>NC_137111.1:37478163-37715663 GCF_949357685.1 Gobio gobio | reverse complement strand
TTTACACCGCCTCTCGTGACGCTTTGCAAACTGTTGTGTGCGTTGTTTGTGTTGTGTGTGTCTTTGGAGACGCTCTGAAGGGAGGGTGGGATCTTTCACTTTCAAAGCTAGCTTGCTATTGCTAGCCTCTCCGAAATTGCCTACCCTACCTTTTAAAGTTAGAAAAAAAATTGTTTTCTTATATACACTGCTGTAGCATTGCTATACATTGCTATAGCACCTTTTTTCAAATGCTTCCGTTTTAGTTTCTGTCTCTTTAAAGCACACCTTTCTAAAAAGCCTGGACTGCTCTGATTGGTCATTCGCCCCCAGTCTGTTGGGGTCTGTCTCAAGGCTTCATGAACATCTGAAACAATATTATATCTATGGTTTCAGTATTGGAAGTCCATACAATGAAGTCCAAAACAGTGTTTTTTCTCGATAGTGAAATCACTTACTGGCAGGCATTATGCGAATGTGTCACATGGTGGCGTAGCTAAGTCACAGAAATAATTGCAAGACTACAAACGAGGCATTTCGGGCAATTGTTTTCTGTTGCAGAAATGAACTCCCTTTGGTGTGGACTAGGCCTGCTGCCATAGTCAGTGTTACACAGTGTTCTGCCATAGACTGATTACATTACTTGCCCACCGTGGAACCACCCCCACTGCTATTTTATAGAAATAAAATCCATTTAGTTTAGCTGGAAAACGGATGCTACAATTGTAAACCAAAAGCGTCTGCTCTGTACAGCACAAGCAGCACAAGCAGCACAGTGCAGCAGAAATCAGATTTCACTTATCACGTGACAGGAGTAAGGAGAGATGACTGACGAAAGTGAGCGAAAAATAAAAGTAAGCACAACAGATCCTGAGCATCATTGACAAATATATTTTCTTGTAAAATGTGCGGTCAGTACCGCCACTCTCTCACAGGGACGCTCTCTCTCTAGTGTGGACATTGTGCTGTTATATAATATAATAATATTTTATTAAAATGTAAGCTTCACATTTCTGCATTTAAATCCTCAAAAAAGGGGGAAAAAACATGAACTTATATTGTAAATGCCACAAAAAATTAAAATAAAGTCGGCATGATATGGAATGAAATTCATTCAATCTATTTTCTTATTGCATGTTATTGAACTTATTGTGAATTATTATAATTTTTTTGTTGTTGTATGTTTCACTTTATTTGAGCTCGTAACTCAATCTTTCGGGGAAATTACAGACTTATCTCTGTCGATGTATGCTGGACTCTCCAGGTTTCCCCTTCTCCGTTTAAAAAAAAAATTGCGTCCACATGAAAACGCAAAACACGCTATGAAGCGCTGTCAATAGTATGCCAAACCAACAGGTGGCAATATAACCCTAACTGTAAAGCCATGTTGGCCAATCAGAAGCAAGGAAAAAATGTTATTGCCGGTTCCGGTTCTGACGCAACAAGCCAAAATTTCCAGTTTCACTGTCCACACGACACCACTGCAACCGGAGTTTAAGATGTTCACCCTGGCAGGAGTTTTCAAAAAAGTTTGGTTTCAGTATCCGAATACTGCATTTGCGTGTGGACGAAAGGCCAAACCGCATAGAAAAAGCTGTGGTTTTGAAAATACCCGTGTTCGTGTGGACAGGGTCTTAGTCTGATCAAACCCCACCCCTTTCATTCAGATCTGCCCCAATGCCAATTTTTTTTCAGTAATCTGTTTCACTCGGATGTGTCACAAGGTGTTGCTATGTCTGTTACATTGTGACTTTAAGAAGTTGATAAAACTCTTTTTCTCTTTCAGAACACACAGTGGCTCCCTCGCCACAGGTTTCTCCTGTTAAACATGTGATGTACGACATCAGCTTACCAGTGCCTCATTCTGTGACGTCAGAGAACGACACTCTTATTCTGCTTCCTTCAGTGTGCGTGAACGGGAATCCGGTGGAAACGTCTCCTCTTACTCACCACCCACCGTCACTCATACTACAGCAACCTCAACGAGAGTCAACCAAACCAGTAACTCAGTCAGGTCAACCACAGGCAACCAAGCTGCCAGTTAATTCTCAGAAAACCCAATCAATTGAACAGAAATCCCAAGAGACCCGGCTATCCAAGTCAGAGTCAAAGCCAAGGCCCGAGCCCCAGCTCCCAGCCCTCGGGGTGCTTCAGAAGGGCTCCTCTATCTCCCTCTCCCTGCAGAACCTCTCTCGCCGCAGGGAAGAAAAGCAAAACGGCGGTCCTGTGGATGGCCGTCGCTGGTCCTTCGATAAGCCCGGAGAGGAAGAAAAAGCTGCCATCGTAGCAGCATTAGAGCATGCTGGAAGAGTTACAGAAGAGGCAGTGATAGAAACAGTGATACCTGCTGGAGAGACAGAGACTCAGAACAAGAAAAGGAGGGGCCTGTTTTCACATGGGAGAGGTGATTTGGCTGGGAAAGGACCAATCATGAGTAAGGAGGAAGCAGAACATGCTCAACCACTTGTAGAAGTCAAACACAAAGGATGGTTCAGCTCCAAGGACTCGCACAGTAAACCCAGGTAAACTTATTTTTGCCATATTTATGTTACAGATTCTAAATAGAAGTGTGTATTTGTGGTCCTGTGAGCGTGAACGCTGTGACATACAGCCATAGATTTAGTTTCAGCATCTGCATTGCAGAGGGAGGTGTTGCCTGGAAACCTGAACTCCTTGAATTACTTCCTTTAACTTTCTTTCTCTCCCTCTCGCTCTCTCTCTCTCTTTCACACTTGTTCTCCCTCAATACCAAGCTTTGATTTCTCAATTTTAATCGGAAAGTGCTATTTTTGTTATGCAGACAGATGGATCTGAATGTGTGTGGGAGTGTTTGTGTTCGCTATGAATGGGAGGAGTCAATCAGTTTAAATCTGTCACTGACCTAAACCAGTATAACTACATTCTTACTTCTGGTGTAGGTGTGTATGCAGTCCATTGTTTGGTAAATATTTTCTTTTTTTCATTGGTGATGGTAAATCACACTCTGTTCTATTTTTCTGGGCTTTGGTTTGGGTTTTTGTAAAGCAGGGAAATAACTATTCATGCTGCGTCAACAAAAATGTGCACACACATGCTCTTAAACATCCCTTCAAAAAGAATGCAAATTAAAGAAATCCCACATCTTCAATTAAAAAAAGGAAGGCAATATTATTAGCTAATTAAGATCTGTGAATTCCAGGCTTATCAAATTAATCTCATGTTGAAATTTCCTGCTGATGTCTCTGTGCAAATTCCACAGTGAGCTTCATTATGTTGTACTCACTCAGTAGTGCACTTGAAGTGAGATTACCCAGAAGATAGCTGCATTACATCTCTCGTATCTTCACATTTGGTACGTGCGAAGACGTCATTGCCACTTTATTTCAAATCCTATTAGAAATTCCAAGTAAAACCTTAGCCTTTAAAATTATCGTACTTGGATTTTCTTATCATAAACGGCAAAATTCTAAATTGGAATGACAGTCATCTGTACACTTCGCTAATGGCCTTGAGGAAGAGCTTGTGGCAGGATTTAGTTGCTTATTTGTTTGGAATATCTCTACGTCTGTGAAAAGATACAAAAATGCTTTTTAGAATTTGCTACTTGAGCAAGTAAAGCAGGGGTGTCCAATCCTGATCCTGGAGGGCCACTGTCCTGCAAAGCTTAGCTCCAACCCCAATTAAACACACCTGAACCAGCTAATCAAGGTCTTATTAGGCATACTAGAAACTTCCAGACAGGTGTTGAGGCAAGTAAGAGCTAAACTCTGCAGGACAGTGGCCCTCCAGGACCGAGTTTGGACACCCCTGATGTAAAGGTAAAAAAGAAACCGTTTTACTATACAAATATATTGATTAATTGTTGAGCCTAGTAAGTGTGCGCTTATTAATGCATGTTCAGTTATTATGCACAAAAATTGTACAGGTAATTGCACTTCTACCAGGGCTGGACGATTAATCGAAAAGTAATCGGAACCAAAATTCAGAACCTCTAACTGATGTAATTTTCATGTCGGTAATTTTGTTTTTTAAATCCTGTTAATACTATCCCGTGTGTAGTTATCCTACGTGACTCCGCCCCATCCAGTCACATCGAGTAAAGTTTTGCAGGCACACGGAAAGATTCAGAAGCAGTTATCTTTGTTTATACAATCTGGATGCTCCGTATTGCTAGGGAAATTGCACAGTTTATATTACAGGTTAGTTAATCGCTATTTTGATATGCGCTGGTACACACACACACACACACACACACAGACACACACACACACACACAGCCCCGGCGCTAAACCCTGATAAGTCCCTTAATTTGAAAAAAACTCAATAATTTGACAAAAGTCCCTTGAAAAAAGTCCTTTGAAATCCTGATGGGAGTGAGAAAAACGGATTTACACACATAGACCTCAAAGAGAATATAATCTATGCTGATCAAGTTATTATTCACCCATGAAATGTCCCATAACAGACTGAATCTTTATGGCTAATGACCTATTAAATGGGTACAGATTAAGCCTTGACGTAACATAAAAACAGTTTTCTTTTGAAAATCACCATTTACAATGCAGTTTAGCTCACAACTATTGTTAATCTTTTCCTAAGCAACTGGCTTCTAGCATGTCTTTATTAACTGTGACATCTAGTTCAAATGATTTCATAGAAATTTCTTTGAAGTTTAGCTACTGGAACATGTCAAATACCCCGACCAATCACATGCTCTCTTATGTTTACTTGCTTGAAGCAAAAAGTGATTTCGTTTATGTATGGACTTAACTATATGGGCCTAAAAGTCAGTCTGTAAAAGTCTGTTGTTTGCTCAGTCTTTCTTTTTTTTTCTATCTCTCACCTCCCCCTCTAATACGGTTGGGTGATTTGTTATGGCCTTTTCAAACTCAGCGTTTCTACATGTCTTCAATGTAGAGCAACCAGACACTGTTTTCGAAATACTATCCTGTCATACTGCTTGCCACATCACCAGGCACTACTGCATGGTAATTCTTTAAACATCATTTGAGTATGCAATAAGAAATGTATAAAACTGTAATATATTGAAGAGTTATCAAATGGCATATTATCATGCGTTTGGCATTCCGTTGTGGAAAACTACTGACCTTTTGCGCTCTGATTTTATGCTGCACATTTCCTCATAAAATGTCATTTAAGATATCACATGTATACAAAAACAATCATACGATCCACAGTATGTACACTGGAAACTGCTTTTCTGTGAGGAGTTTTATGAGAAATAGGATAGTATGTTATTTTGAGCACAACAAAATTTTAACACAATTATTTTAGTGCTATTTAGAAGTTTCCTATAGCAAATGTCATTTTTGTTTAGAATACATGGTGCACAATTGGTGTTTGAGGGATTTTGTATTTTAGATTGTGAAGGTCACTGGTCATTGCACTTGGCCATCGTTGTTTCTCTGCATTATTAAGGGTTTAATGGAGGACACGGTTACTAATGAAGTGCACTGGTTTTTATGTTATATACCTTTCTTTCACAGCCCACTGGTGTCTCCTCGGTCACACTCAAGTGCCAGTACAATCTGTCAAATTGTACCCTTGACCTCTAATGACCCTTCACAGAGCATGGCTGACAAACACGCTAATCCCTTCACTTCTCTCCCACCCTTTTCTGAAGACAATCCCTTCCTCCCACTTGCACAGCAGAATCCTTTTTTTCAGGAGCTTCATTCTGCTGCTCCTTTAACTCCTGATGTGCCCTCTCTCTTTAGCTCACAGTCTGGTAGTAATGCCACGCCAGATTTGCTAAGGATTGGAAACAAAAAAGAACCATCCCAAATGGATATCTCATTTGATCCTTTAATTTCTCACTTCGAGGGACAGACAAAAAAGGATGAATTTGAACATTTTGCTGAGGACAGACTGAAGTCTTCAGATGAGGTGAATGAAACAAAGGATTTGGTTACACCCCCTGCTCTTCTTCTGAAAACAAATAATCAAGAGCCCTCGGGTGCTTTGGGTGGCTTAATGGTGTTGGATACAAATCACCTAACAGATTTAGGGCAAACCGCTTCAGCAAGTACTGTTGAGAAACCTAAGGAACCTGCTGCTGACACACCTCAAGTTTCAGTAATTGATGTTAATGAAATTTGCTCTAGTTCTGACAAGCCTGACCTTCCAGATCACGGGACACATGGCTTCCCAGAATTTGATATGAATTTATCCGAAATATCCTTACCCGAAAATTCCAGTTTAGAGTTTTCTGAACTGAATACACTTGCATGCCCTTATCCTGCACTGCCACCCTGCTCCATGAATGAAGACCGTTCTGATGCCACAACTCTTGAAGACCACACCGAGATGTCCCTAAACTCACAAAATGCCAAATCAGATGTCACACAGCCGTCATTATCAACAGCAGACACTGTTGACCTTCTTCCTGATATCTGCATTGATTTCTCAGAGGGGGTGTCTGTGAATCCTGAAACACAGATGCTCGAAGCACCTGAGTCTGCTACAGATATTGAGTCTGTGATAGTCCATGAGGATCCTATGCCATTCTGTAGAGACAACAGCTCAGGTGACGCCCTGGAAAAGTCCACTGGGATATCTGATTCCATAGGTGGCGACCTAGACCACCAATCTATTGAGCGCTGTCGTTCTCCACAGAGTGACATCATTCCAGTTAATATAATACAATCGGATGAAGAATTTTGGAGATCAAATGCCTCACTCATTCAAACTGTGGCAGTAAGTGGAAAGCCCCTAGTTGAAACCACGGAGCCTTCAAGAATCCATGTTCAATCAGCACCGAGTACCCTAGTGTCAGCTGTTTTGCCAGTGAAGAATGGAGAGAAAACAGATGCAGTTATGGACACCATGCTTCAGAATGAATCAGGAGATGGTTTCTTAGAGGGTGTCCGTAGTAAAGATATCTGTTCTGAAATTGAAGACTCTGTTCCTGAGACTCTGTTTGATGGCCCTTCCTTTCCAAGGCTCTCAAAAACCATGTCTAATGACATGCAGGAGGACAAACAGAAAGTCAGTGAATTGCTTACAAGTTCATTTAAGAATAACTTCACAGGTAATCTACTCTTCAGCATCAGTGAAGAGCAAGAAATAATGCATTCTAATGAGCCAACACATCCTGAAGGACATCTCCTTCTCAACAGTGGAATTAGAACAGGGACAGATGAGAATGCATCAGATCCAAACTTAGTGCTCTCACCTGGTAGTGAGCTCCTCCACAGCCTGTACAAGAGTACAGAATCAGACCAGTACCTTACTTGTGTATCTCAGCAGGATTCAATTTCCCCTAGCTTAGAGCTCACACAGGATGTGAAACCCAAACATGATTGGTCTGTAGAGGACACTTCGAAATTTGAGTCCTTGCCAAACCATAGCTTTAATGCCATGCCAAAAGATGACAGATCTGTAAAGGCTGTACCAGAAATGGCTTGTAAGCAAAATCAGGTCATAGAAGAAAACAACATTAAACGATCTCAAGAAGTCTTGCCAAAGCCAGAATCCCCTCAGGATGTTCTACCAAGAAATTTCTTATTGGACCTCCAGCCAGAAACACATACTCTTACACTAAAATCAGCCCCCTCAGACAATACATCATCTGAGAACATGTCTGACGTGAAGAAGTCAGATTTTGATGAAGCAATGCTACAGTGCAACCCTTCTGGGGACATTGTTGAGAAATATGACTTTTCCAAAGATATGATGCCAATTTTTGTTACCTCGGATATGATAGCAGAACTTGAGGCTCAGCTTGCACCGTTAGATACGGAAACATGTCAGGTGAATGACTATAAAACCTTCCCAACCAAACAAAACGATTCCCAAGAAGTACAAAAAGATGAATCACATAATATTGAATCTGTTGGGATTGTTTTGGAGGACAACCTACATTTGTCCGATTGTGTATTAGAACAAACCTCCAGTATCACTCAGGATCTTGTCATAACTAATTCTGGCCTGAAAAACATCTTTCTACCCAAGCCAACTGAAACACACCTTCTTTGGACTAGCGGAAGTCCAGTCGCAAACCCTGAATCTGCAGAGAGTCTAGACAGAAATACTGAAATGTGGACAATCCCAGCTGTTCAAGATTCTGTGACACCTGAATTATTTCCAGTGAACTGGCCTCCTTTATCCCAGCCATCAGCACCTTCACTCTTTGAACAGCCAACTCTGGCTTCAAGGCATGATCGCAGCCTTAATTTTTCATCTTCTTTGTTCAACCTTTCACCTGCAGCTTCCTCAACACCACATGTAGCTGTAGACACTAATGCACAGCCTCAGCTATTCCCCTTTTCCATAATTCCCCCTACCTCAGCGGAGTCATTGCCCCGTCCAGAACATGATCCTCTTCCTACTATGCAGCCTGTGAATTCTACATCATTCAATCCTTTTCTCCAGGATAAAACACAGGCATTTGATCATCAGAGCAGGTGAGGTCTCAATTTGTTGTGTTGTGGTTGTTTTTGGAGATCAAGGTTAAACTGTTCTTGCTCTAATCGGCACATCTGGAGATCTTTTTGAAATTCCTTGGGCTTTCCAGTCACTTTCATTCAGCTTTAAAACGTATTGTCTTCAATGATGTTAAAGGTAAAATCTGTAATTACTGAAACTCCACTTAAATTACTGTAATTTCCTCTCCTAGAAATTAATTATGCAGTAACATGGAAATATTGGTTAATGCTGATAACCGATAATTATTGATCGGTAGGTCAACTTAAATAATGTTGGCTCCCATGAGCATTTGACTGTTATTTATTGGCTGAAATATACAGTATTGGATCATTATATTAATTACTAGAAACTATTTTGGTTATGCATGGACTACAGCATTATAAACTGGTGCTCTATATACAGTCAAACCAAAACTTTTTCAGACATTTTCTCACATTATCACAGTTTATTCGCTATAGTTTAGAAAATGGTAATAAAATATGACAAGAACTGAGTTAAACTGTGTCAGAACAAATTCATCTGTCAGATAACTTTGATAGAAAGGTATATAATGGATTACAATCAACCAAACAGCTGTGTGCTGTTAAATTTAAGCACACATTTAGATAATACCAATTTAGGTCAACCAATTACCAAGCAATGCTTCATTTTGCTTAGTCTGTGGTGTAAAAGGTCACATTAGCAATTAAAGAAAAAACACTTAAGCAAAACATGGTCAGGTCAAAGTGTTTGAATAATTTTGGTCCCACATTTTTATCAATTTTACTGGTAGTCCAGTGTGTGAAGAATTTTTCGGTATAATGTGTCACAGTTTACTTTATTTTGCTATCCTCACTTACGTAAATTAACTATAGTGTCCTGCTCCTACTAGTAAAAAATATTTCTGGCGTCTGAATAATTTTTGGTTTGACTGTACATCTACTATTTCTACAGTCTTGCCAGTTTCATTAACTACAGATTTCCTGTTTTAGCAGATATGTGGTGCAAGGTATGTTTCTTGTGAAAATAGTGTTATGGTGTTGTGCAAGGTGTCTCTTGGGATGTCTTATTATATGCGCGATCGATGCACTTCACTTTCTCGGGTTGCAGGGCGACTCTTTCCCTCCATCCACATCTTCTCTCTTGTGTTAATTTGTTTGTGGTAGCAGCATGTCTCCTGATTTCTCCATGGACAATCACACATAGGCTCACACTCTCTTGTGGATCCTACAGTTGGGATGGGGGAGCCTCACTTCAATTAGCAGGTGTTAACCAAGTGAGCTGCGAGTGAGATGCTTGGTTCGGTCCAACCAAGTGAAATGGTCCACAGGAAGCTTGCCTGAGTACATTTTTTGTTTCTGGGATTTCGGGGGCTTAGTAGTTTCCTTTGTATTTCTTTACTTGATTAGAATAATTACCCTTACTGCATCTAGTCTAAGGGGTTGTTGGATGATGACTGAAGGTAATATTTATTGTGTCCTAGAAGAGATCTCCTTGTTTCAGAACTAAAGGCTGTTCACACCAAGAATGATAATTTTAAAGATTAATATAATGATAACTATATTAGCGTCCACATGATATAATTTAATTTATTTGTATGCTGATCAAAAAAATCATTTTGAAAGTAATTCCAATTATATTGTTTCTCTGTATCATTATAGTTGTGGTGTAGACTCTGCTATTCCTTTATATTTAGAATTAGAACGGTTTTTAGAACTATATCTTTATCTTCATGTGTCTTAAATGATGTGCTGTTGTGAATAAAATGATTGACTTATTATATTAAGCTGTCACCATTCGTTTGTGCCCTGTACCCTGTCTAATCTTGCTGTGTCAATATGTCTTTTAGTCCACACCCTGTGAAGCCATTGACACCCCCTGATGAGAAAAGGTCAGAGAGTCGCTCCGTACTAGAGAAGCTTAAATCCACCATCCACTCAGGACGAAGTCACCACTCAGACCAGGATGCAGACAAGAAGGTACTGCATGAATATGAAGCAGCCTGTGTTTTTTGTGTTTGTTTTTTTTTATGGTAAATTTGCTATTTGAGTAAAATATCACATTTAATTCATTGACACTGATGAACCCAAAAACATTTTGTCAGCTTTCACTTGTCATGTCTCCTTATTGGCATCTAAATACCAGTCCCTCCAGAAAAACGCGATTATGCGATCGCGTGATTTAACGCATAATCAGCAAAAGTCTGCATATTCATGCGGGGGCCTCATTTTTTCAAATATGCCGCACTTTCGCCGCATAAATTGCCTATTTCCGCGTGCAAAATATGCGGGGCTATCATGATTTCATAATCCCCGCATTTCCGTTGCAAAAAAAGTCATATATATTAGCAGAAAGTTGAAAAATGTTCGTTTACTTCACACAAGAGCCGCCATTTCCGCCTATTGCCATGGGAACGTTTTGAAGTGACGTGATTACCCGACGCGAACGTCATCGAAAAGCTTCAAACCCCCGTGGAGAAACCATAGATACCGGTGAAACCATGATGAAGCACAAACTCCCATTGGCCAACAAAAATAACAGCAAAAGAGCAAAGCAGTTTCCCTGTGTGCTGACTGATTTCAAAACACCGCATCATGAAGCTTTGAAGCGTTATGAATCAATGAGTCGATTCAGCGGTTTGAAGCGTTATGAATCAATGAGTTGATTCAGCGGTTTGAAGCGTTATGAATCAATGAGTCGATTCAGCGGGTTGGATCGCCAAAGTCACGTATTTCAGCAGTTTGACACGCGATCCGAATCATGAATCGACTCGATGATTCATAGCATCATGAGGCCGTGTTTTGAAATCAGTTATCACTATATAAGTCGTTATTTAGTTTTTTTTGCACACAATAAATTATCGTCGCTTCATAAAGTTATTGTAGAACCACTGTAGTGAGATGGACTTTGTAACGACGTCTTTAGTAGGCTACCTTTTATGGGTCTTGAGAGTGTACATTGTGCCAATGGAGGCCTTTCTGAGCCATCGGAATTCAACTAAAATATCTTAATTTGTGTCCAACAACATAAAGGGAAGTCATTAATGACAGAATTTTCATTTTTAGGTGAACTAACCCTTTAAGAGATTGCACTTTGTGCATTGGAAGCACTCAAATGTCTGTTTTGTATAGCGACATCTGTAAAACAGGAAGTTATTTATAAATTTTTTCAGAAGTTGTAGCATATTCCTTTTGTAAAGCTACAGAACTTGATTGACTAAATGTTTTGTAAATTTGAGCCATTATTAAGGTCTTCAATAAAACAAGATGAGAACTTAAATATTCCAGCACTTTCTGTGATGTAGTGCTTTTTTTCTCATCAAACCGCAGTTTTTGCAAGTTCCCGCAATTCTATCGCATAAAATTGCATAAATATCCCGCATTTTTCATCGCATTTTTTAAGAAAACGTGCCGCATAATCAAGGATTTTTGCCCGCAACAATCACAAAAAAAAGCCGCATTTTTCTGGAAGGACTGAAATACAGTTCAATACAATGCAAACATTTTTCCTACTCTGATCATTATTTAAGTAAAAGTAATATTTTTGCACTATTTATCTCAAAAGTATTAGATATAATTTCCCCACATGTTCTTCTGCTCACCAAGGCTGTATTTATTTGATCAAAAATACAAATACAAATGTCAAATATTACGGGTTAAAATAACCATTTTCTATTTTCTATTTATTCCTGTAATGCAAAACTGAATTTTCAGCATCATTACTCCAGTCTTCAGTGTCACATGATCCTTCAGAAATCATTCCAATATGCTGATTTGGCGCATTTTGTTATTATCAACGTTGAAAACAATTGTGCAACAATTATGCACCAACAGTACTTAATATTTTTCCGGAAACCTTTCATACTCAGACATTATATATTTTTTCTTTTAAACTTTAGATGAACATTCTGTAAATATTAATTTACTAAAATGAACATGTTTAAATGTTAATCAAATTAAACAAGCAGTCCTACTACTAGTTACTGCACTTTAAAATTTCAATTGAGGAAACCGATTGCTTCAATTCATTTAAGTTTACAAACCAATAGTTATGAGTACTGTGAACTTATTTCAGGTGAGTTCACAAAAAGAATATTTCCTAAAATACAATTAAACTTCACTCAAATATTTTATTTTGCTGAAACTCAACTGTATTGATTAAAACAATTCCATTGAAAAACCTGTTTGTTAGCTAGCTACTTAGCAGGCTAATGCTTAACATGTGCTAATAACACAATAAGTTAGCAAAAAAAATTAAATAAAAAATTAGGCAATCAATTACATAAGTTTAAGCAGAACTTATCTTGTACTAATTGCTCATAACTTCAAATATTTGAATAAGCTCATTCATACATTTAAATTAAAATGATCAACTTAAATATTTTAGCAGTGGAAACTTGGCTAGCTTTAACTAGTAATTCAATAAACGCTACCTTGCTAATTGGTAATACAATGTTTTGATAGCATAGCACTTGCTAAATGAGAACAGCAATATAATACATTTAACATACTGTATATCTGTTCTCAAACTAAGCTCATGCTCCACTCGTCACCATGATGATAACCCCCCAAATAACCCAACATAACAGAAAATCTTCTAAATGAACATAGCAAAACATTAAACACTACTAAATCTTCCACTTAACATTAATCTTGCACAAAAAACATTATATAACACTTAATTTTAGCATTTACTCTCCCTTTTGAGTGTCATGGCAAAGCATGCTGGGAAATAGAAATTTCAGTTAAAGAAGTTTCAGGTAAATTTAAGTTTGTCGAAACAAAAAGAAACAAGTTCATAAAACTCAAAACAATGAAACAATTCAGATTACTTCAAATGTGTCCGTTCAGTGAACTCGAAAGGAAAGAAAAGTTCTAAATACTCATAAAAGTTAATTCGATTGAACTAATTTGTTTAATTTGAGTTGGCTCTACTCAAACCAATGAATTATTTTGAGCGTTAGAGTTTACAGTGCACAAGAGACTATTGTTGCGTCCGAAATTGAATACTTTTCTACTATATAGCACGTAAAAAACAGTACGCCAACAGAGTAGTATGTCCGAATACATAGCATTCGAAAAACAGTAGGCGAAAAGTCCCCGGATGACCTACTACTTCCGGCGAGATTCTGAAGTACACATTCGATGGACACTTTACTATCCCATGAGGCCACGGGAAGGGATTTTTGAATGGAGGTGAAGCGACGCAACTGACGCTGGTAGGTCACATGACAATAACAACATTGCGGATGTAGTACGTCCGGATTACATTCATACTACACGCATTCATACTATACAGAACAAACTTTTTAACGGTCGCAAAGTAAATTCAAATGTACCTACTCAGACGCGTTCAGGACGCGATTTTGGTCGCTCCGTATCACTGCATCAGTAAGTGCTACTTTTTTAACAAAGCTCTTTTGGCCCATCCTCGAGCTAACCACAGGCTCTACTCTTCAGAACAATGGTAACCCTCAAAAACTCCCAACATAACAACAATAAACACTAACAGATCTCCACCTGCTTTAATCTTGCGCAAAAACATAAAAATAACATTTCATTAACATTTACTCTCTACAGAGTCTGAGGCAAAGCATGCTGGGAACTAGAAATCCGCCTTGAGCCTGTGACTTATTCAGTTTGAGTTCTGCTTAATATAATCAGTTATTGAGTTCACATAACTTTTTCTATTAAGTGCAATGAACTTTCAGTAATATTTTATGTGAAATGAACTCATTTCATTGAATACATTTGCCTGTTAGGTTTTGCAATGTACTACTACTAATAGTTCTGTCATTTAAATCCATTACCATGATCACAAATCAAAATATAATTCAGAAGTGACTTTATGAAAATAGTCTTGTGATGTAAATCTTTGCTTGTCTTTCTCGTTTTAGCCACTAGTGGAGGGAGGAGGCTCGTACTACCACCTGAACCACAGCGAGCTGGTCAATTTGCTGATCCAGCGAGATGCTGAGCTCAGGATGGAGCGGGAGGAGTACGAGAAGCGAGGGGCGCTGCTGGAGAAGCGTGAGACGGAGCTAAAGAAGATGAAGTTCATGATCCGAGATCTAGAGGATTACATCGACACACTGCTCGTACGCATCATGGAGCAGACACCCACACTGCTGCAGGTCCGCACCAAGATGAAATAGTACAACAAACGCCTTCACTATCCTTCCATAAATCCCGGGTGGACGTCACAACCTTGCACTGCTACAGCAACCATATAAATGTAGAGAGCTATCTGGCGCTAGGTGGTGGACATGGGGGAGAGGGTGTAGATTTGCTGTTCTTAACTGTGTCCAAAAGTACCTGGGCTTCTACGGGGGTCTGTATGCACTGCAGGTTTGAATTGATGGTTAAAGGTCGGCACTCTGCTGCTAAACTTCAAAGCTGGTAGAATCCATGTTCACTGACCAGACATGTCACTAAGACACATGATAGTCCAGCTAAGTACCAAAACCACCTGTCAGTCGAAAGGAAGGCATGACTGTGACATGCCAGTCTTCTAGTGCTAGTGTGTTTTTAATGCACGGAGAAAAGCATTGCTTTATCTTTTGTTTTTCTATCACGTTTTGACATGTAACACTCAGCTGCTTGGAACGGAGAACAAAATAACAAGTTTGAGAATTCGAGGGGGCTTGAAAGTGTGCGAGAAGGATCTGCTTGTGCCTCCCTACATGTCTTCTGCACTTTACTTAAGAGCTTAAGGGCAGAGGCTCACACCAACTGACCTTCTAGCTTTGTTTTGTAGGTCGGTGATCTTCCTCTTCCTTCCTTTGCTTGAGCCAATGCACGTACATCGCTGCCAGTGCTTTCAGGTGTAATGAATAGGATATATACCGTATTCATTGCATATATGCCACTCGGACAAAATGCCAAATGCTGCCTTATAATACAGTATTTTCTCCATTCTGTTGTCGCTGAACTCATCACTTTTAATTAAATTGCACATTATATTACAAAATAAAAGGCGAAGGGGTGTTCGAAGTTTAACTTTCCCAAGACTGTTAAGTATCAAAATGATCAAATGGATCTGAGAGAGAACGATAGCCATGAAAATGCGAATGCCAGAAACGGTCTGCTCTAATTTAACGTTACAGTATTCTCAACACCGCAACGGCTCTGTTAATGTCACTGTAATGTAATTCTGGTGTTTTTACGATGTCGCCACTATCAGTGTTGCCACTGTCTGTGTACAATGTAGCACTATATGTAGATTGTGATAGAGGCGTAGGCCGCAGCACTTTTAGACCTCACAATGAGGCATTTGCAACAGTTCTTTCTCAAAAGCTTAGGAAGTGCACATAGTCAAACGCACACGTTCATTGCACAGACGAATAATTCTTTAAACACAGGATATCAGTGGTGTTTCCGTGCTAGTTCCTGCTAGAAAGCTCGAGATGTATCAATAACGTATTTCTGCGATTAGAAGCAGTTAAAGACTATTGAAGGTGGATTAATGAATGTTCATTTAATAAGGATTAAATTTAAAAGTTTACAAGTTTTCAAGAATATGTTACATTTTAATCATGCAAATACCTATTTATGTTTTTTATTATTATCATTATTATTGTATTTTGCTTTGTGGGCAGGTCTTTTGACACCTTTATTTTGAGGTGGTATTAGGGTTTGTACAATCCATTAATGTTTTTTTTATTTTTGAACGCTGTTTGCGTACATCATGATTACTAAGCCTAGGACTCCCTTTCTAAAGGTCAGTAGTAACAGAAAGCAATAGATGTGAAGGCCAGGCTTTTGCAGAATTTAAGAGATTCATACTTTTCTAGGTCTAAACAGATGGAATGTAATATGAAATATTTGCTTAGGTTGCCACTGTGTTGAACAATAGTTTATAATATTCACAAACACACAGCCTGCAGCCTAATAAGAGAGTGTGTTCAAGTGCCCTTGGCTGAATGATATCATGAGATGTGTGTGTAGAAGAAGATTTGTATGCTTTTAATGGTGAAGTTGATAATCAAAGCTACATTTTATGTAGTACAAACTCTGGAACTTGCAAATAAAAAACTTTTATGTTTACTAGACTACATTCATTTTATTTTTAGAGGTCTGGAATGTTTTTTTTCTTTCTTTTAAGGTCATTTATAACCTAGATATTTTTAAAGAATTGCAAAGGGTTTATTTTAAAGGAAAGAAGTTTGATGTCTGAATCCTCATTCTTAGAAAAAAGTATATGATCAATTCTTCCTTCTTGGTTGTAAATTTCAGTGGATAAGAAAAGCATAAATGAACCTCACATATTAAGTAGCGTATAAGCACCGAACATGATGGAAATGTTAAGATGAGCCATTTGTTTTAGGTGCAAAATATTTTGAAGTGCTTCCCTGAGGTGTTTGATTGGATGTTTAGGGTGTAGTTACATGAGTGTCCACTGGAGGTTGTGATGTATTCTTTTTTTTATCTAATGCCTCATCTGAGAGATGTTCAATGACTTTTGGTGTGCTCTTATGCATCTCTGCGAGGAAAAAGGTCTCTGTTGATGAAATAAACTTTTCACTTTGGGATGCATCTCTGACTCTCCTTATTTGACAAACAAGAAGACAAAGCTCTCATGTCTTGTATGTAGTGATATTGAAAATTAAACCACCATTTTAACACTACTACACTATTTTAACTACACCTCTGTAGTTGCCTCAATGATTAGGTGATATATTTAGCTTTCAATCAGTCATTAGTGAAACAAATATGCTAAAAAAGATTCCCCAGGAACATTTGTGATAAAATGTTTTGATATGCTCACACTGAGTGAGTACTTTTAGAGAATATTAATAGGTTAATATTATTTATAGCAAAATTAATAGTACACAATTTGGGGAATGACTTGGATAAATTATGTAGCAATATATGAATTCAAAACACATCACACCCTGTGCAGTAGCTGACAAGGTCATAGAAGCTAATGACTAAACTGAACCACATGATGTAGTTAAGGCCACTGAAATTAACTAATTTATTAATGAAAGTAAAATCAATGTTTTACTGACGTTTATGATAAAGCTTTAAACTACTCTAATATCCTACCATCATTTGACCTGTTAGAAAACAACATTACCCATAATGCATCGATACGGATGACTC
This sequence comes from Gobio gobio, assembly GCF_949357685.1. NCBI lineage: Eukaryota > Metazoa > Chordata > Actinopteri > Cypriniformes > Gobionidae > Gobio > Gobio gobio. The sequence goes on along the minus strand of NC_137111.1, from coordinate 37,698,174 downwards.
AACCTGAGGGAAGTCTACTCTAGTTTCAGAGCTAAAAAGCCTGCTAAACCTGCCATGCCTGAGTCGACTGAGTGCCCTCCGTTTAGACTCGGCGAGTCTCGGTTTGATCAGGTAAATAACAACCGGACCCCGTCCATATACGAATGTGAGACCTTTGTGTTGTTGTAGCTTTAGTTTACCCGCCGAATCAAAACCAAACAGTGCGCTGCAGTGTTTGCTTCCGCCCTCACTCACACACACCGGTTCAGTCGCATTAACAGTGACCTCTGTTGGTGACATAACTTCTTTGCAAAATGTGATAAATATGAATGTTGTTGCCTATAACAAGTCGAGCACATTTTTTAATTATTGGAATAACATTAAGAAGCTTCAAGCTAAGGAACATACAAATTCACACCTGTACAGTAGAGGGCGCAGCTCAAACAAACCTTTCAGCTGTGCTGAGAAGAAAGTTCAGCACTCTTACTTAACCCTGAACTTTCTTCTAGTTCACCCAAAAAATGAAAAGTCTGTCATCATTTATCCACCCTCAAGTTGTTCCAAACTTGTATGAATTTATTTCTTCTACTGAACACAAAAGATATTTTGAAGAATATGGGGAACTAAACAGTTTGATTGACTTCCATAGTTACATTAGCAGAACAAAGAAATTCATACAGGTTTGGAACAACTTTTGAGTAAATGATGACAGAATTTTCATTTTTGGGTGAACTATTCCTTTAAGCAATAAAATAAAAAAAGAAACACAAATGTGATGTTTATCTAAAGTAATTTTAGTATGGTTGAATTGGATCATCGAAAGTCAGCGGCCAAGACATTGGTCAATAAATTGATATTAAATACACGTAAATTTGTGTTATTTAACATTTAATCGTTTTAGGTTTGCGTCATATTCTGAGTTTGCAGTTTTAATTAATTGAGGAATTTGTGCAAGTGAGACCTGCATACTCACATTTAGTCTAGAACTACAATAACCATCATGTTCACACAGCGCACACACAACACCTCTGCACTTACTTTTGATTTCTCTCAACATGGGGACAGGAGAGGTGTCAGTCAATAAATGGGAAAAGAAAGTAACTTGTGTTACTTTGAAAATATAACTTTAATTTATTTTGTTGTAAATTTTAAAAGTAATGCATTACTTTACTAGTTACTTGTAAAAAGTAATTTGATTATGTAACTCATGTTACTTCTAATGTGCTACTCCCAATACTGTGTGTGTTATATATATAGATAGATAGATAGATAGATAGATAGATAGACAGACAGACAGACAGACAGACAGACAGACAGACAGACAGACAGACAGACAGACAGACAGACAGACAGACAGACAGACACACACACACATATACTATATTGCCAAAAGTTTTGGGACGCCTTCCTGTACATGCACATGAACTTTAATAACATCCCATTCTTAATCCGTAGGGTTTAATATGGAGTTGGCCCACCCTTTGCACCTATAACAGCTAGAACTCTTTCCAAAAGGTTTGGGAGTGTGTTTATGGGAATTTTTGACCATTCTTCTAGAAGCGAATTTGTGAGATCAGGCACTGATGTAGGACGAGAAGGCCTGGCTTGCAGTCTCTGCTCTAATTCATCCCAAAGGTGTTCTATCGGGTTGAGGTCCTGACTCATTAAGAGTTCCATTCACTGGAACTAAGGGGTCAAGCCCAACCCCTGAAAAACAACCCTACACCATAATCCCAACTAATGCAGTCCAGCAAGCACCATTCTCCTGGCAACCGCCAAACCCAGACTTGTCGATCGGATTGCCAGACAGAGAAGCGTGATTCGTCACTCCAGAGAACACTTCTCCACTGCTCTAGAGTCCAGTAGTGCCATGCTTTACGCCACTGCATCCAAGACTTTGCATTACACTTGGGGATGTATGGCTTGCATGCAGCTGCTCGGCCATGGAAACCCATTCCATGAAGCTCTCTACGCACTGCTCTTGAGCTAATCTGAAGGCCACACAAAGTTTGGAGGTCTGTAGCTATTGACTGCAGAAAGTTTGCGACTTCTGCACACTGTGCGCCTCAGCATGTGCTGACCCCGATCTGTGATTTTATGTGGCCTACCACTTTGTGGCTGAGTTGCTGTTGTTCCCAATTTCTTCCACTTTGTTATAATACCACTAACAGTTGACCCTGGAATATTTAGTAGTGAAGAAATGTCACGAATGGACTTATTGCACAGGTGGCAACCTATCACGGTACCACGCTTGAATTCACTGAGCTCCTGAGAGCGACCCATTCTTTCACAAATGTTTGTAGAAGCGTCTGCATGCCTAGGTGCTTGATTTTATACACCTTTGGCCATGGAAGTGATTGGAACACCTGAATTCAATGATTTTGAGGGGCGATTTTGGCAATATATTTTAAAAAAAAATAAAATAAAATAAAATAATAAAAAAAAAAAAAAAAAAAAAAAAAAAATATATATATATATATATATATATATATTACTTGTATGTAAAAACTAGATATCTAGAGACCTTTTGCAAACATTTTTTTGACTTGGCAGTCTTTAGTGGTTAAGTTTCACTTAAGGTCAGGCCCCAGACCCTTATAATTCACATCCCAGCCTCAATTAATTATTTTCGAGCTTAGCATCAAATATGAAGAGATTATGGTTAACTGTTTTGTGCCAAAGCAAGTTCATTAGCAACACTACTCTATTAAAACATATGTAAACTGGAACATTCACTGCGACAAAAAACAATTTAAGCCATTTTGTATGTATTAGTGACTCAATAACTTTAACCTCAGATGAAGAGGAATTGAGAGGCAATTTATTTATTCATTCATTTATTTATTTAATACAGATGATTCACATCTGCTGTTATTGCTCCAGCGGTAGCGTCCTTCATATGTGTTCATATGTGATAAACAGAGAATATGTTGCGTGCTGCTTTGAAATCTTGGAATCCTTCTCTCTCACACACATTTGAACATTTTAATTGCGTTGGAAGAAGTATTTTAGGTCTACAGATCAGCCGGCAGCAGTTGGTGCGCACGCATAATGAGGCGGACACACCTGGCGTGCGAAAACAACTGGTTCGGCCCTGGTGTCAGAGTCTGCATCAGCAGCTGAATCCCACGTCTGGAGAAAGTTTCTGGGACCTCAGAAATAATTTGTTGCATAATTAAAGAAATTGTGAACATATGATTAATAATCATGATTATTATTCACTGGAGAACTGTTCTTGTTCCACACAAACCTGCCCCGAGTAGCCTGTAACTTAGTATTTTTAGGATTCATTGGATTCTTTAAGGGGGAAATCAGTTTTATTTTTTTTGCACACAATACATAAACAATAAATAATCAATCAGTCTAAAAAAAATCACAAACATAAAATTAACCAACAAATAAAAGTTAGTTTCCTTTATACGGTAGTTATGTTATATACAAGGGTGATTACACATAAGCTGAGACAAATATCTGATCATTTGTCACTTTATAAAATATGATGCCAAATGGCTTGGATTATCACATAGTGCTATTTTAAACAGTTAAATAGCTCCGCTACACTATAAACGGTAAAAAGGAAGAAATGCAATACAAAATTGTCTTACTTTTCCTATGTTGTCCCACTTAATCTACCTAAAAACAATGGACCCTCTTCACAACCAGGTATGCACTGCAGTAGATGTTTAACTTATGATATATATTAGATGGATAAAAATAATTAAGGCGAAATTTATATCCTTCAGACAAATGGGTTTATCTGATGATTTCACTTCTTTTATTGCATTCTCTCAACTTTTAAGATCTGTAAACAATCTATAAACATTTAATTCCAACAGATTTTTATGAGAAGAAAACTATTTTACAAGGTGGCAATTTGGTATAAATCCGTTCCATCACGTATGAAAAAAGTAAGCATGAAGACCCTCCCCTAAACATAACCTTTATTGGGGCGTAAGCAGATCGTATGAAAAATGTGTATGAATTAGGCACCAATTCACCAAAATGTACAATAGTTATGAATTGCCATGAGAGTGTTGTTAAATTCCCAATATGTTAATAGAGTGCATTTTATTGTTTTATTTCTTAATGTTTCCGTTACTTCAGGGTTCATTTTATGGCAGATTAAGACACTTCTTGGATGTGATCGACCCTCGAACGCTCTTTGTTTCAGAGGTAAGCGAGAGTCTCCTGAAATGTAAGCCTCAAATGATTTGATAGTTTATCTGTGAATGCTGTTTTCTGTTTTATATTTTAGAAATATTTAAATGAATGTATGAAACTCCTGGATCAGTTCAAAAATGGAACTCTCCCTCCAAGTGTGACTAATGTACAGGTAAGTTTGGGGCCCATTGAAAGTTAAGGTTAAAAATAAAGGTTCCAAAATGGGGGTTTTCACAGTGATGCTATGTAGAAGAACTATTTTGGATTTCCCAAAGAGCCTTTCAGCAAACAGATCTTAAAATGACCATGTTTTTCTTACTGTGAAAAGAAGCTTTTTCCACTATAAAGAATGAATAAGTTCCATGGATGTTAAAGGTTCTTCATGGAACTATAGATGCCAATACATTTAAAGAGTGTGTATGGGAATAAGAGCAAAATAGAAGATGTCAACCAATCAAGTTGTCAGAATTTGTCAATTCAGTTTACGTGTGTTGTGTAAAGAACTTCTGTTTTCTTGTTAACTTTAGTAACACAACAAAAACAAGGTGAGGACGAAATAAATTGTAAACATCTCCCTCTTTTGCATGTTTCCCTCTGTTTTTCGCTATAGCTTTGGGAAGCACAGAAGGTTAAACAGGTGAGTGTGAACAGTGTTGAAAGCCTTTTACAGGTTCCTATGATGAAAGAACCTGCTCAAATCGCTCGACATCTTCGTGCACAGTATGACACACACTCACAAGCTGTGGTTCTGAATAGTGGTGTAATGAGAGGAGAATTGCAGAGAACCTCAGCATGGTAATTCTCCCATCAGTCCGCTCTCACCTCTTATTCCCTCTCGTTTTCTCCTCTTCATCCTGTCTGCTGTCTGTGGACTCATTATGTCCTCAGGCCATCATCCATCCAGACACAGGAGAGAAGATCCCCATGCCCTTTCGCATGTCAGGTAAGGGTGTGAGTGTGTGTGTGCGCCTGTGTCATGGGTGGTAGGCAGTTTTCTGCTTGTTACCAGCTCTGGAGACTAGAGCTAGGTGGTAGGGGGTCTCTCTGGACCGATCTGTTGGCAAAGGTCACACTCAGCTGGGCTCTGATTAAACCCTCTCCCTCCTGCTGTCTGGAAGTGTTGTTGGGCCACTCAGAAATAGGAGTATTTTAGTCTTCTGTTAACACTACTATTTAAAGAGAGAACAGATAGGGAGAGACCTGCCTGACAATTATGACGGCTACCTCTGACCAATGCTATCTTTTATGAGTAATGAGGATTTTATTAATCTGTTAAAGGTCAGTAATAAAGTCATAATGTCATATGAGAGACTATAATCCTGATTATTAAACCAAACATGACATGAAATTTACTTCTGTTGCCTGATCTGGCATATTCAAAAGTCAAAATTATATTCTTAGTGTTATTCCATTATTGAATCAAGGATACATTTTCCTCTGAAATCATCTCCTTCATATTCTTTGTGTTGGCACGTTTTTCCTTTTTCTTTCAGGTTTTGTGCCCTTTGGTACTCCAGTGGTAGGTCAATGTGAAAAGATATTTAACGTTTCCTTGTCTTGGTCACCAGATGTTAACATTAAATCACTGTTAAATCATTTACTCCTCCGTTTATAGGTTGTGGGCCTTCTTTTACCCAATCAGACATTTGCTTCCACCATCTTCTGGCAGGTATATGCTATGTGTTTTTTCTGGTCTTTATGCTTTACAAGTCATTCCAAGCTCTGTTTACTATGAACTATGTCTTTCTCACAGGGGCTGAACCAGAGTCACAACGCCTGTGTCAACTACTGCAACCGTAATGCAACTAAGGTATGGTGTAAGTAATAAAATATGCCATGTCATAACCATAAGTACTGGTCACATGTATATGTTTACATGTGAACTAAAGTTATTAAAAAGGAATGAAACGAGTGCTGCAGAGATTGTGTTTTTGTAGGCCAATCCACAAGTTAGCATCACCCTGGTTCCCTCAACAAAACCCAAAAGGATGAATACCACGGTCACATGACTTCAACGCCACCACCATGTATTTTATGTCGTAGAATAAAAATTGAAAATGGCTTGAGATTGTGTTAATCGCAGACCTTATTTCAGATATTTAAAGTTGCAGTACGTAACTTTTTGCGCTCGACAGAACTGTATGCGTCTTGCGGAAGAACATCGCAGCCGGAGCTACTTCTCTCTGTTTATGTCTATGGTGAGTCACGCAGGGACCGTGGTCCTCCGCAGCGTTTCCTACCAGACCGGTCTGAAATAGTCCCGATATAAACACTTATTATAAGTGTACCATAATGATTCAGGGTAAGACAAAAACACGGTTTGGAAAATGGATTCATGTTGTACATTTTCATTTTATACTTTTTGTAAATCTTGAACACAAAAAAGTTACGGACAGCAGCTTTAACCAAAAACCAATTGACTTAAGAACTATGGAACTGGAAGTGTGTGTTTTCTGGGTTTTGGCCTTCAAAAATACATCATCCCTGCAGCACTCCATAAAAAAGGAAAAAAATGTGGTAACACTTTTAATGAAGCCTGTAATATAACACATTATAATGGTATTGTTAATGCATTATAATGCATGCAAAGTGCCTTATTAAAAGCCATATTATATGTTGTATCATATCATGACTAATCGTAAAAACATTAAAAAAAAGTAACGCATAAGTAATGTAACATTACTTTCCATAAAAAGTAATACATTGAGTTACTTTTTTAGGGAGTAATGCAGCATTTATAACATTACTTTTAAATGTAACTTTCTCCAACATTGGATTAACATTTTTTTTTTTTTAGCAATTATTAATATTTGTTAATTTTAGTTTCTACATTTATTTGTATTTGTTAACATCAGTTAAACTGTGAACTAACATGACCAAACAATCAACAATTGTATTTTTATTAACTAACATTAACCAGAGCAATATATTTTTACATTTTATATTTAATTTTTATTAATTTCTGTTAGTTCAAGTTAACTACTGGATTTATTTGAACAAATTAGACCTTATTGTAATGTGATACTCATTTTTTGTACGGCCTTATGCATGCATTATAATGCCATAAAAGTAATGCATAATAAATACAGGCATCATGGAAAATATTACCAAAAATGCATTATTAGCTTATTTTTTAATTAATTTGTTTGTTTGTTTTCCAGCCCACAGCAATGTCTACGTTTTTCCAGAGTTATCTTGGTGCCGTCAGCAGTGCAGTTACTATTGCAGTGAGTTCACATGCCTACACAAAATTGTATTATGTAATTTAATGTGTAGAAATAATTCTCTTTTAATCCTTAAAATTAGAATTTCCTCTTCACGCTAACAGAGAAGAATATTATCCATGATTTATCTAGTATTATGTGAATTTAATTTTAATAAGCAAACTGATGGTGTCTAGTAGCATTACATAGGCACACAGAGCCCTATGCTGTATTTCACTTTGCTGAATTGCATATCCTTCTAGTCACGCCCCCTGTGTCCTCTAGAGCCAATTAGCTGCCCTGCTGGGCGGCAGTTTGATGCCCAGGGGCATGACAAGCAGAACCATGGTGATGACAACTACAAATGTCCCCATGCCTGTGAGAAATGCGGGAGGGGGGCACTAATTAAAACTACAATCCCTCTGAACACCCCTGCTGAGAAGGGAAGGGATGTGAATGGGTTATGTTCTCAGATGTTTGTTAGACGAGCTCACAGAGATGACCAGAGCGACCAAGGCGAGACCAGAAACAACTTAGCATAGCCTGTCAAGACCTGTCATGAAGCCCACTGGGAGTTACATGCTTTTAAGGTCACTATGAAAACAAATGTGTATTGTCACCTTTGACGTTATATTTGCCATATTAGATTTATTTAAGATTTTATTGTTTCACTAGGCACATGTTTCTGTTTTTCATTTGCGTTTGAATTTAAAAACAATTTACACAGCTGTGGTTCATGGGCAAGCAGGTTCAAATTCGATGCGTGTCTGCACCCCCTTCCAAAAACTTTTATTTTAATAAAATAATGTTCTCTAATAAAAATTATATACACACTAATGTTTTTGAAAAATTGTTATGCTAACAAAGGCTGCATTTCTGTGATTAAAAATCAGTAAAACAGTAACAAATAATTGTAATATATTTTAAAATGTAATTTATTCCTGTGATGGCAAAACTGAATTTTCAGCATCATTACTCCAGTCTTCATTGTCACATGATCCTTCAGAAATCATTCAAATGCTAATTTGCTCAAGAAACATTTATTATTGTGGTAACACTTTACAATAAGGTTTCATTTGTGAACATTAGTTAAGTACATTAGTTAAAATGACAAACGATGAATATTTCTAAAGCATTTATTAATCTCAGTTAATGTTAATCTCAACATTAACTAATACATGATTTAAAATCAAAAGTTGTATCTGTTGACATTAGTTAATGAACCTGAACTAACATTAACTAACTATGAACAATTGTATTTTTTTTTTAATGAATTAATAAGATTAATAAGTACAAATATATTGGTCATTGTTAGTTAATGCATTAACAAACCTTAACTAATGGAACCTTGTTGTAAAGTGTTACCATTTATTATTATAAATGTTGAAAACAGTCTAATAATATCTTAATATTTTGCTGAATAAAAACTTTTGAACGGTATTAAAAATAAACATGTACATATGCAAACATTTATCGTATTAAAAGTTTATTTAAAAAAATGGATAAATGTTTAAAATGTTTTTTATTTAAAAAATATAAATGGTAATATTAAATGTAATTGTGTACACAGGTGGGGCTGAATATTCTTATTAAGAGAGCTGAGCATTTCAGTCCAGCTACTAGAATCCTGGTCCAGAGGTTCATCCCGTTCCCTGCCGTTGGTATGTGCATGTGTGCGATGAACGTGAGCTTGATTTCCTGCATCACTTATTCTGCCCTGTCGTGTTTGTGACAGAAATCAAGCTACGGCTCCCTGTCATGTGTTCTTGCTAAATTGCTTATTAGTTAAGCATAAAATGATTGATTTGGTAATGTACGATATTAATTAATGCATGCCGTTTTCTATCAGCTCTTTTACTGTCTGAAAGCTCACGTCTTTGCATTTGTGATGACACTCAATTTCTAAATGAGCATTGGTTCAGACTTTCATTAAACCTCAAGCGTTTGTTTATTGTTGTTTGTTCTCATGTTGTGTTTTGACTGATCCCGTTGTCAGAGGGGGATGCTGCTGAAATGTTATCTCAGTGTTCCATTAGCGTGCTGAGGCTCAAACAGGTCCAGAGGGGCTGAGAGGGAGACTGTCCCACAATGCCTTGGGGATCCTTGGCTGTAATTAAATTGTTTTCGTCCCCCACCCCACCCCTTTAATTAAATCAGCAGGTTCCCCCTCACCTCTCTGGACTGGAGTAACGGGACCTTGTTAGCTCTCGGCTGCCGCTCTCTAATTGGTTAATTAGGCCTAAAGTGCTCTCTGTGTTAGCACTGGGTTCCCTGTCTCCAGGCCGCCATGTTGTTGTTTTTCAGTGTTTAGTTATAAAAGGCAATTAAACACAGCTAATGAAATGCAGTGGAAACAAATTCGCCTTGGATTTTATTCAGCTTCTGTTCACATTTATATACATTTGAATTAAAACGTTTATCCTTTTTATGAACCTCAAAATGACATCCTTTTGTCTTTTATAAAGACATTTTATTTGTTTGCCTCTATAGGGTGACCTAAAGCAGGACTTCCTTCTTTGTAAAATTTAGTATGCATATGTTTTTCTTTGTTCTCCATTTTTGATTCTCTGTGCATTTTGTGTGTGTGTGTGTGTGTGTGTGTGTGTGGTTAATTGGCCTGGGTCTGAACCCCTCAGAGGTGAATAGCTATTTACTCAGCCAATTAACTCAGCCCCACAACACTGCAGCACTGAACACTGATAACTCACAACACAAGGCCTGTAAATTAAAAATGCTTCAGGCTCTCTTTATTTGTCTGTTCACACACACACCCACACCAATCTCACCACATGCCACAGATGATAATGCCAGGAAGTAAATCATTATTCTAATCATTTTTACGCTTGTAATTCATGTGTGCACTTTGACATGACCATATGAAACTATTTGTTTTATATCCAGTTAACCCCTCTTAACGCAGACATTCCAGATCAAGAATGTTTTCCAGTTTTGATTGCTTTTATTTCAATATTCACAGGCGGTGACTCCAACTGATTATTTTGTTTTGTAGTATTTTTAGTATATATAGCAGTGGGGTAAGATGTGTCACCCCCAATCCAGCAAATCCCCAATGAGCTTTGTTGAATCACCTTTGGCACCAATTACAGCCTCAAGTCTTTTTGAGTATGAAGTTACAAGTTTGGCACACCTATTTTTGGGCAGTTTCTCCCATTCTTCTTCGCAGGACTTCTCAACCAGGTTGGATGGGGAGCGTTGGTGCACAGCCATTTTCAGATCTCTCCAGAGATGTTCAATCGGATTCAAGTCTGGGCTCTGGCTGGGCCACTCAAGGACATTCACAGTTGTCCCGTAGCCACTCCTTTTTATCTTGACTCTGTGCTTAGGGTTGTTGTCCTGTTGGAAGATGAACCTTCTCCCCAGTCTGAGGTCCAGAGCGCTCTGGAGCAGGTTTTCATCAAGGATGTCTCTGTACATTGCTGCATTCATCTTTCCCTCGATCCTGACTAGTCTCCCAGTTCCTGCCGCTGAAAAACATCCCCACAGCATGATGCTGCCACCACCATGCCTCACTGTAGGGATGATATTGGCCAGGTGATGAGTGGTGCCCGGTTTCCTCCAGATATGACGCTTGCCATTCAGGCCAAGGAGTTCAATCTTTGTTTCATCAGACCGGAGAATTGTTTCTCATGGTCTGGGAGTCCTTCAAGTGCCTTTTGGCAATCTCCAGGTTGGGCTGTAATATGCCTTCTGGCCACTCTACCATACAGGCCTGATTGGTGGAGTGCTGCAGAGATGGCTGTTCTTCTGGAAGGTTCTCCTCTCTCCACAGAGAAACGCTGGAGCTCTGTTAGAGTGACCATCAGGTTCTTGGTCACCTCCCTGACTAAGGCCCTTCTCCAACGATCGCTCAGTTTGGCCGGGTGCATGGCCAGCTCAAGGAAGAGTACTGGTGGTTCCAAACTTCTTCCATTTATGTGCTCATTGGGACCTTCAATGCTGCAGAATTTTGTCTGTACCCTTCCCCAGATCTATGGCTCGATACAATCCTGTCTCGGAGGTCTGCAGACAATTCCTTGGACTTCATGGCTTGGTTTGTTCTCTGATATGCACTGTTAACTGTGGGACTTTATATAGACAGACGTGTGCCTTTCCAAATCATGTCCAATGAACTGAATTTACCACAGGTGGACTCCAACCAAGTTGAGTGCTGCATCCCAATTCGCATACTATCCGTACTAAATAGTATTCGAAAAAAGAATTAGTATGTCCCAAATCGTAGTATGTTGAAAAGAGTATTCCAAAGATTCCCGGATGGTCGTCTATTTCCGGTCAGAATTCAAAGTGCAGATCGATGCGCACTCTAACGGCTGATATTGCCCACAACCCATTGTGAGATGGATGAGGATTCGATTAGAACTACAAACACGGATAAAAAGTGTTTAAAAACTACAAACATGACGGTTATGCAAGTCCGTCGGTTAAGTAGAGAGGGTTAGATAAAGGGGTTTGAGTGAGCAATTATCAGTATTTAACCTGACAAAAAGATATTATAAGATATATATTAGGGCTGGGCGATATATCGCATGACATTGTTAGGCGCATCTCGTCAGTAAAGCCGGTTCCTTGATTAGTAGTAAATCGCCATCACCTGCTTTCAGATAGAGCGGCATTTACTACACAGAGCTGTAGTTCACTGACAAGCTGAGCCATATCGCATTAATTATCACGGATGTATCGCCTGCGATAATTAATGCGATATGGCTCAGCTTGTCAGTGAACTACGGCTCTGTGTAGTAAATGCCGCTCTATCTGAAAGCCGGTGATGGCGATTTACTACTAATCAAGGAACCGGCTTTACTGACGAGATGCGCCTAACAATGTCATGCGATATATCGCCCAGCCCTAATATATATCCAATATTATCCACATTATATTTCACCTGCAGCAGCATTATGAACTTTTGTAATGATACGTTTGGCCATTAACTTTTAAATGCATCATTATATTTAAACTGCAAACACATGAGGGGACTCTGCATTAAAGACCCACAAATGGGAGATCAACTTGCTACTACATTTATCTCCGATACGGTAGGAAATTAAATTGAATGTGGAGGATTTGAACTGTGACGATGATTGACAGGGCAGTTTAAATGTTGATGGGATGCACTTAACTAAGCGACAGAGTCCGTTAAAGATGACGAAGTAGTATGTGCCAAAGCTTGCATACTCTTCTGCTACACACTCAAAAGTATGTACTTTTTCTTCACAAAAAGAGTACATACTTTTAGGTCGTAGTATAAGTAGGCGAATTGGGACGCAGCAGTAGAAACATATCAAGGATGATCAGTGGAAACAGGATGCACCTGAGCTCAATTTTGAGTGTCATATACATTAGTATTCACTGCCTTTGCCATGTGACTCCTCCCCCCTGAGGAAAAAAATTATGAATTTAATCCATTTTGGAATAAGACTGAAACATAACAAAATGTGGAAAAAGTGAAGCGCTGTGAATACTTAACGGATACATTGTATCTAAAAACCAGGAAAACCAGTCACGGTAAAATCAGCAATGTTATAATTACAACTCTTAGAATAGTTTTAGCATGTTATTGAAAATGGCAATGTTAATGTAGGCTATTTGATCTTGGCGGACTAGATCTGCTTCACTGCTGCTGATTATTGCGGCTGCTGCAGACCAAGTATGGATTTGCTACTTTTAATAGATACACAGACATACTGCTGTGAGCATGTAAGATATGCTGCTGCTGCATAAACACAGGCATCCGTAAATCCCGCAGCAGATCTTGGCAGGTGGAGCTGGGGAAGGTGGAGGGTTTCAGAGGAACTCTGATAGGACTAGCTTACAGCAAACAATGAACCAGACAATTTAAATGTTAAGCAAGCAATCTTATTGGCTGCAGGATCAGCAGAAGCCAACCAGCTTGTGTCATGCAGTAATGACGTGATTGCTTGCCGATTGCATGTAAAGGACCTATCAGCATGCGCCCTCTAGTGTTTCATGACTGAACTAGATATGGTAACACTTTACAATAAGATTTCATTAGTTAAGTTTAGTTAATGCATTAATATTAATTTGAGCAGTACATTTGTTACAGTACTTACTCATCTTTGTTGACATTAATTAATAAAAATACAACTGGTAATTTTTAGTTTGTGTAAGTTCAGATTCTTTAAAGGGATAGTTCACCCAAAAATTTTAATTCTGTCATTTACTCATTACTTTGTGTTCAGCAGAAGATAGAAATTCATACAGGTTTGGAAAAACTTGAGGGTGAGTGAATGATGATAGAATTTTCATTTTTGGGTGAACTATCACCTTAACTAATGTTAACATACAACTTTTGATTTTAATTATGCATTGGTAAATGTTGAGATTAACATTAGCTGAGATTAATTTAAAAAAAAAATCCCCCATTGTTAGTTTATGTTAACTCATGTATGAGTGGCAGAAAATAAGTTGTCCTCTGTCATCAAGTTCACATGATTCTCTCTACAATCATAATCAGTGGTCTGTGTTGGATCCAAATAAGGAAAAGTTGGGCATCAAATGGAAGTCCCTTTGTTCTCTAACTGCATTTCTACCTTCATTTAGCAAGTGCCAACGTGTGTAATGTTTTGCTGATGCGCCACACTGAGCTGTCAGAGGGCATCAGTGTACTGGACGACAAAGGCAATGTGGTGGGCACCTCAAAGCTGGCTGCCAGGCATGTGAGTATGGATCCTTTTGCATGTGTAAGGTGAAAGGTTACTGTTAGCAATTGACTAGCAAATGTCATTTTGTTCAGGCTTTGATGGAGACATCCCTGACACGTGTCATGCTGCCCATGCCGGTTCTCCTGCTGCCGCCTTTAATAATGGCCATGCTGGAGAGGTCAGAGAAATTCCTGTGAATTTGACATTTCAGACTTGTTATTTTTACAGCACAATCACCTCAGGAAATCACACACCTATATGAACCATATGTCCTGGTATATTTTTATTTCACAATTTAAAATAAGAACACATTTGTGTATGTGTTTAAAGGAGTAGTTTACACAAAAATGAAATGTAAAATGGCATTTTTACTCCTTTACGATTTTAAATATAATTTGTGCAACTTCAATATTCTTATATGATTGGTTATAAAACACACGTAACAGAAAGTTATCGTATGATTTTTAAAATAAAGTCACAGGTCTCATGGACCACTGTCAGCATTCGACAAAATTTTGTTTTGTTGAAAGAAAAGTATACTTTCATTTAGAAAGGATGCATTAAATAGATAAAACGGGACTGTAAAAGTATTTATAATTTTACAAAAGATTTATATTTCAGAAAATCAGCATATTTGAATGATCTCTGAAGGATCATGTGACACTGAGACTAGAGTAATGGCTGCTAAAATTTCAGCTTTGCCATCACAGGAATAAATTACATTTTAAAATATATTAAAATAGAAAACAATTTTAAATTGTAATATTTCACAACATCACTGTTTTTACTATATTTTCAATATGATAAATACAGACTTGTGAGCTTTAGAGACTTCTTTAAAGAGCGTCTTCGAGAACATTTAAAAAGTAGTTTATCTACTTTTATATTTCGCTGAGGAAAGAAAATCATACACAATTTGGAATGAGGTGTGTGTGTATCTGTGTATCTGTCCTGTATATCACATAAAAAATCTGTGATTTTCTGTGAAAAGATATTTTTGATTTTTTAACTACACTGTAAAAAAATTCCCGTAAAATTTATGGTAAAAACTGGCAGCTGTGGTTGCCAGAACTTTACCGTAAAAAAAAAAAGCAATAACGTTTTAGGTTTTATGGGACAATACCATATAATTTAAAGGTTTAATGTAATAATTACAGTTAAAAACATTTATTTTACAGTTCAGAACCGTATAATTGTAATAATTACATGTACACTATAAAAAATTACAGTAAAAAACGTATTTCATTAACTGAAATAATGTTAAATTACCAACCTATTATAATGCTAATATCTGTTATGTACATTTGATATATACTGACAACCACCAATCACAGTGGTGATAAGAATCACGTGATGAATCTAAGCTCATCACAAACAGATTTTAGGAGAACAATACTAATATATCGAAGGTGCACTGTGTCATTCACACAAATGGTAACACGCATGAAAAAAACAACAACAAAAAACATTAATTTAACAACATGAGATGTAACAAAACCCTAATGTACATAACTGATTAGAAAAAAATTAAGAAGAAACAGATATTTTAATGAATACATCAAATGTAAAGTGTCACGCAGGGAATTCTGGGAATGTAAAGTTACTGTTTTTCACTGTAAATTACACAATGACTTGTTCTTTTTCACTTCCAAAACTGCAAATTTAACAGTATTTTACTGTAAAATTTAATTAAATGTAAGGTTAGATCTACAGTGATTCACCTTATATAGTAGAGAAACTTTCTGTTAACCAATTAACTGTTTTTCACCGTAGCCTTTTTACAGTCTTTCACCGTTAAAATCACGATCAAATTCCTTTTATATCAAATTATAAAAGGCAAAACACACATTTTCACTTGATCTGTGACTTCTGAGCCTCATTGTATATATTGGATCGACTCTTCAACAGAATTTGTTGGGTTTTATGACTGAAAGACTATGTTGCAACCTCCTCAAATTCTTGCTGCTCTGATTCGCAGGTGTGTACGGCTATGTGTGTGTGTAGGTGTGTCTGTGTGTGAGCGGCAGTAAATGGTGAGTTGTCCTCTGCTATGCTGACTGTCAGCTCACCCTCACTGGCTCTCAATGGAGCAAGAACAGGGATGCAGGAGGGTCACTGCTTTAAGGGTGAGACTGAGTGGCAGGGCTATCCTTGATTAATTAGAGCGCTGAGAGGAGTGTGTGTGATATATGTGTGGTGTTTGAACCTTTCACCTGTATCTTTCTTGCTTTGTCCGAAGACAGCTGCTTTGCTGAACAGTCAGTGGCTTTACAGATGGCATTTTTGCATGAAGGTACCGCCTAATGTTGCGTTCGAGTCATGTCGGAAAGATCTTATTTACAAATTGAGTGCACAAGAATGCCACTGCAAAGTCGGAATTATGAGTGAGAAACTTCTTTGAGCTCCAAGTTTCCGAATCGGGGTTGTGTGACATTGCGAAATCAATGAATTCAACATCTCTAGTTGATGGTACATTTTCATAAATTAATCAAAAACATAAAAAGCAAAACAGGATGCGCATTCTTTGCTCTTCATTTTCTAGAAGTAGTTAAAAAGAAGTTAGAAAACCTTGCTGTATTTTTGTGTAGTTAATTAAGAGAAGGTTCACCACCATTTTACTCCGACGAAAGTGACTTAAAATCACCTGACGTCGTAATTACGACTTCCCAAGTCTTAAATGCGAAGTTCCCAGGAGGCCTTGAACACACCATAAGAAAAATGGGTTCACATCAAATGATCTGGAGGAAATATAAGTGAGCTTTAGCCATAACCAAGCAAATATTTCATTACTCTACAATGGTCATTAGTTGGTTGAAATTTTACAAGTTAAAAAATAATATTAATGAATACATTTTCTACATTCAGATGCTGTTTTTAGGGATTGACTGACAATATATAATAGTCATTTGTACCATATCAAGATTTTTTCAGATATTTTTATTATATAAAAAAAGAATAGATTTAATTGTGAATACCGTTTTACCCCCATTTTTAATACCCACTATTATATACTACTGTCCTTTGTTTATATAGCGCTTAATAGAATACAGATTGTTTCAAAGCACTTTTACAGTGATAAACAGGAAGATAATGATCAAAGATGCAAACAAATCAATTCTGCTGTAAAGCAACTCAATAGTGTGGATAATAACACTGTTATATATATAATCTTTAGCTAATATCAACATGAATATCCAGTTTTTATACTGTACTCCAAGTTCTCTTGTAGCATTTAAAATGGACTTTGTTTTTTTTTTTTTTAATTGTACTGCCATTTTATCAGTTCTTGGTTGTAACATGAAAATAAATATTGTTCATCCCTAAAATCATAGGCATCAAAGGATACATCAGCCCAATTTAGTTCATTTTTGTAGACTGGATGCCATGCAAACATTGAATTACATGCGTATATCCCCAGCACTGTTTGCTTCACTTCAGTTTGGCTTTGACCTCTTCACATAAGAGTGACGGATGAGTGATTTATTTAGAGCGGTTGATGGACACGATAAAAGGTCTTTAACGTACTTTGATCCTTTTCTCCGTAGCTTTTCTCTCCCAAACATACACACAAGCATGCGCACGGAGAGCGAGTGTCTGGTGGCCAATTAAAGCTCATCATGCGTATGTGTTGATGAAGTCATCATTAAGCAGTCGTTGGCTTCATTAAAACAGGACTACTCTGGAGGACTCCTGCAGAGCACGCTATCCCACAACCCCCCACACGCACTGCGGCCAGGGAGGGAGGGAAGGGGGAGGTGTCAGAGACCAATCACGCGCAGCAGTTCGAAAGTGTCAGCGAGCGTGTTTAATAACGATAATGGCGGGAACGCTCGCGATTTTCAGAGTTCAGTGTGTGTTCTGCCAATAACGTATGCATTTTTGTGTGTGTTTGTGCGTTAGGCTCCCTCTGCTGCAGAAGCACCCTCGTCTAGTGCTCCCTGTTCATAGCATGGTGTGTCTCTCTGCATTCGGCCTGGCGCTGCCTGTTGCCATCAGCCTGTTCCCCCAAAACAGTCAGGTGAGCACTCACACATGCCTCCCTCCCTCCATCCGCTCTCGCTCTCCCTCTCACTTTCTCTCCGTCCCCTCTCTTTGTCTGCCATGAAGACGCTTATGGTTTAAAATGGTGTTTATTAAGCTGTTCATCCATATGGTTACTGAACTGCAGACATATGTGCTGCCAACTACTTCTATTCCTCTCCCACCCCTCCCCTCCTCCTCTCCTCTCACTCTCTCGCTCCCTCTTTACACTTTTCCGAGGGTTCCAGACGAACGCTCCCAAAAAACTCCACTCCTGTCCCCCCCTCCCCGCACCTTTTCACACCCCACAGGATGTCTGTTTCAGATTCTGCCTCACACACTCACACACTCATTGCCATCTGTTTCTGAGCAAAATATTGCAAGTTTTGGCCCTGGTTTGGATATTTACCAGTGCTCGCTGCTTCATTTTAGCTTTTTATGATGGCAGAAGTGTCAGTTTTGACTGTGAAAAATGCTCGAGGCTGGAAAGACATGGCACACTTTTAATTCTCATTTGATGAAACATTTTAAACATCTTAATGACTTAACGATTGCTGTGAATGGTTGTCTCACCGTAGCCAAAAGATCTGAATCTTAATGTCAGTACAAAAATAAAAACACTCCGTAATCAAAACAGCAGATTCGTATACGAGGCGCTTTTATGTTACAACCTTATCCTGCCGCTTTTTGATATTTGCCTTGTTTTTCTGTTCCCGCTGAATTAAATGAATATAATGGTGAGATTTAAATTAGCATTTTAATAAAGTACTAATGAAGCTGTAAACGCTGACCTGAAGAGCTTCACATTATATGGTTATTTGTGCCTCTGTTTTGACTGTTCCTGCTTTCTGTCTCTCAGATCCACGTGTCAGAGCTAGAGCCAGAGATCTCTGCTGCAACAGAGTGCAAGATCCTGACCTACAACAAGGGTCTTTAACCGGTAAACGCTTGACACCTTGCAACTAATGTCTTTGTCCTTCACAGTAAAACTCTAGTGCGAACAGAAAAAATGCAAAGCGTTATTACAAACTTTGATTGCGTCTCACTGGATTGTTCCTGCTGTGTGTGAATCCTCTCCCAGCCACACACAGAGACAGACTCACACCAGTGCTAATCATTCTCTTTCCTTGTACTTGAACATGACAGCGGCGAATAGAGGATTTTTGAATTTCCATGTGATCTACTTACAAATTTACAGAATTATCTACCTTGTCAGACAAACGGTTCTGTATTAAATTCCTGTAATTATAATGTTTGCAAAGTAATTGTCTTAAAACCATAAATAACCATTTGTGATATTTCAAACTGTATTGTAATTAGGAAAAAAATTAGTTTACACAGAATTCAGCTACCTTTGTGTTATTTTCTTACAATGCCTTTACAAACCACAAATTATTCTCACAATGAAAAGAAATGTAAACAGAATTTTTTTTTTTTTTAATCAGTAATTCCCGTATAGAAAAGATAAATAAAAGATAGATAACTTATAAATTCTATATAAATTATGATCTATATTACTTAATAAACCTTGATAAACGTATTCTTTTTACTATTGTGATAGTGTGTGTGTGTATATATATATATATATATATATATATATATATGATATTGTATATTAGCAGAATGGCAGAAGATACATTATTGCTACAGAGAGATTATTCTATAATCTCTTGATTTTATCTAGATTTTTTCAGGTCTTTTTTTGTTAATTTTTTTCTATAGAAGTACAAGCACTCAAGTGTACAATAAAATCACATGCTTTTCCCTTTTTGCTTTGTTCAAGAAAATACATAGAAATCCTTTAAATCATTATTATCATGGTTAATGAATGGAAACACTGCACACAAATCTACAATCCCTGCTTTACTTTCATCCTTTTCCATCCATTCGTTCAATTGTTTTTAGATGATTATATCTCTTCTTTTATTTGGATGTGTTTGAGTTCCTTTGGCAGGGCTGTAAAATAATTCCTGTAAACTTCTATTTTATCGTTAGAGCCATCGCTAGAGTGAGGGAGTGGACCTGTGTGTTTTTCTACCTGGTTGTCACGGGAACAGATCACAGTGGGCAGTAGCGAGGAGAGACATGACATGAAGCCGCATGTAGAATCATTAACCGTGCAAGACTGCCATACACAGAAACAGTTGCACAACATGCACATGACCGGATTAATGAGGGTAACATTAGTGCTTAATCTTTCCTTTTTGTCAGCTTTTGCTTTAATTTCAAAACCAAGATACTTTTTTTTTTTTTGCCTAATTAAAAATAGATTTCTTGTGAGCACAACACTGCCCTGTAAAGACAAAACATCCTGTCAAAATCGAGTTATGACCAAAATCAGGTGTATGAAAATATGATCTGTCGTGTGACAGACAGGTCTTGCTTAACTATTCTCTTCTTCAGAGAAAACAGTAAACAATTATATTAAAGATTTCATAAAATACTTTGTTCCAGTGTTGGTGTAGTTACTTGTAGAGCGTGCACTGCCCACTGTGTAATGCTACATTTGCAATGATAGTATATATTCAGTAATTTGTCATAAGATAAATGTTTCAGCTGCAGCCTTTCGATTTGCAACAAAAAAAATCTCAAAATAATAGCTTGTTAACCCAGAAGACTTGCAGCAAGCAGCCCAGCATGTTCCACTAGAGTGGCACTCTACATCAACAAGCTTTTGTTTACCTACCATAGGTTCTCCATTACACCACTGTGCTTAAAGCAGTTCACACTGTAAAGAAAAAAAGACCGGTGAAATTTACCTACATAAATAAATAAATAAAAAACAGCTGCTGTAGTTGCCAGAATTATACTGTAAAAAGTATGGTAGCAACAATTTAATTTTTATAGGCTATATGTAAGAATTCTCATGTAATGACTCGGGACGTTTTTGCTGGGAAAATCAAAAGGATGTGATGTTTTACACTCGCTCATGGGAGCCTCTGTTCTGTTCAATGACATATGAAATGAATGCTTATACAATGTTCTGGATAATTACAAAAGAGCTGTTCTGTACAGTAATGTTTAACGCGAAGATAAGGGATTTATTCAAACTATATATTTTATAATCAAACTATCGTAATATATATAAATAAGTCTGTGCCGATAGCCTCGTGGGCAGCGCGCCAACATATAGCGCCACCCCAGAGTTCGAGTTCCGGCTTGTGGACCTTTCCTGATCTCTATACCCGCCCCGTTTCCTGTCCACTCTGATATCCTGTCTCAATAAAGGCAAAATCGGCAAAATAAATATAAAAAAAAAACAAAAAAAACATTATATATATATATATATATATATATATATATATAAGTTATGTCATGAAACTCTAGATGGCGCAGGCTAACTCGGTCTGCTTGCAAGCACATGATTCTCGAAAGAGCACAGCTGATTAGTTCCTGCTTAATCAGTAGCCAATGAGCTCATTGCTCAACCTTTAAATACTTGGTTAGCATTTGCTGGAGCAGCGCTTTCTGAAACCCTCCACCTTCCCCAGCTCCACCTGTATACAGCAGCAGCGTAGCAGATCTATTCTACCAAGACCAAACAAATCAACATTGTCATATCCATTACACCCCACCCCTTCAAATTGCTGTCATTTTTGTTGTTTGTTTAATGGCCACCGGTGTTGCTAATAACAAGGGTTTCTACATATTCTACAACTTTTGCACAAGTTAAAGTAAATTCTAGTACATAAAAGGTGCACACAAATGCAAAACACCATCATGGTGACACAAGATACTAAAATAATGCAATGGACATAAAATTTGACAACATAAGATGTAACACAACCCTAATGTACATATATTGATAAACAATTTTTTATAAATTGTTATTTCAGTAAAGAAACTTTAAATGTGAGCTTCCACACAATTCTGGGAATGTCAATTTACTTTTTTTGTTCAAAAACTGTACATTTAACAATATTTCAATGTTAAATTTAGTGCTGTCAAATCGATTCATAGCGATTAATCGCATTCAAAATAAAAGTTTGTGTTAATATATATGTGTATAATTATTGTGTATATATATATATAAATACACACACATTCGTGCATATATTTAAGAACTTTTTGCATGTATATATTTATATAATTTATGTCATATATAAATATTTTATATATAAATATTTAAAAAATCTTAACTATATACATGCGTGTGTGTGTATTTATGTATATATACATATATATACATATAATCATTATACACTCATATATTAATACAAACTTTTATTTTGGATGCGATTAATCATGATTAATCGATTTGACCACTAAATTTACATTAAATATCTCAGAAGATCTATTACAGTTTTTCACTGTATAGATGACAAGGGAGTTGCAATCATCTTTCTATTGTGACACACATCCTATAAACGGCTTCTTGAACAAGAAAAAAAAATTGTGTGCGACTTGATTTTGTAGCGAGATTGTACTTGATTTAAAAGGGAGGGGAAGCTATTTTGATTAAAGATTACTTTACAAAATTGACTCTGATAATTTGTAACAACTGCAATATTACATTAAAAAAAAAATTATTTTCAATTTTTTTTGTTCCAAGATGACTTATCGTTAATCAATTACGTTTTTACTGCAGCATTTTGCAGTCTTCTGCCATTCAAATGTTAAATTATGATATTTTTTAATAAGACTATTTATTTGTGCTATCTCTTTCATGTCACGTGTGCACAAACAAACATCCATCTTTTTCTCAATCTTTTTCCCTTTCTCAAAGAGGAAAGAGTGCTCTTAGGGAATGCATGGAATGTGTGATGTAAAGCTACAGAGGATGTGATGTGTGCACCTGCACACAGGATTGGGTATCTGATGGCCTCAAAACAAACCTACCAAAACAATCTTTTTCACCATCTCAATTCGCTCTTGTCGTACTTGACAGTGATACTCGGGTGTCATCAGTCTGTGCATTTCACTCTCACAACCCTTGCTCACTCTGCAGGCTCGGGGTCAAATGTTGAGGTGAAAGGTCACCTGCGGGTTCGTTTAACACAATCTTCCTGTGTTTCTTTTGACAGGAAGTTAGCAGGGTGAGATGAGAGGAAAATTGCCGGCAGGCGTTATCCCTTTGTCTGAGGGTGTATATGTGTGTGTGTGTGCAAACATTTTAAAAGAGTAAATTGTTTTTCTTAAGTTAATAAAAAAGTTATTTCCAATCACAGCTACAAATGAGGTTTGTCTCTGAAACATCTTTATTAATTATGGACATTTTTGATCATGTTTTTTCTTGAAAATTAGCTGAATGAACACTATAAAGAAGCTAATGTGTAAATTGGCAAACATTCAATTTAGTTTATGACTCCAGTAGAATGATCAAGGAGCTATTACAGAGAAACCTGCATACATCAGCCTGTATTTACCAGTAGGCCTACTGAATGACAGCACGCAAATCACTCACACACACACACACACACACACACACACACACACACACACGCTCGCACACACCAATTCCTACACTTCTTTAGATACAGAGACCATTATTTACACAGAAACATACACCCTTGCCTCTATGCCGCTCAGGATGGCTCATGTTAAAACTGGCTGGTAAACTGATTCCTCACATCACTTGATTTATTTCAGGCTAGTTGCTACTGTCGTTTAAAATAATTATAATAAACTGCCACCAATTTCATCAGCATGTCTTAAAGCATTTTCGTTTGGATACATTTTGGATGTTAGGCAACATGATTTTGAAATTAATTGAAAATAACCATTAAAACAAATATTAATTGACTATGCACAGAAACAACAAAATAATCAGAATTCAAAATATTGAAATTAACTTAATTGTTAGTTTTAAATAGTTTCTTCCCCCCCCCCCCCCCCCCCCAAAAAAAAAAGAGCGAGAAAGACTGTCATATAAAAAATGATTTCTTCTAACAGGTGAGGCATGTCTCAAACATTGAATCATTCCAGCAGAGGTATGTTAAACAACTATAATGTTCTGTCCTGGGTTAATTGCTGACTGGTTTAATTCATCCTTAACTCACATTTACCACACTCGCGTGGTCAGGTCCTCTGCGGTTAGGTTTAGAATCTGAAATATCGTGACTAATAACATTAAATAAATAGTGCTTTTCTTGGTCTTGTGTGTTCATTTGGGCAGTGTTTAGGTTGGTCTTAGGCATCAGACATGACATCTATGTCCTCAGATCCGCTCTGTTTGGTGGCAATCCTCCAGCGGTTAATGTGGTGGCTTCCCTTCTTCTTCTGTGTGCACTCCGGACCCTCTTCCTCCAGCTTCTGTCGCTTATACTTGGTCCTGCGGTTCTGAAACCACACCTTCACCTGAGGGGAACAGAAGACCGGGACATCAGTGCCATAAAGGTTTTGGTGAGTAGGCTACACAGTTGACAGTTAACCCGTCATAATCGTTAAACCGAGACAGTTTGTGTGAGTGACGCAAGACAGTTCAAACGCGTGTGTGTTCAATTCGAAACATTTTAACACGCAGTGCACGACGTTCAAGTAGGCTATATTCATGCTGCTGCTGTTGTTTTTTGTCACGACCGTATGTCAATTTTTTTTACACTTGTCTCAAAACTTTGTTGTGTATCAGAGGAAATCCAAACAAAGAGAGAAACAAATATATAGCCTAGGCCTAGATTTTACATTTTAATTTAATTCCAAATATAAAGTAGGCCCATGCGGCCTTCCAATGAAAAAGAACCGGGTTTATTTTGCAACAACGGTTCACATTTTACACATTTGAAGAGATTAATATGCCTACTGTCATACATAATTGGGTTTAGGGAAACAAGAATAGCCGAAAACAACCGCGCAGAAGTGAAAAAGATATAGTTTACCATACTTTTTTATTTGATTTATTTCTGAAGTGTTCTCACGCGAGCTACGCTGAATAAATTCTCAATATGCTGACTGAATCTTGAATCGCTGTCACAAATTATTGGCCAATATCTTACCAAAATTGCCTCTCTCCTGAGATGTGTGGCTATGGCCATGTCACGTCTGTTTGGGGCTATTTTTAATTTTTTTAGGTTAGTTTTTTGCAATAAAACTCCACCATAAAAAGTGATCATTCCCAGCGTCATAGATTTTACGAATAGCCTAAAAGGTTGCGATGCATCAAATCATGACGAATTTATATCTGTCGAATGCAGACGAACACAGAAGAAGACATTTTTGGAAATTTAAAACATAATTCAAATATAGGCCTAGGTATTTTCTTCTAGGCTATATTATATTTTTAAAAATTAGCTGTATGAGCTATAACGGATCAGGGTGAATGGGTTTATTCCTACTGGCATCTGAGCAAAGCAACTAATAGCTATCATCCCTTTGAAGTCTTGGCCTAAGATAAAATTATATCAGAGAGCGCCGCAAACAACTGACACATGGCCAGCCAGCGTCCTTTCAGACTCGGGAATTCTGCTATTGGCCCGTTTCTGGATTTAGCAAGCAGCCCAAGTGTTGTTTACATTATCATGTAGGCCAACAGCAACAGCTTGTCAGTACAACATTAATCATTCAAAATAAAGAAATGTCTAATTAATATAGGCTATAGGCTAGTCCCCAGTTTCCAACATTTCCATAACTTTTATTAACATATTTATTATCTTTTTTTTAAACGAACATGTCCTAGTTCTACTTCTCGAATCATTTTAATTACCAATAGCCTACTTTTTCTAACTGTGATTTATTTGTGAAATAGTCAGTTTCACATGGCAATTTATCTAGGCTATTGTAAGCGCGATAGCCTACAGAATACATTTTTTCTTTTAAGTTTTTAAAAAGATTTTATACGAGCATTGTATAACAGCATATTTTTGGGGTGTGTTTATAACATGTTTACCTGAGTCTCCGATAGACTGAGGCTGTTGGCGAGCTGTTTCCGTTCAGCTCCGACTACATAATGGTTCTTCTCGAAGGCGCGCTCCAGGCGCAGCAGCTGAGAGGGCGAGAACGCGGTGCGGATCCGTTTGGGCTTCCTCGCGAAAGGTCCGTGTAGTAACAGCGTGTCCTGTGAGACGTCGTTCCCTGAAATAATAGTAGAGAAAAGACAACTTGATTATAGTAATGCCAGACAGTGAACTTGAACGGAGTAGCCTACAGCACGGGACAACTCGAAGAAATTAAACCAAAGTAAAAGGCACCATGAAAGCTTTCTAGGATTAGCCTGCCCTAGTCCATATTGTAAATTTCACAAGCTGACACCAACTATCGACTTTATCAAAAATGTAGGCTACCCTGCTTTAATGCCTATTTTAATTGATAGGCTATAATTGATTGAATATGAACTATATTAACTTCGTTATAATGTTAGAATATTTGAAAACTTTGCATTAACATTATGCCATTCCAACTTGTTTATGAGCTTTTGGAGTTTGATTGATTTTTAGTAATTCTGCAAGAAAAATCTAAATGATTGACTATGACTGAATAATATTTTAGCGATTTATATTGAAAAAAATATATAGGCCTATATATAGGATATATTTTGTAAAATGTTTAATTTAATCTGAATCAAAAATTTTCATAGTAGCCTAATTTGCGGAGAGTTGATCCTAATAAAAATAAAATAAACGACACTAAAACTATTTTCCTATATTTGTCTATAAATTATAAAGTCCAAAATAATGTAAGCACGAGTTAAAATCGATAGCTATGCAACAAACTGGCCTGCAGTTTGCATTATTAATGGCCATGCAACCTTTAGGCTTATGATGGAAAATAAAAAAATGGCAAAGTCTGTCGATTTTAAATGTTCTCAATTACAAGTGTTGTTTAACAGGAATTAATTTGTGAGAATAGCCTGTCATTTAGATTTGATGCACTTACCCTCATAAATTAGATTCTTCTTTAAAGGTCATCGCAGTTAGCTAAATTATTAACACTGTTAGCTAATTAATAAACGTGTGACCTTTTATATTAGCGTTTTGTATTTATTCAATTCATACATTCGTTTACTTCCATCGTCTTAAGACAACAGCTTGAACACCAGAAGAGGACAATTTATCGAATGACCTATGGAAATTAAATTGTGATAATGATGAGGTGTAACGAGTTCATCAGAGCAGATTCGTCGTCTGTCATTATCTCTCGTTGCGAAGACAGTGATTGGAAGGCGGTGGCAATAGTACCTAAGCTAATATTACAAATAACAATAATTAATACGTTGGCTAATTAATTAAGTAAAAGTCAAGTATACAAATTAAAGGTCATAAATAGAGGTAATGTGGTGTTACGTTAAAAATAGCCTAACTCTCAAACAATAGGCTATTAAGGCTGACTACATTTAAACTTCTCATTTTGCCGTAGGCAGCAGACAACATAGGCTAAAACTGGTGGAAATGTTGAATTCAAGATCAAGCAATTACTGTTATCAGAACTGTTCTCCAATGCTGCTATTATAAGCTTATGCGAACTTAATGCATTCATTTTGGGAGATATGACATTGTGCTTTTGTGCGTGGGCAGCTTAGTCTAAATCTGCGTTTTCCTTCTTTAAGTATCGCCCCCGGGCATGGCCAAAGCTGTAAGCATATCATTTGTGATTTTCATTTGCAGCTTAACCGAAATTACCTTCCAATACAAACTCCATCTATCAGTGTTATCCCGCTCCACAGTGGTAATAGCCTGTAGCCGCGGGTGAGCATTTATGAGCATATGTCAGATAAGTTCCAAGACACACACTATTCCATTAAGCACAGCATTGTGTTTCTCCTACTTTTATTGAGCACTTATCTTAAAAATAATGCATATGCTATATTATTATTTTATTTAGTCGGAAAACAGTTGTTTAATACTATCTCTCAATGCGCGGTTGACAAAAACACCGGTTTAGATGCTTACCTTGAAACCGGTGTCCAAAAAACCTGTTCCTTAAGACCCACGGGTAGAAATTCAGTTGCTCGCGGTGCTGCGTGCCAAAGTAGTGCGGGTGCTGGAGGTGTGTGCTGCCGAGCGGGTGTGGGTGCAAGCCCAGAGGTGCGTGGTTCACAGTCTCCGAAAACACCAGTTCGGGGTTTGGATAGAGCGCGCGGCCCGCGGGGCTTTGATACCCGTTAAAAAAACTGTCAGCAGGAGCCGAGTAGCTTAGGGCTGTAGGGCGAATGGGGTCTTCTGGTATTAAGGGGTTTTCCTTCGCCACCAAAGACTCAATGGTAAAACACCGCTTCCCCGTTGCCGAGAACATTGTCTGTGACGGTACCGGTACAGTCCAGCAGATGAGGTTCACCTTTACGTCCTTTCACAACTCCTTTAGTGACCTCTGTCAGCAGCAGTATTTTAGAAAGACATTGTTGTTAAGTCAGAAATGTAAAACACTTTAATGTCCCCTACTTTTGCCAATTGCTGTGTAATCCATCGGTCCACGAGTGTCCATAAATCATGAAAGAAAAAGTGCGAATAGAAGCTCGAGACCCATGGATTTGGATTTGAGGGACGCCACGCAGTGTCGTCTGAGCCTGGCACTCATTGGATGAAAGCCCTTGGCGCATTGAGCTCCGGCGGTGGGCGGGTCCTACGTTCATTTGGGTCAGATAATGAACTCTATTAGTTTGATCATTCACTTCAATGAGGGGCTGCCTCCAACAGGTCAGTTCCTACGCAAGTAGATCATCAAAAACTATTTTCCTTGTCACACTTCCAACTATGGGCTACGCAAGCCTTCAGGGTGTACTACAATCTGCAGTTCATTCCAGCATTACGTTAAAAGTATAGCAAAAGGTTTGCTTTTGCACTTTAATTCATAAAGCTCATTTAAATATCATGTTTCCCCCCCCAATTATTCATAATCGCAGCGACGATGCTGCGCTATAGTAATTAAAAAACAGTAGAATAATAGTAAAAACGTGGATGTTTTGCTGCCTTGATTGATTTTGTTATAATAAAGAACCCTAAAAACATTTCTATGAAATGAGAGTTTTTTCAATTGAGTAAACCCCGAATCCGCATCCCTGCTGTGCTAAATTTGAAATCTTAATAATGTTGGCGTCTACAGAGTTGAGTAGGAGTGGACCAAATACATTTGTTTAATTCTCTGACAAATATGACTGCAATGAGTTTTATTTATTAACATTCATCCACCTTTAATGGACCTAACTTTCATAATTATCTAGATGATAAATTAAATAATTTTGGCATGCAAATATTTTGAATTTACTAGGCTGATAATAATAATAATAATAATAATAATTAGTCTACCATGCGGTAGATTTATTATTATTAAGCTATTAGCCCAGTAAATACCGCATAGCCTACTTTTTGTTATTAGCCTACTAGGCTATTATTATTAGTGTCATATATATATATATATTTTTTTTATTGTTGTAGTTTTTTAATTATTTTATTTGGCTACTATAGCCTATATAATACTACCATCCACTTAATTCCAACAAAAAAAAGGGGGGGGAAAGTAAAACAGAATCAGCAGTGCATAATGACTCGGACATTATCTAAATAAACTAAATAACTAAATTCGATGCCAGTTTTGTCTGTAGCCTACAACCCGTATTACAGTCATCGTTTTTAGTCTTTCACCAGTGCCTGTCGACTAAAACGGGAAATCGTTGACCCGTTTACGCAGTAACGTATTAACTTGGTCACTGCGTGGTTTCCAGAACTGGACATCGATAATATCTCATGGCAGGCCGAGCCTCCTGCACCTGTTTCCGAGCACTCACCCGCGGTCAGCGGCTCGGCATTATGAGGCTTATGGGACAGAGTGGGTCAATTATTGAAAATATTCCGTCTCGGGGTTTGACAAGAGTTGCATGTGCAAGCATTGCGAAGAAGGCTTCAAGCGACATAGCTCACAAACTTCCTCCTCGCTATTAATTTACAGGCCCATGGATATTTAGTCTCTTGAGGGCTTGTTCAGCGACCGTTTCATGTTGTGTTTTGAAAGGTAATGATTAGGCTAAAGGTTTGACTGGCTCGTTAACTCCAGTGCGCATTAGAAAATCATTACAGTTGGCAGAACAACATGTTGAGCGCCTATTTAGAAAGCAAAAACCCGTGAATGCGCACAGTTATGCTTTAAGATAGACCTCTTTACACTATCAAAGGAATAAACGTCGTTTTGTTTATTATTCAAACCTTAGTTGTTGTGCCAAGATCATCCAATAAATTGTTGAAGGCTCATCGAAAAAATTTTTTTAATGCACGTCATGACAAACAACTAGCATATTAGGTACTATACATTATATGGCCAATAAAGCAACAATATTTTCCAAATTGGTCTTTGTATATATTGTTGTGCGCGCGCGCGCACTATTTCTTGCGTCAAAACACAACTTTTGCACATAGCTATTGCTAATAATTTTCAAATGTCCTGTTATTGCACTGTATAAGTGATCAGTTGACTTAAAACAAGTGAGGAAATCTGATGCCTTAAAATTATTATGTAAATAAACCATGCATAATGGATAAAACATAAGTTATGTGCACATAACAAAAACAATTTTCAGTTACACTATGCAGTTTACTTAATAAATTTAAGGCAACGGGTTTCCTCACAGATAACTTGTTTTGTTTGAGCTCCATTAAATTACACTTAATTAAAATGTCCAGTACTTTGTGTCCTTGGCATTTAGTGTTTTGATTGGATGAGTGGCTATAGATCTGTTGCTAACCATATCTGTTTTATCCTATAGCCATAAAAAAAATTGCAGATATTCTCAATATCTGAAATTGAGGTGGTAGCAGTCACATCCCTGTGCATAATTACTCAATTACTCTGTTTATTATCCATGAAATGTGCAATGTAGAATTTTTAATGGACCATCATTACAGAAACTCAGCATTTTAGACTATGCTCAGCCCTTCTGACAGAGCGGTGTTCATGGCATTGCATAAAATGAGCAGTGAATCATAGTTGCACTGTCACACAAATTCTATTTTCATATTTCATATCTACCCTATACAATTCCCAATGCACATCAAGAATATGGTATTCTGGCATTCTGAAAGACATTTTCATGGAGCTTGTCTGTGCCATACACGAACCTAAAGGTGCAATGAAGTGACAGGGAAAGAGAGAGAGAGACTCCTCAATGTTTCCGTCTGCCACTCTTCTCTCTTGTTCCATAATTAAGTGCTCAAGGAATCTGTAATGAATGCTAATGGGGCAACCAGCCATCTGCACAAACACAGAATTAAAAACTACCATGCTGAGAGAGAGAGAGAGAGAGAGAGAGATGGGAGGACGAGAGACAGACTTAAACCTTTCACCAAAAGAAACCCTATTAAAGGCAGCTCTCACTTTCTCTCTCCCTGATTTGTTACCTGGGATTTGAAATGACACTCAGAGATTCACAGACCTCCAAAAAAAAAAAGAAAAGTGTAACCATATATGATACACAAACATGCAGAGTTTAATGCATGTTCTATTTAAAAAGATTTTGGTCACGTTTTGGACACTTGTTTATCATCCAAAATTACATTCATGCAGGTTTATCATTTTATACTATACAATATATTATATATTTTTTCTTCATATTTTATATATATATATGTATATGTATGTATATGTAATTATATTTAAATGTTTACATTTTATAAACTATATATAAATATATATTTTAATATATAACTTAAATATATAAGCAATATATCGTTTAAATATATGTATCTATGTTCTGTTACCATTTCCAAACTCTCACATTCATCACTGCCCTCTACATTTGCATAGCATGGAATCTTATCACAAATAACTAGCAGTTACTGTTATTTTCTAACATTTGAACACTTGACTTGTAGTTGGAGTTTGTGTTTGTCTGTCCTGCTCTCCGCTGCTGCCCTCTAGTGGTGTAAAATGCGTATTTGGAAACCGTTTTGTAGAGATAGTCACATGTAGAAGAAATTATGGCCATATGCATTTGAATTAGTGCATGTAGACTAGAGCAATTATTCTATATCAATATTATAATGTTTAATTCCAGCAGCAGTTTGTACACTTTGTCAAATGGGCTACATTTCAAATAGTAGTTTTCTTGATATGTCATGCTGCTTACTCAATCTAACAACCTTCACATGACAAAGTGAAGCCAATGGACAGTTGTCCTTTTCAGACACCTTAGATTCAACTATAGTATATTTAAATTTCTATCTTTGTGGAGCATCAGAATACAAAGTAATGGTCATATATGTGCTGACAAAACTGCTGATTTCACTTAAAACACTTACTTGCAGCACTACTATACTTATCTAAGAGCATTTAACACCCTGGTCAAATATGAATTCTGTTATAACAGTTTTGTAATGAGACACCATTATTTGATGAATTTTAACACAACATCAGAGAATTTGTTTTAAAGTTGCATTTATTGTGTAATCTCCATATTTGACAGTTCATTCATATAGTTGACAGAAACATTCATACTGACAAGAATAAATAAATGAATAAATATATAAATAATTCAACACGGATATTTAATTCAACACAGAAATTTTTAAAAGGTGCAAGGTAGAACAAATGAATAAATATGTCATAAATTAAACAAACAATTATAAATTATGTCACAAATCAAACAAACCTAGTGTGTCAATATCAACCTAGTGTGTTTGATTTTTGATTCACTTCTTGGATGTAGTTGAGGAAGCATTTAGGAGACACCAGTGTGTGCCATTGGCATGTGCCTTCATGTGTTATTTTCAGGTTCTGTAGGGAAAAGGAAATTGATTCTGTCAAATGAATAAAGTACAAGAGAACAAGACTGAAGTTACAATCAAAATGCAACCAAAAATGCACATCTAATGATGATGAAAACAAACTTTATTTTCTTCATTGTTATTGCTCATTCAAAAAATAAAAATAAATAAAATTCATTAGCCTTGCTTACTTACTTAAAAAAGATTTTACACAGTTTAATTTATTAATTTACTGTAGTATGTATGAATTGTTTTCTTTACATTTGTCAAACTAAACTTTTTATGTTGGCCCACCTTATTTTAAAAAAAAAATACTTTTTTGCTTTAAATACAGTATTGCTTTAAAGTTACGCTTTTGTTTAAAAAAAGAGCAATTTACATTACAGATTTACATCATCAATCCTTCTTCTTATGTCTTACCCTGATCCATATGGTAACTCTATTATTAGTGTTAAAAGTGTTTAAAATTAGTTTTGTATTTTTTTTAAAAGTGTTTTCACGGGAAATTGCGCGTGTCTCAGAGAAAAGTGGCTCTGGCTACTTTGACATGTGCACGCTGTGGGAGTGGCATAGGTTTGTTTTCACAACCAACGAGAAAGGTTGACATGGAGCATACTAAATCTCGATCCTCCGGGGAATTA
This sequence comes from Gobio gobio, assembly GCF_949357685.1. Lineage (NCBI taxonomy): Eukaryota > Metazoa > Chordata > Actinopteri > Cypriniformes > Gobionidae > Gobio > Gobio gobio. The sequence goes on along the minus strand of NC_137111.1, from coordinate 37,664,872 downwards.
GCCTAGAAATCTAGAAAATTAATTTTGCCGCGAGTGTAGTCTAGCAACTCTCGGTAGACCTGAGAGCTGGAAAAACCAAACTCTGGTCAGGCCAATCACAGCGTGTGTAGAGTCGGTGGGCGGGCTTAACAATGACGGCACGTCACGGCAGAGTTGCAAAGGTTCTGCGTGCTACTCGTAAACAAAGCTGACGAACAGCTGTCTTTTGAATCAGCTTTGGCCGCGATTCTGGAAGACTTGGAGTTAAGCTTTTCTTTGAGAAAAGAACAAAGAACGGCACTGAAGTCATTCTTAAGAAAAGAAGATATGTTCAAAGTTTTGCCGACTGGATACGGCGAAAGTCTATCAACTAATGTTAGCTCGGCTTCACCTTCTTCTTCGCTCTGGTTGGTTATGGCGCTCATGGCGCTATCCAATTGCGTGCAGAGGGAATTTGAAAGACAATCGTTTATCCTGCCCCTTGAATTGAGCCCTGTCAATGTTGAGTTTCCAGACCCAACATCTTGAGGTCAGGCTACCGGGGTATGGCCCTTTTTAAAAAGCGATGAATAGAGGAGAGTCTAAAGACGATAAGACATGAATCAACATTGACTTGGCTTTTCAGAGATGAACGGAGGGATTTGAAATGTTGTAAAAGCGTTGCGGAGATGGTGTTTTTATTACTCAACAGGTGAGCAAGGTATGTTATTGAACATAGCCTATAGCCTAACCAACTGCAGAACCATGTCACAGTCTGAGGACAACAGCGCCAGGCCAGTAACGTCTTCAGCTAGTCAGCTTGAGAGCCTTTCCATCTAAACTGGTTATTTCTCTTTGGCCTAATGTTTTAAGAGCAGTAGCATAATTTATCGCTCTCGCTCTCTCTCGCTCTCGCGTTCTCTCGCTCTCTCGCTCTCTCTCGCTCTCTCTCGCGCTCTCTTGCTCTCGCTCTCTCTCTCTCTCTCTCTCTCTCTCTCTCTCTCTCGCGCTCGCTCTCTCGCTCTCTCTCTCGCTCTCTCTCTCGCTCTCTCTGTCTCGCTCTCTCTGTCTCGCTCTCTCGCTCGCTCGCTCTCTCTCTCGCTCTCTCTCTCTCTCGCTCTCTCTCTCGCTCTCTCTCTCGCGCTCTCTCTCTCTCTCTCTCTCTCTCTCTCTCTCTCTCTCTCAGATTACGAGAAAGAACCATATTCGTCTGCACAAAATTAACGTAGTTTAGTTTTTAACCGCTAGAGGGGACCAAACTTTACATTGTGTACCTTTAATTCATTTGAAGACTGCTACTGACATTGTATTGTTATTAGATAGTATTATTATTATTAGACTACTTGCCAAGTTAAGCAACTATCACGCAGTTTACAAACTCTTCTAAATGGCTGAACAACATAACTTCTAACACATTAACTTCTAACAACGGAACATTAAACATATCTTTCCCTTTAATGATAAAACATAAAATAACACTTACTCCCTAAATTGACTCATAATGCAAAGCAAGCTGGGAACTGCATATCCTATGCCCAATTAGCTATCTCAACAAAAATAATTAATGTAGTCCCAACACAGCTGGATTAAGTAAACTTTGGTTTTAAATATATTAGTTAAAGTGAACACAGTGAAATTAAGTTGTGAGAAAACCTTCATAAAGCATTTTAATCATTTAATCTGAACAAGAGGCATTTTTGTGTCGCATGTTATTTATTTCAGCTAGCTATAAATTCTGTGAACTGATGTAAATCATAAGGGCTTTCCTCCCTTAAGAATAAGTTCCTGCCAATTAATTTAATGTGAGGCTAACATACCTGGAGTCTTATGTGTAATACTGTCGACCCCTTCAAGTTGAGCTTTCGAAGGCCAGTTTTAATGCAGTTGTAAACGGTGCCGTTCTACAAAAAGGGAAGACAGTTTCAGCACAATTTAGTAATGAATAAAGCACAAAGAAGTCTTATCATTAAACATGACACATGTAAAGTGATGTAAAATAAACATCTCTTACCATACAATGGTCGAAGTGGACGCATTTGCATGCTGTTTCCTGGAGGAGAAAAAGAATCCACTGTTATTGCTTTATTAAAGTTGACTTGTCTAAATGATTGTCTCTCAGATGCCAAATCATTCTAAGTCTAGCAGCAGCAAGATCATAAAGAATAATGAGAAGACCTGCTGTGTCAAAACAACATTTCATCTTTAGTGGCAATAGGATTTGAGTGTAAACAGATGGAAAGTTCATGCAAATGGAAAGGAAGTCAGAACAATGCACAAATGTGATACCATCTCATGTTGTTCTGATAAGCATTAGTCTGTGGTTCAACAGCATGTATGAGACCCAACGTATTAATGCCTATATGTTTCAAGTTGTGCACATTCTGGAGCCAAGCACTCACTCTAAGAGCTCTGAATCAAGTACGAAATTGTGAGTATTTACCTTTACCTCGTCGCAATTCTCTGAGCAGTCCTGTAAATTAGATGAAGAATGTCAGATGTTAGAACATTTCGAAATGTGTGATTTTTAAATGTCTTCAAAAGAGTCATGTTTGTAGCATTTAGTACTGTAACTGTAGTACTTACCAAAAGTGTTCTGTCGCCCCCCAGATTTACTGTCTTCAACATAGCTTGGAAGTCTACCTCGAACTCTAACTCCTTAGCAGAACGAATTGACTTCTGAGCAGAAAGCCCAATGACCAGCAGAAATACGAAGCATACAATAGTATTCATTGCTCCACGTTGAGTTGTTGTGAATAAGTTGTAAATTGATCTGAATGATATGTTTTCAGGGCTTCAGCTTTTAAACGCATGAATACAATTGAGTAAAAATTCCATAGAAGAGGGAAATCCCTGTCATGCTGGGTACTATTACTTGTCGCGCACGCAATTTTACCCAATGGCAAATGCCAAAGTTACCGTATACCTGCTGTTCATTAACGCCTTATCTTCTGAATCTTGTAAATTTATCAGCATCATTATGAGAGTGTCCATCCAAACGGTTTTGGAATTTGAGGCATACACTGAGAAATGACTCTATGCTGGGTGAAAGGTTATCTCTCAAAAGGGACTTTTGAACTAATGTACGTTTAACCATTTCTCTAGCTTTCCTCTTTATTTGCATGTGAACAACATGTAATGTCAAAAACGTTTGCTATCAGTTATGTTTGAAAATATTTAACTATAGGCTGCATTCAAGATCTCTATGAATTACATTTTTGTGAACGTGTATTACATTATTGTGGTAGTAATCAATATTTACTGTAATAAAATGATATCCCCTCCCCCAATAAAGATTTACATTAAAACAATGTTGCAACAATATACTATTATTTACATAATACAATAAACAGCTCTCAAACAATCAACACACACTTACTTCAGTTCCGTACTCAACATTTTTTTTAATTCTGTTGTCCATCAGACTAGAAAAAGTGCACCTCTTGTCACTTTTAACCATTTGTTATACTTTTGTAATTGTATAACAGTCTAATAATAATCAATCAGTCTGCCTCCAAATCCTGACCACTCGTGGACAGTTTGTTACTGGTTACTTGAAAAAGTAATCTGATTACGTAACTCAAGTTACTTGTAATGCGTTACCCTCAACACTGCTTGTGGACTGATAAATCAAAAGGAGTCATAAAACAAACAAACAAACAAACAAAAAAGCCTAGCAATTAAACCAACCAAGCAAGTGTGAGTGTTTTCGGGACACAGTTTTTGGGACACTGACAAGAATTTGCGTAATAATAATAATGCGCAATACTTTATACCTTGAGGGGTTTTAGGCAGCTGCTAAAAATATAAAACAACAATTACGTTATGCATACAATTCTGTCTTGGCAGCTCACTGTTTAACACAGCCAAAATCCAAAACACAAGGCAAAACATACGCTACATCCTCACAGAGACGACTGACAAAGACTGACTAATGGTATGTTTACACGACAACGATTTTCCGCGTACAGACAACACCATTGTCAAAGCGATCCCCATTCACATTGATCTGCAAAAACGACTTAAAACGTTGTATTCTGGCGATTAAACACTATGAACTGAACATGTTCACGTTCCACGTTTTTGTTGTTTACATTTTGCATTTTTTGCATTTGCATAAGTTTGCATTTGCAGGCGCCCAAAATGCGGTTGTCGTGTAAATGAACGGCCAAAATGCATAAAAAGTTTCATGTTTTTAGTTGAAAGCGGTGTTGTGTAAATAGCCCCTAAAACACTGGGATATTTGTTCACAAAGACACTAACAAGGTAACAAGATATACCTGGGAATGCAATCAAGGGGACCAATGAAACAACAGGACTACAAAGCGACTACAACATGGCACTAGAAACAGAAAGTAACACAAAAGTCCTCACACAAGACAAGGGAATGCAGGCTGGGATCATGACACACTGATCACTTCATGTCATTTTTATTTATAAATATACAAACACACAATACATAAAAACTGCAATCTGTGTCAGGTGGTCAGGATGAATAATAACCAATAATTGATATGAGAGAGGATTTAAGCCAAAAAAAAAACTGCAAACTTAAACTTGTTTGTACACCTATGTCTCTCCCCATAAAATCCATACAGAAACACACTCATGTTAGATTAATCTAAATAATTTTAATATTTATTCCAGTAAGAAATAAAAATGTTTAACTAAAATCCACATTAATAAAAGACAATATTTGTTAAAGGCACTAGTAAAACACATGAAAAAGCTTTTTTACAGGTGGATTGATAAACAAATGAATCACTGTAACCAGGAAAATATTTTTTTAAAATCATAAATCGATATAGTAAATTACACAAATAATTACAAAGAAATGACAAGCAACACACTGAACTTAACATGAACTTAACACGTAGACAGACTGAATAGTATTTTCTTGGAAAACATACTCTAATAATCTTTGTTTTATTTACAACTTCAGAAAATCTTATCTTGTTCTCATTTATCAGAGCAGTTACTCAACAATGAATGTCCTTCCATAGTGAGTAACACTAATATACAGTGAGATTAAAATGGCAAAATCACCGGATGTGGAAGAAAATAGACTTTTAATCTGCAGTTGTGCTGTTTTTCTGTTTTGACTATTGCGTATGATATCTCTATTGTGTGATATCACTATTGTGTGTCTTTGTAAGTCGCTTTGGATAAAAAGCGTCTGCTAAATGACTAAATGTGTGTCTCAGACTGAATAGAGACAGAATGTTACTATGAATAAGCCTAGCTCTGCTCTGTGTGTTTGTCTGTCTAATTGAAAAGTATTTAAGCCGCGTTTCCACCGAAATTACCAGGAACTTTTTTTCCCAGGAACTTTTTCTCCCCGAGACCTGCTACTATCTGCGTTTCCACCGCGGTCTAAAGTACCGGGAAGATTAGGCAAATTAATCCGATTAGGCAAATTAATCCGTGTTGCCAATTTAGCAATTTTGTTGCTAGATTTAGCAACTTTTCAGACTACCTTAGCAACTTTTTTTGCTAAAAGCACCTAGCAACAAATTTAGCAATTTTTTTTATTTATTTGGCAACTTTTAGCAACTTCTGGAAAGTGACTCTAATCCAAACTACACACGTACAAGCTAGCTCAATAGGCCAAGCTTTTCATTCATAATTCCTTAAGATCGCTGTGGAAATGTGGAAATCGCTGTAAAGACCGGAAGATCATTTAGGTAGCACATTTACGGAGCCCTGCATATGACATGCAGGAAAAAACTAGTAGGCTAATTCGTGCACGCGATTTATAAATCGAGGGAACAAATGAGTAAATCGTGTGGACGGTTTAGCAAATCGAGGGAACAAATTTGTAAATTTAGCGCACAATTTACTTTTTTTTTTCTTGCACGTCATGTGTGGGGCTCGATTCGTACATATTAACTAACACATTGCTTTATTTTATTTTACAAACAAATCTAAATTAGCATTTCAAATAATATCTACGCGTTACATAATGGCGTAGTTTTGCCTTGCGATTACGTAATGACGTCATAGCACAATGACGTCACAACGTCATTTAGCAACTTTTAGCAACAACTCGATCTGCCTTTAGCAACTTCCCCTGAAAATTTGTTGGCAACAGTGCGTGGGAATGCGTGCGACTGCTCCTCCCAGTCACCGACGGACAGTAATCACTTTTGCGCGATACTGTCTGCAACAATAACAAGTGGAGGAGATGCAAGCAGCGCTGCTTTTGCTGGTTATGTATACACATTACCAACACTGCTTATTTAAACGTGCACTTTCACCTGGTTTGACCATTTTAATGCAAAATGGGATGATGGGCAATCCAAAATCTGAATGTGTTGTAATAGCTCAATTCCAAAACAAAATATTTTCTATAAAAGGATAATGAGGTTTCAGTCATTCATGACAGATGTGTGAAAAGTTAATTGAATGAAAACAATAGACTGAATTAAGCGGTTGAAAGATTAGGTACTAGAATGCAAGTATTTTATTTTTTATCACAATAACATCTCTTAGCATTCACAAAAAAAAAATCACATGACTAGTATTACCATATGCTTCATTAAATGCATAATTTTAGAGACTTCTTCCTCAAATTTGAAATGAAGCAGGACCACACTTATGGCTTCACTTAAGTTGTGGTTATAAGTTATTATACTACATTCACATAGTTATACATTTAAAAATATAATATTTGGGTTTTCTAGATATGTTTATGTGCATATTCAGAAAGACTTGCGAGCAGCAGCCCTTTTATTTGCTTCCTACACTACAATTAGAAAGTGGTTATATAGTTAGAATGTGGAAATTAAAAAGACACAGTGACATTTTACACATTTGACTTTATTTTAGACAGATTAGTTCTTACAAAATTAAAATAAAAGTGTGCAAAGACAAATAAATTACTAGAACAATAAAATGAAAATATAAAATGTGAAAACAACAATATAAAAAAAAGTGTATTTTTCAGTAACCTATCCAAGAGCTGTGCCAACACGTACAATATATAAAGTACAAATGTGGTAGTGCAAATGCTTCATTCAAGCGGCTGGTCATTGTAGCTACTTCTTTAACGACTGGACAAACTGTCCAAGAACAGACAGAAACCCGGTCTGAAAGTCCCTCTGCTGCCGTCTGCTTTCTTCCGCTTCTGACTGGTGGAATGCCAACTCTTGCCTCCTCATCTCTCCTCGGCCTGGCTCTCAAGTAACAGCTGAATATATTGGTCAGGCTGTTCTTGTCCATGCTGCTGGACGGCCCGGTTAGCATCCTCCATGTCCCTCAGTGCATCAAGAAAGTCACAGTCCCTTTTCCTTTTCTTTAAGTAGAAAAATTGCACAGAAACACATGGAAATTAATACACAAGGCAACCATGAAACAATAGAAACCATCAATTAATTATTTAAAGTGTTTTCACCACAAACAATGAACAATTGTTTGCCCAGCTTGAACAATGCCCAGTGTGCAATTTTTATCATAGGCAATTTAAGTTTACAATTAAAAACAACAAAACTACTCAAAACCATTAAGGATTACGCATCAGTTTTTAAATATATACACATTTTTGTCAGCTTTATACCTCGGCGTCACCGTGTGTGTTTCGGCAGGAGACACGGGACGAGGGCTAATGTACTGGTGACCGCGGGGGGAAACACGCTGGTCTCCGTTGCCTGCAATTCATTGGGGTCACTCGTTACGTCTGGAAAAGCACGTTGAAAAAAGTTACTGCAACGTGTTTAAACACTGCAACGAGTTTAATAGATGATACCAAGATGAGATATTTACCTTCAACCCACTCGGATTCCTGGATGGTTTCCAACAACGCACTAGCCGAGTCTTTCGTTACCGCTGCACCAGAAAAGGACGGTCTGTGTCCCTACAACGCGTCCAGGCGGTCATACCACTTGTTGATACGCCGGTCGGAACCGCTCCGGTTGTTATGATCCTTTAATTTCTTGTAATCTTGTCTTAATTTCTTTAACTTCTCTCTGCACTGTTTTCCAGTGTGACTGGAACCGAGTCTATATCTTCAGGTATACCTTTTCATTGCGGGTCGCCGTTTCCAGTTCCCGCTGGATGTCCTCCGCCGCATATATGCTCAATAAAGCCTGAACCTCGTCGTCGGCCCATCGGTCGAATTTTTTGTTGAACTCCATTGTTGCAAAGAAAATATTTACTGAACGCAGAACCCACCTCGCAAAAGACTTGTAAAAATGGCGGTTGAAAATGCTGCGAGAGCTCAACCAATCAGCATGTTCAGCGCCCAAGTCCCACCCCCGAAAGTTCCCGAACTTTTAAAAAGTACCACCTCGCAAGCAGGGCCGTTTGGAGGGGGAAATATTTACCCGGAACTTCATTTAGACCCTGGTTCCTGCGGTCGAAACACACAGAGTTCCCCCCCAAAGTTCCTAGTTCCGGGGGAAAGTTCCTGCGGTGGAAACGCGGCTTTAGTTTGCCACCAATTGTGCAAGTTCTCCCACTTAAAAAGATGAGAGAGGCCTGTAATTTTCATCATGGTACACTTCAACTATGAGAGACAGAATGAAAAAAAAATCCAGAAAATCAAATTGTCTGATTTTTAAAGAATTTACTTGCAACTTATGGTGGAAAATAAGTATTTGGTCAATAACAAAAGTTAATCTCAATAATTTGTTATATACCCTTTGTTGGCAATGACAGGTCAAACGTTTTCTGTAAGTCTCCACAAGGTTTTTACACACTGTTGCTGGTAGTTTGGCCCATTCCTCCATGCAGAGTGATGTTTTGGGGCTGTCGCTGGGCAACACGGATTTTCAACTCTCTTCAAAGATTTTTCTATGGGTTCGAGATCTGGAGACTGGCTAGGCTACTCCAGGACCTTGAAATGCTTCTTACGAAGCCACTCCTTCATTGCCCAGGCAGTGTGTTTGGGATCATTGTCATGCTGAAAGACCCAGCCATGTTTCATCTTCAATGCCCTTGCTGATGGAAGTAGGTTTTTACTCAAAATCTCACAATACATGGCCCCATTCATTCTTTCCTTTACAAGGATCAGTCGTCCTGGCCCCTTTGCAGAAAAACAGCCCCAAAGCATGATGTTTCCACCCCCATGCTTCACAGTAGGTATGGTGTTCTTTGGATGCAACTCAGCATTCTTTCTCCTCCAAACACGACAAGTAGAGTTTTTACCAAAAAGTTGACCATATGACATTCTCCCAATCCTCTTCTGGATCATCCAAATGCTCTCTAGCAAACTTCAGACGGGCCCGGACATGTACAAGCAGGGGGACACATCTGGCACTGCAGGATTTGAGTCCCTGGCTGCGTAGTGTGTTACTGATGGTAGCCTTTGTTACTTTGGTCCCAGCTCTCTGCAGGTCATTCACTAGGTCCGCCTGTGTGGTTCTGGGATTTTTGCTCACCGTTCTTGTGATCATTTTGACCCCATGGGGTGATATCTAGATCGAGGGAGATTATCAGTGGTCTTGTATGTCTTCCATTTTCTAATAACTGCTCTCACAGTTGATTTCTTCACACTAAGCTGCTTACCTATTGCAGATTCAGTCTCTTTGGTCTTGGCCATAGTGGAGTTTGGAGTCTGACTGTTTGAGGTTGTGGACAGGTGTCTTTTATACTGATAACGAGTTCAAACAGGTGCCATTAATACAGGTAACAAGTGGAGGACAGAGGAGCCTTTTAAAAAAGAAGTTACAGGTCTGTGAGAGCCAGAAATCTTGCTTTTTTGTAGGGGACCAAATACTTATTTTCCTCCATAATTTGCAAATAAATTCTTTAAAAATCTGACAATGTCTCATTCTGTCTCTCATAGTTAAAGTGTACCATTGATGAAAATTACAGGCCTCTCTCATCTTTTTAAGTGGGAGAACTTGCACAATTGGTGGCTGACTAAATACTTTTTTGCCCCACTGTACTGTTTATAACATGATTTAGACTGTTTTTAGCCATTCTTCATATGTGTCTGCCAGAGAGATGTGGCAGGCTGTTGGAACATGTGAAGTTAAGAGCTCTCCAGATCCTGTTGAAGTGGTAAGACAAAGGTTTCTGTTCAAACCAGCTGAGAGAGAGAAATACTAAAATAGGCTCCCAATAACCTTTTTTTCTGAATTACTATGAGAAGTGAGTGCAAGGTTAGCCGCTTTCCTATCCAAAGAGGAGTCTTAATGCGGAAGGAGTATTTTCGTATAGAAAGTCACAGCGAGCGAGAACACATGGGGTTATGCTCCAGTAAGTCTACGGTTGCAGTGGCACCCTATGCTGGGATTCAAAGCCCTGAATCAGGAGACCAAGCTGATGGCACCATGCAAGCTTCAATTTGGGATGATCGAACCTCCCCGGCCCAGGTTGCTAAGAATAGGGCTGACCCTGGGGTGTGGAGCAGGGGCGCCAACCCACCTGCCAAATGCTACCTGGAGCTGGGAGGGAAGGGCGAAGGGGAACTGCAGACATCCAGGGAGGAAGAGGAGGACACCGATGGAGATGAAGTGGTGGAACTGCTGAATGTCTCTGACAGTGAAGGAAGCCTGAGGAGTCAATATCTGGATTAGTATGAGTATCAATATGCACTATAAGACCAAAACAGATTCTGTAAAAATGGAGTCGCTGAAGATGTTTAGAGAAACGTCTCTTGCAAAGAGTGTGGATCCGTCGTCAAATGTGGTTTGAAATATATTTCAGGCATAACCATAAAACTCTGAGTATGATTTATATTTACAGTTTATTTCTTGTACAAACCTCCACTCATATGTAACGTTTCTGTTTCTATCATGCCTTCCTTGTAAATATAAAATAAAAAAATAAGTTGATTAATAATTTGTGATCTTAATTTGTTTAAATAAGCAGAAACAAAATGTCATATAAGAACTATTTTGGGTTTAGTGACAGATAATGATGAGAAAAAGAAAAGTTCCACAAAGTCAGCTCATTTGTCACAAAATGGGTTTTCTCTTTCTTCCCATAATTATTCATAGTCTTGTGGGAGATACGGCCAGGTTATGATTACTCATACGAGTACGGTTTGTTACTAACTAGATAACATTTTTGCGTGAAAAATGGCAGAAAGACTGAATCATGAGTCGGTTGGTTAAAGATAACAGTGTTTCCTTTTCTGCTAGAGAATCTGATTAGATTTTTTTTCTTTGAAATCAGGGGAAACCCAAAGCTGGCATTTATGAACCTATACCTGCATATTCTCTTTGGGATTTCTGCTACCATGACGTTTCAATGCATTGGGGCAAAATGAATTTACGACCCTGGGGGGAAAAAGTATAAAAAACAAAGTTAATGCTGAAATAATACTATAAACTAGATTTTAGAGGCCCTTTCAAGCCACACTATTAAGTCAGATATCAAGGTACACTGAATGAGAAAGAAGCAAATATGTTAACGGTATACTTGTCTAGAACTGACTATTTACAAAAAAACTAAAATAAATTGAAAGATGCTTTTGTGATGACAGGTACATGTTGTTTGTGCTTCTACCATGGATATTGTTTTACATTATTATTATTATTTTTTTATTTTTTTTTACAAATTTAAAACTCAGATAATGGGTTTTACACTTTTGTGAAGGAGGATATCAACATAACGGAAGTAAAATAAATGATTATGTGCATAATATACGCTGCAGTATGGGGCCCTCAAGTGGTTGGAGGCCTCTGGGCACTTGGTCTTTTGGTGTGTTGGATAATCTGTCCTTGTTTACCAGAAAATAGCAAAGAATAGAGCGTAATCCATTAGATTACACATTACTTTTAGATTACTTTTGACCTAATTAATTTATCACAATGAACTGAATAACATTGTACCTTACTGATATAAAAAACAAAGAGAAAGAAAATCTATTCCATTCTTTGTTTCAGCATGAAGTGCATTAAACATTTTTTGTGAGTTTAATGAAAAGCTAATAATTAGACATCAATCAAAACAAATGAAATAATTTTAAAGTACAAAAGCCTTCTAAAAACAGTAATACATGTGTTTGTCAGGAGTTTATTCCATATGCAATGTGGCAATGCTGACACAACACTAACCCTTAAAGAGATAGTACACCCAAAAAAGGAAAATTCTGTCATCACTTTCTCACCCTCAAATTGTTCCAAACCTGTATGAGTTTCTTTCTTCTGTTGAACACAAAAGAAGATATTTTGAAGAATGTTGGTAACCACACATGGTAGTCATCAACTATGGTACTATGGTAGTCGATGGCTGCCAATATCTTCTTGTTCAACAGAAAAAACTCATAGATTTGGAACAATTTGAGAGTGAGTAAATATTTTGGGGCGAACTATCCCTTTAAAAGTCAAATGCTTTGTGGCCTAATTTTTTTCTCATTTACATTTTTTCCATGTAATTAGTCATCAGACTAGTGGCTGATCTGTGTAATTTCACAAAACTAGAAGACTTTCTTAGAAAGGGAATTTTAAAACATGATAAAGAAGACTTGAATGATTTACTGCCATTGTGTGGTTAATATATATAATCATGTAGGCTATTCAATTAAAAAGTAACTGTAGTGTGATTACCAGTATTTTAAAACGTAATATAATCTGATTACAATACTTAATTTTTGGATTCTAATCAGATTACATGTAATCAGTTACTGCCCTGGTCACACTATATCTCATTAACTGCAACGTTTTAAGTCAAGAGTCCAATTACACAACATTAGAATATAAGGAATTATAGACCTAGGCCTAATATCATAATTTTGCTATAGCTGCATGGAATATACCTTATCAATAGACAAGTACGGCTAACTATGCAGCGAAAATAGCTGAATTAATGACTGGTTTAAGAACATTACTGGACTTAGTGCATTTAACTTTGCTAGAACTGAGAATCTGTCTTGTCTTGTCAAATTGTGTTCGGTCGGGCTCACCCTTCCTCCAATTAAAAAACAAAAACCTAATTGCCCATTTTGTCTCATATGACCGTCGTGTGTTTAGCTAATCTGTTCTCATTAAGTAGCTGCAGATTTTCACTCAATCTGAACGAGCTGGGAAAAGTCACAAACGCGCTACTGCCACCTGCATGTCAAGTCAAGCAGTTCGCCCCCTGCACTCATTTACTCCTATCTCTGACTATTACATTAAGCACTGATATAAACAGTTCAACTAAATTCATTTAAATGTAGGCTAGTGTTGTTTACTCTGGGAATCTCCTGCTGCGCACATTCTGCCCACGAAACCGTCTTTGATTTAAAATGGCACTTGCTGGTCGTCTTAATGGTGGTCGTTGTTGTCGTTGAAAGCTTGGGAAAACAGGAACGGCTCAATTTCCTGAGTAAAAAGCCTCATTGAAATGTTGCACAGAGCGTCGCATTAGCATAAAGTGCTCGTTTTAAGTAGGGCCTCGCCTTGTGCTCCTTTCAGTCCATCTTTCAGTCAACGCGTTAGAAGTCATTGTGCTCACACACTAAACCTTTCACAAAGACACAATAGCGTGCGTGTACTTCAAACGCTAGTGATTAATGTTAATGACCATTAGATGGAGTGGACGCACATTTCGCTGCAAATAAAATGCTAAATCGAACGTTTTACCGTTTCCACGCTAAAATACTCCAATATGCCCCTTTCCTAACTGTTTAGTGGCAAGAGAATGTGTTTTCTCTACACGGAAGGTGAGACTCACGTAATTGGTTTGTCGTTGTTGTCAGTGCAGATTTGAAACAAACTGTACACTAAAAAGTAGCAATCTTTATTGGTGTAACCCAATGTATTAAGGTTGATTATATCTGGTCTTAAAATCATCGTAGACTCTTAAATATAGGCTAATGGTTCCAAAACGGTGATGCCAGTTAAGAACACATCACAGTGAATAGTTCTTGTGAAGAAAATAATAATTTCCCACTATAAAGAACCATGGATGTTAAAGGTTCTTCATGGAACCTTCCATGCTATAGAACCTTTATTGTAGATGCTATTGTAGTCAGTATAATTACTGTAAAACAGGCTTACATACAGACACATGCATTATTGTCTGTTCAGGATTTCACCTGTTTGTTTGTGCATGATTATTAAGCAATTTCATCCCTTGATCCAAGGGTTTAAATCGGTGTTGTGAGGATGAAGGGAGCTGCTGTAAGCTAAGGGGTGTTAGATAAGAGGATGATGCATCCCTGAAAACAGTGAGACACTGTGCTAATACTAGCAGTGGGGGGCACACGGGGGCCCTGAAGGTGGTTCGTGGGGGTGAGAGATGACTAATTGGAACGGTGAGCTCTCCTCCCCTTTTCCTGCTGCTTCTGTCCTGTGGCTTTTCCCAGGGTCCCCCTCCCTGTTGGACATCTTGGCCTACTGCGAGATTACATCAGATCACATCACAGAAAGTCTGTCTGTACATAAACAAACACATGCACTCACATATATCCACACATCAGTCAAATTTACGAGGGAGAAATGGGGTATGTTCTTGCTCCTCGCTGCTCTCTTTCTCTTTTCCTATCTCCATCCGTTGCTTTTTTTTTGTCTTTATGTGCTGCATGACATAGAGGGGCTGCCAATAGTACCTGTTTGAAGAGGATTTAGGATTAAGGAAAGGAGGTCTCCATGACAGTGCTCTCATAATAGGCTTTATTCTTCTATAAAGCCAGTAATCATGTGAAATGGAACCCACGGGCCAATGATGATTGTTGCAGCACATGAAATCTTCCTGTAAACTCTCATACATAAATCATCAAAGGATTTTTCTTTACCGCAAGGTGAACATCTTATTGTTCAGAATTCTATGCATTGTTTAATTTTAATAATAATGTAAATAATATCCTCATGTTTGATCACAACATTTTTTCTTTTGTCAAATCAGCTTATATTTAATGTGGTTCAGAAAATATCATATTTTAAGTAATCATTGTATTAACTCAATTTATTACATTTCAATGAACCTACAATTTTAAGGCAACCAGGTTACTTGCTTTTTTATTTTAAACAATTTTTTTTACTGGCAGGTGCTTCATAGGGATTCCGATTGTGGGATTGTTTTGTGGATTTGGTTTTAATTCATATTTCCTTTTAATTACGTTTCATGAATTAAACAGTTCATATTTTGTCACAAGAAAAAAACATTATACATGAAAGTATTATGCAATCATGTAAGACATTTCTCCTTATATAGAACCTTTTTGTCTTAAAGGGTTCTTAAAAATTGAGTCACGCCCAGGGTTAACCTTTTTCGCTGTAAAGAAAAGGTTCTGTCAGGTGCTTCATTTGGATTTAATTTTAATCAGTTATTTATTTTATTTTATTACATGTCATGAATTAAACAGCTTGTAAATGTTTATCATTGGAAAAATATTAAATAACATGTTGAACATGAAAATATAATGCAATCATTTAACCTTCTGGTGCTGTTCAGTCATTTTTTTTAATTATTATTATTTATTTATTTTCCGAATTGTAAAGGTTTTGGAACTTGCTGTTTAAAAAAAAAAAAAAAATCATGGACCTGAAAAACATAGTCACACTTGTATTGTTCACGTTGCATTGGAAAATATATATTTCATATACAAAATATAAAAAAAATTGTGCAATCTTCATATTTTAATTAACAGTATTTTTGTGCATTTTTCATAGGAATACATGTTAAATGTTATAACTTTTTTCAAGTTCACTTTTTAAAACTTTTTTTTAACTTAAGACACAATCTGCAAATGTTGTCTTTAAAAAGAGACCAAACTTAAGTCTGTGCTCCAAATCATTTAAGATTTATGACAGTTTTGGACATTTCATTTCCAGTGAATAAATGGATTATAACTACTGCATAAATATAATTTAGTACCTTAAAATATTAAATATAAAAAAACATCATACTAAATTATAGTACATTCATTTCATTTAAAAAAATGTTTGACAGACATGTGGAAAGTACCAGAGGGTTTAGACTTGGGTGGAACAGCAAGTCTTAAGATGGGTGAAACAGCAGAAAGTTCATATCATATAAGTTTCACTCACTGGACTCTCCTTATCTTTGATAATTTGATTCAGTGTTATTTTAATGATGAATCATTATTCACTGAACAGATTCCTTCAGCCTTTCTGTATTCTTGCCTTTAGGGCTTAACTGGATTAAGAGAGTGGAACAGAAACATTGTGACGAGTTTGTTAACTAGTAATCAGTGTGTTCTTAGAGCAGGATTACTAATCCATCCTTATCAAGACTATTAGGCCAGCCACTGCACAAAGCCGCCATGCTAACGGGCTTTAGCATGTCTTAGTCTGCTGCAGAGCAGAGACAACAAGAAGACACAACCATGTCTAAAAAGCTCTGTCTACAATGGAGAGACACACTACCTGGCTCCAGCTGCCCTTGGAACTCAGATAAGCTCTTTTTTGTCTTCTCATCCAACTTTGTCACATCAGCAAAGTTCAACAGTTCCAAAGGAGTCGAACTGTGTTCATCGTTTAACCCTCGGAATTCTCATTATAGCATTTTAAGCATTTTATTTTGTGTTATAAATGCTTGTGTTTTTATTGTGATTGTGAAGGTCGTTACCTTATTGTCTTATGGATTGTGTATACTTGAAAATGTGTCTTTTAATTAAATACGCATTTGGATTTATTACCTTTACAATATATTATCTCTACCGTTATTATTTATTTTATCAATAATATTTTGGATTATTACTGCTGAGCTATAAGGTATTTTCTATGTGTTATATCAACATAAATTCCTTTAAAATAATAACTTTAAATTACCTATCAAATTAACTGAATCATATAGCCTACTGATCACATCATACTGGATATTGCATGATATAATATACTTTATGTACCAATTTCTTTAGTAAAATGCAAATATTTTTATTTTATTTTGATTTGATCAAATCTAGGTTTTTTTGTGATGGACACTCAATGTTTAAACTTGTTGGTTTAACTTAAAAAAGTGACCTTGTTGCCTTAAAATGTTGAGTTCTTTGAAATTAAAAATTTGAGTTAATACAACAAAGGAGAACTCAAAATATTATGTTATCTCAACCACTAAGTTGATTTGACAAAAGATAAAAGTTGTGATAAATCATGACAGTGTAGAGAGACATCAAAGAACATGAATCCAATTTTAAAAATATATTTCCTTTATTTCTTCCATATACAAACGTTTGAACAAAAACAAAGATACCCCTATAAGAGCAATGGTGTGTAATATGAACACCTTAAATATATATCTATTAATTAAATATTTGTACAAATAGAGTACTGTGTCATCTAGAGAAAATCGAATATGTACAAAAACATCCTGTATAAAAGTATAACAGCGAGTGTGATTTCCTCAGTCTTGAAGTGAGTCGTCGATGTCAATGTCTACATCAGACTCTTCTGTGAAATCTCTCTCCTCGTCCTCTCTGCCCTGAGACCCGGGGCTCTTTGGCTGCACGGCGAGTCCTAGTTTGGCTAGTTTGGCTTGTTGTTGCTCAAGACTCTGTTTTCTCCACTTGATGCGTCTGTTCTGGAACCAAACTTTAACCTGGGGGTGCGAGAAGGAAGAACGTTCAGTGTCTGATCTATAGATGATGAAAATAAATGTCAAACTCCATAACTGATGTGCATTTACCTGAGCTTCAGTGAGTTGGAGAGCAGATGCCAGGAGGAAGCGCTCGGATCCCACCATATACTGCTGCCGTGCGAACTCTTTCTCCAGTCTGGACAGCTGCTCATTGGTAAAACTTGTGCGCATTCGCTTTGATTTCCCGGCTTTGTGTTTATAGTGAGAGTGGACTGCTGCTTTGGCCAGTACAGCATCTGTGCGTAAAAGTTGCAATGGTTAGGACATTATAACAGTGTTCCTTTATCTTTGTAAAATGATTGATCTATCAAACATACCTTGTGAGTACATAGCTCCACGACATGTTGTTTGGTAGCTGTAAGGCGGGTAGCAGAAGACGGGATACCCAGTCTGCGAGTGCGTAATACTCTGGTTATACGCGAAGTGTGGGATTTGCGAGTACATGTGCGCCGCTAATGGGACCGCAGAGCTCGAGACCGGCGCTTGATTGGTTATGTTCCGATACACACTTGTCCTGTCTCTCCCCGGATAGTCAGGTCTCGCGAGCAGAGCGTCGATTGTGAAGGATTTCCCTGCGCTCGGTTTTGATGAAGTGGCATAGTCCTGATTGAGAGCCGCGTGAGGGCGCATCGATTGTCCGTAGGGTTCATAAGCTCTTCCAGGCATATGCATGGCTTCTGTTTTGGGTAGGTAAAAAGTCCAAAAGCCTGGTTAAAAGTTATCCGCGGTGGGGATGTTCTCGACCTTGTGAAGAGCGGAGTGGAATGGAGCTTGGAGAGCCGGCGGCTCTTTTATACCTGCTATGGGGCTCGAGGTGCGAACGACCCCCAGCGCGCCTTTGTCTTTTTAAGTGGCAGATGAGTCAAACGAGCGGCTCTACAAGGGATCCAATTAACTGATGGAGTTGTAACAAGCTGAGATTGTCAAATATCCTAATGGCCCTCTGCACTACATGCCCCCGGAGGTAGCCCAGAAACACAGAGAGGGGGTCAAGAGCCGAGAGCCAGGAGGTCCAGATTTACTACAAATTCCTACATGGCTGCGCGCCACAGAAACGTCCTGTGTGAGAGTGCATTGATGTTACCCAAATCATCTTATTTCACGTATTCAAAGGGCACCGCCGAATGCGACACACAGCGGAACAAATACATCCAGAGGTCAAAGAAAAGAAAAGAGAGAGAAAAAACTACTAATCACATTACGCTCAGCCCGTACATCTCTATGAAAGCCCGTTGCCAGTCTTTGAGACTCCAGATTGTCACCCAAATATTTGATTCGTGGTTAGTGAACTAATTCATAATTTAGGCCTACTAAAGTTGAATTGCCTTAAAGTGGTATACCTTATCAAGCACTTTGAAGTTGACGAAGAAAACCAGACTGGTTGAAACTCATTAGATCAGCTCGAACTGGCATAAATGATTGTGATAAGCTAATGGGATTGAAACTAAGATGTTGTTATGGCATAATGATGAAAAGATGTTTTACTGCGCAGACCACGGTAGCATCACACCTACGTGTCGTGGATAATGTTAGAATTCACTTCCAGTTTCAGTCTCGAGGTGTCAAATGAAAGTCGGTATAATAGTGAAATCTCTTCCACATGTAAACACATTGATCAGTTCTCCTCCCTCGATCAGGCGCTGGCGTGTATTGCACCTTGTGCCAATTGTGTTTTTTGTCAGTTTTGGTGTTGCCTGAAAATTGGAGAGGAGATTTGCCGCACCTGGGCTTCAGTTTTCTCACTCTGAGTGCGAAACCCGCTGATTTTACTCGGTGTCGGGTGAGTAACTCCGATGAGCAGATAATCTATTGTACATTTCCGCCACAGAAGTCCACTTAATAAAACCTCTAAGCTTCTCTTAATGTTTTAACTCCTTCAACCCCTTTTACTTTTTTGATACTGCCTATAATTTTTGACTATGTTGAAGTTTTTTAATGAAGTGTGGAAGCCTGTCACACGTGCAGAAACTTGAATAATGCTAGCATGTAACAAAAAACAGCATTGCATTGCTAATGCACTGACAAGCAACTTTTATATCTCTTTATAAGGACACTGTGACACTGTAAAAACTGAAACAAAGCAGGTGCTTGCAGTGATATTTATACATTTACTTATCATTTTTATATTTGTTCATATTTTAGTTTTCTAAGTCCAACAATTAAATACATAACAAACAAAAAAAAACAATATTGGATAAAGTACCGGTCAAAAGTTTGGAAACATTACACTTTTTAATGTTTTTGAAAGAAGTTGCTTTATATATATATATATATATATATATATATATATATATATATATATATATATATATATATATATATATATATATATATATATATATATATATATATATATGATTATGATCAATGTTGAAAACAGTTGTGTAAAACATTTTTTATTTTATTTTTAGGATTCTTTGATGAATAGAAAGTTCAAAAGAAAATGTATTTATCTGAAATAGAAAGCTTTTGTAACATTGTACTACCGTTCAAAAGTTTTGGGTTGGTAAGAATTATTTTTTATTTTTTGGGAAATAACTTAAAGAAATTAATACATTTATTCAGCAAGGATGCATTAAATTGATTGACAGTAGCTATAGACATTTATAATGTTGCAAAAGCTTTATATTTCAGATAAGTGCTGTTCTTTTGAACTTTCTATTCATTAAATAATCCTGAAAAAAAATGTACACAACTGTTTTCAACATTGATAATAATAATAAATGTTTCTTGAGCAGCAAATCAGCATATTAGAAGGATTTCATGTGACTGGAAGACTGGAGTAATCATGCTAAAAAATCAGCTTTGAATCACAGAAATAAACTGCATTTTAAAATATATGCAAATAGAAAAAAGTTATTTTAAATTGCAAAAATATTTCACAATAATACTGTTTTTGCTGTATTTTGGATCAAATACATGTAGCCTTGGTGAGCAGAAGAGACTTTTTTAAAAACATTTTAAAAAATCTTACTGTTCTCAAACTTTTGACCAATAATGTATATGTGTGTATATATATATATATATATATAATTTGTGCAATTTATTTTTATTATTTAATCGGTTCAGAACTATTGTATAAAAATTTAAGCTGAAAATGAAATTTAACATTTTTTATTATTATTATTTATTCATTATAGCGCATGGGCATATTTCTTTGTGCCTGGAACATAGTTCATGTCTGAACAAAGCCTGATGTTGAGGACCAGTGATGGGAGGAAATCACTTATGTAAAGAGGGAGTCCCCATTACTGCCTCTCAATTAGGACATGAAACGCCACAGATGAAAAGCAGCGGCTCCACTAAAGGAAGTGATTTGCTTTCTAACGCTGCTTTAGAACAAAGAAGAGCTCTTTCAAGGGAGGATTATAGTCAGCTCTGCAAACTCTACGTGCTCATTGCTAAAAGACAAGCCCAGTGTAGAGGACTTGCTAAAGCACAGTTAAACAGTTCTTCCTTTGACCCGCGCGTTTTCTAATTACAGCAGCGCACCTGACACCAACGCGTCTAATGAACAGCGCAAACAGCGCGCTTCTGCCTCCGTAGAAGCTCAGCGTCTGACCACCTAGACCAAGTTCCCCTTGTTTGTTAACATGTTTCTCTGAACAGGCTTGAAAGAAAGGAATCACGCCGTGCGAGGCGGTGTTTACATATTACCGCTTAGTCCTCACGTCTGAATCCTCAGCAAGCAAGCACATCTGGACAGCAGTGTTTGCACGCCTGCGCATTATGTACAATTACGAGGCTTTCTATTGATTGATCATCAATTAATTTATTATTAAATGGTTTCCATTTAACTTTTTAACAAAAGTCATGCCTTTAAAGAGAGTGCCTTTCAAAGTAATCCACTCTTAAAAATAAAGTTTCATGACTGGCATCGACGGTTCCATGAATAACCTTTAACAGCACCAAAAACCAAAACTCATCCTTGATTTGAATTGATGTCTGAGCATTCAGCAACACTTTCCGTCCTATATACTTTTATTATAAATGATGCATTATAAAACCATCCTTAAAATTAAGAAAGGAACCTTGCTCACAGTTAATACAGTCAAGCAATGTATTTAACCCTAACCAGAGTAAACATTAAAAACAAGTTTCAAACACACTTAAAAAAATATAGGCTCCAGAAGGGGGGATTTAAAGGGATAGTTCACCCAAAAATCATTTACTCACCCTCAAGTTGTTCCAAACCGGTATGAGTTTCTTTGTTCTGCTGAACACAAAAGAAGATATTTTGAAGAATGTTTGTGACCAAGCAGATAGAGCAACCATTGACTACCATATAGGGGAAAAAATACTATGGTAGTTAATTGTTGCTCTATCTGCTTTGTAACAAACATTCTTTTAAATATCTTCTTTTGTGTTCAGCAGAACAAAGAAACTCATACAGGTTAGGAACAACTTGAGAGTGAGTAAATGATGACAGAATTTTCATTTTTAGGCGAACTATCCCTTTAAAAGCGAATTCAAGTATTTAAATTATTTAAAGGGATAGTTCACCCAAGAATGAAAATGATGTCATCATTCGCCCTCAAGTACTAGTTCCAAACCTGAATTTAGGGTGAATTCAGGGTGATTGGGACACTTTTTGTCATTGAGCTGACTAGGAAAAAGTGTCCCAGTCAACCTGAATTCACCCTATTTCTTCAGTTGAACAC
The DNA here is from genome assembly GCF_949357685.1 of Gobio gobio. NCBI lineage: Eukaryota > Metazoa > Chordata > Actinopteri > Cypriniformes > Gobionidae > Gobio > Gobio gobio. The sequence goes on along the minus strand of NC_137111.1, from coordinate 37,642,784 downwards.
AAAAGAGGATATTTCGAAGAATATGGGGAAACAAACAGTTGATGGACCCCATTCCTGACTTCCATAGAATGGCTACTATGGAAGTCAATGGGGCCCATCAATTATTTGGGAAGCAACATTTTTCAAAATAGCAAAATTATTTTTTTGTGTGTTCAACAGAAGAAAGATTTTCAGGTTTGGAACAACCTGAGTGGGCGAGTGAATGATGGCAGAATTTTTGGATGAACTATGGTATTCCTTTAACATCATTAATACTTCAGGGTTACATGCACCAGCAGAAATAATTGTAACAGTTAGATCTAAAAAATAGCTCCTTAAGGTTGCCTCACTTTTTTTTACAGTGATGAATCTTGTAACTGAACTTACTTTCTTGATGCTGTAATTTTAGATTGTATATTTCTTTAATCGTACCTTTCCTCTTTTATTAGAAACTTTTGAGAAATGTAACTTTAGATGACACATATTATGCGATTTAGACAACCTTTCCATTGCACTGAAGGTTCTTTCTAAGATTAGTTCTATTTTTTTTAGGTTCTTCACACCAAGAAAAGAATATTGTTCTTTTAGAGTTTATAGTTTCTTCTGTGACATTGCTGTAAAACCCCATTTTGGGGCCTTTATTTTTAAGTGTTAGAACCTTGTTTTTAATGTTTACTTTTAGGGTTATTGTGAATGAACTGTGAGCAAGGTTCCTTTCTTAATTGTGAGGAACATTGTTTTATAATGTATTATTTATAATAAATGCTTATAAGGACGGAATGTGTTGCTAAATGCTCAGACATCAACTAAAATCAAGGCTGAGTTTTGGTTTGTGTATTGGAGCCAGACAGAGAATACACTGATGGGCTTTTTTGTGTTGGAGCTCCTTTTCATAGTCATAGTGAAGTACAGTGGCTGCCCCTCCTTCGACAACATCCCTTTTCTGTAAAACTGAAACTCACGCACCACCCAAAGCTGTCAAATCGATTTAATTGATCTAAAATGTGAACCATTCTGGCAAAAAGTCCATTTTGAATACATGTCGGAAAATCCTATTTTAGAGGACTATTTAGCTTTTAGTTTCTTACTTTTCTTTCGATTTTTGAAATATCACCAGGTTATGCATCTGCTTACTAAACTGCATTATGAGTTCAACATGTTACAATTTATGTCTTATCACTAAAACCCCTATTGGTATTATTGCTGGGATGCAATGCTTAGTGTTTTATTTAGCTTAACAGAGGCAAGTGACATTAAGATTATTACCTCAGACGTGAAAACTGACCAATTATCTCACCTTATTATCACACCTCAGACAATAGGCGTCAAGATAACTTCTATACGGGAGTTGCATAATGCTGCAGAATGGACCATCCAGTTTCTTTTCTTTTACTCTGGTAGGGACCATCAGGGTCATCAAGGAGAAACAAGGCCAATTGGACAATCTATCTCACCTTTACTGTTTCGAGCAGTTTGACTGGACGACAAGGTAACCTACGTCTAGCTTCAATACACATTTCACCCCTGTCATGATGTATGTTAACCTTGAAATATGCTTCATTTTATTCAGTCAAATGATTTCATGTTTTCAAGTATCACTGAATCAACTCAAATACACTGTAAAAAGTTGCTACCTTAAATTTTTAAGTACAAAAAACTTGGATGTTTAAGTCATTTGAACTTAAATTGCATTAAACGACTTTAAGGACGAATCTTAAAACTTATTATAAAAAGTTGAAAGTGAAGGTAACGTTTACAGGTTGTCACTTTATTTTACAGCAATAAATCTTGGAACTGAACTTACTTTCTTGATCCTCTTTTATTAGACACCTTTATAGACAACACATATTATGCAATTTCAACTCAGAGGGACACCAAAGTCAAGATGATTTATTGCCATTTCTCTATTACATCTTATAGATGATATAGCGTCAACAAGATTGAGGTCTTGTCCCTGGATATGTTGTGTGTATTCAGGCTGTCTGGCACTGTTTGACCCCACCTTGACTTGATGGTCCAGTATTTTCAGTGGGACCAATTGCCATTTCAGAAGCTTGATTTCTCTCTCTCTAGGGCTGCAGGGTTTTAAAAGCACAGGGCCATTGTCACAATAGTTCTGGCCATGCAACTAATGTCCCATTATCCTTCCAGCTCTTTGTCTCATTCTCGTCTGCTCATCAGGAGCAACAATAGAACATGGATGGAACTGAAGGCTAATGAGGTTACTTGATTGCTTTTTTTTGGGACAGTGATTGCTTAGAAACCAAAATCAGATCCTTATGTAAAAAGACCTAAGAATGGAAAATGGAAAATGTGAATTTTTTTTTTCATATTTTCCTTGTCTTTTCGCAATATGTCAGTAGAACCAGACTTAATTGTGCAGGCTTAATGTTTGTTAAAACATTAAACTTAGATTAACGAAAACTTTGATTAAACCATCAAAAATATGAGAAAAATATTTTAGATATTTTAGATATTCTAACTATGAGGGAAGAACAAAGCACTAAACTTGGTTAAGGTATTTATCTGACAAAATTATTTACAAAAAAGACAAACTACAACTACAGGTTTTATTTTAATATGCCCCCAAAAAAACAATATATATATATATATATATATATATATATATATATATATATATATATATATATATATATAGTGCTGTCAGTTAAACGCGTTATTAACGGCGTTAACGCAAACCTATTTTAACGGCGTCAATTTTTTTATCGCGAGATTAACGTTCTTTTTGGTCTAACAAACTTTGTAGTTTTTTCACATGCTGTTGCAACAACTAGTAACGTTAGAAAAACTACAACACCACTCCGGATGTAGCTAGACCGGAAACAAAACATCAGGCACGCTGCGGCTGCCCGTCTCGTTTGGGCCATTAAAAGAGTAGACGTGGATGGCAAGCGTGAGACGCCGAAATGAGAAACGTATTAAGCCATGGTTTAACTCAGGGGTCTTCAACTAAAAGTGCTTGTCTTGAGCGCTGCTTTCTGCTCTGATGGTGCGTAGCCTACACACCAGACGCGAATGAAGCGTTTTGCGCGAGTGATTTAAGTCAATGCAAAGACGCAAATAGACATTCTGCGGCGCGGATTAAGCGGCGTGCATGTCGCGTCATTCGCGTCCGGTGTGAGCGCACCATCAGTCTCTTCTTCACTGCATGCTTGACCGCGCGTCTGGGTCTGAACGTAGTAACAGAGAGCATTGCAACGTTAACTGTTTCATTATGTCAAAAGGCTTCGCGGTCCGGATGGACGCATCTCGCGGTCCGGATTCGGACCGGAGTCCGCTAGTTGGCGACCCCTGGTTTAACTGCACTATAGGCGGAGTCCTAGTTTACCTTGCATGTGCACTTTGTAATTTTATTTTGTATCACCCTGTTTTGATCCCTTAGAAAGAGCTGTTGAAGGGGCTGTTTGTGCAACAAATTATTTGTTTCACCCTTTTATTGATGGGCAGTGTTACATTGTGTGAGATTATTTGCTCCAAGTGAGAATGTTGGTGTGAAATCGAACACTAAAGTATGCCAATGTTGTTTTCAATAAAACAAACATTTGAACAAAGCAAGCCGATCCACTTTTCTACGTTGATAAGAGCATTAAAATAAGAAAAAATAATGGGACAAAAAGAAATCAAGGGACATTTAGAATAAATAAAAATGTGCGATTAATTGTGATTAATTGTGAGTTAACTATGACATTGATGCGATTAATCGCGATTAAATATTTTAATCGTTTGACAGCACTAGTATATATATATATATATATATATATATATATATATATATATATATATATATATATATATATATATATAATACTTTATAATAAATAAATACATAAATAAAAAAAATAAAAATAAAAAAAATAATAAAAATAAATAAATAAATAAATAAATAAATAAATAAATAAATAAATAAATAAATAAATAAAAGCTCATGATTATAGAAACATACATTAACTACATCATAATCAGTTATTGATATTTCTTTGGTTCTCTCTTGCATGTGATCATAATTTATTTGTATGACAGCCTGGCCAAAAATCATGTCAATCTGACATGCTTTAAAACAATTGACTCCAAAATGCGTACAAAACAATTTTTTTTAATAATATTTAAATAAAGGGGTGACATAATGATGATGACCACTCTTGGCCACTACTGTATAATCTATTACATTGAAATATATTTAATTTAGCATTTCAAAAGAATTATTACATTAATATGAGACCAAGATTGATTGAGTAAAGAGAGAAACATTCTCATCCTCTATTCACAATCAACCACAAAAAATGAACTCATATAGCCTAGCATCATATCAATACGATTTTCATTTCATAATCAAAACAACCTGTATTCATAAAGACAAAAAACTGTTTATACTAAATGTGAACATATTTTGAATGCAAATCATATTTTCTGATATTGTAATATAATTTTTTCCCCCTTGAAATAATTTAGTCTGATCTGATAATGTTTGTTGGTTTATTGCCAAGAGTTAATGTTGTCATATGTTACAGCCTCTGTCACACCTGGCTACATGCTTTTTTACACAGTGGTGTAAGGCGGTGTGAAATTTTCACTTGAGGTGAACATTGTGGCAACAGAATGTGATGTTTGGTGTAATCTCAATAAATCAATAATGGAATGTGTGATCTATCGATAGCCTGTTTCCAAGTAGCACGCAGGTGGTCTTGAGGAGCAGCGGCCGCTTTACGGTGGTGTTTTAGAGGGGGTAGTGGAATTATATGGGGCATTTTAGGGGGGTATTTGGGAAAGTTATGCATGGTGACACTCTTTAATGGAGGTGAGAATTGGTGGGTTGGACTTTGACACTTGATTAGTGTTTACACTTCCTGTCACAGAGAGTGAGAGGGAGACAGAGAAAAGAGAGTAAATAGTGTCCGAATACTACTGAGATCAACTCTGGACTAAGGAAGGTCATGGATGGATTTGGTAAACAACCTGCTGGTGAATCAGAAAACCCTGGTTAAAGGGACAGTTCACCCATGAAGGAAAATTCTGTCATCGTTTACTCACCCTCAAGTTGTTCCAAAACTGTATGAGTTTCTTTCTTCTGTTGAGCACAAAAGAAGATATTTTGAAGAATGTTGGTAACCAGACAGTTGATGGGCCCTATTGACTTCCATAGAATGGGGGAAAACTATGGAAGTCAAAGGGGCGCATCAAAGTAAATAATTATGAAATGTTCACTTTTGGAGACTCTGCGCTTATTGCACACAATTAGTAGCTTTATAGCAAAGCTACATGTCCCAACCTCGTGCTGTAATAACGATAGACAAAATGGGGGCATTTTATTACCCTACTTCAATGAACCTAACCGCCCCTAAACCTACCCATCACTGCAGTACAGACAAATCGTACAAATTTATACGAATTGGTCGTGAGATAGCGACCAAACAGCTAAGTAGATGTTAGATCTCAAGGATCTATATCTACCTTATTTAACTATTAAAATGCAATCTAATTTGTCAGGTTGATTTAGTCATGTTTGACTTGAATAAAACCAAGTTAATTTAGATGTACCATGAAACATATTTATGTTACTGAGGGGAAAAAAAAGTAATGTACATTTTTTTTAATATATTTGATGTCTCTGCTCCCCAAGACTTATCAAAAATACAGTAAAAACAGTAATATTGTCAAATATTATTTCAATTTAATATATATTTTAAAATGTAATTTATTCCTGTGATGGTACAGCTGAATTTTCAGCATTATTACTCCAGTCTTCAGTGTCACGGGATCCTTCAGAAATCATTCTAATATGCTGATTTGGTGCTCAAGAAACATTTTAGTTGTGCTGCTTAATATTTTTGTGGAAAAATTATGCATTTGCTTAGGATGCTTTCAAAAATAGAAAGCATTTATTTAAAATAGAAATCGTTTGTAACATTATAAATGTCTTTACTGTCACTTTTGATCTATTTAATGCGTCCTTGCTGAAAAAAAGTATTGATTTCTTTTGAAAATAAATAAATAAATAATTGAAAATGAAATAATTCCAATGACCTCAAACTTTTGAACGGTTTTGTTCATAGTAACCTGGTTTTTAAATTCACTTAAAATTGTTAACTTATATGTTCTTAACATACATTTATTTATATTAAAATAAACACCTGTATTTTTTAATCATTTGAGTTTTTTTAATAGTACATTTATTTCAGTTTTAACTTATAAACTTGGCATATGATATAGCCCAATGTAGCCAATTGTTATTTTTTTATACTGACATTTTTTACTCTTTTATTTTATAGTGAATATGGATGTAACAGTTTTTTTAAAGGCTCAACAGGTCATCTAAGGTGAAAAATGTTCATCAAGCAGCCATCATCATTGCTCATGTTTGTCTTGAAAATCCCTACAGTCTGGTTGCTATCAAACACACTTCAACACAGCCTAAAGCAGATTAAATCAGTCTTGTTTAGCCTGTATTTGCAGCCAACCTGTACTTGATGCAGCACAACCTTCAATAGAGAACAAAGCCACTATATGCGAATGCTGTTTTTTTACTAGTGTCCCTCATAAGAGGACAAGATCAAAGGACAGTAACCATAGAGATCATCCACACAAAGACACACATGTGGTCCTGGGAAAGTGGAGTAGTTCTCTGTGTTACAGCTTATTGTACAATAGTTGACTGTGTTCCTCAGAGCTCACTGTGATGTCCTTCATGCAAACGAACGCCTCTACACTGTCCTCTAGTGGTGCTCATGAGTACTTCCTTTAGCAGAGGAGAGTGATTGTGAAATACATACAATTATTAGAATATATTTCAATATATATGTTATATGTTAATTATACATAACAATGCGACTTATCAAAAAATGTCCAAGTGGCACAAATTCACTGCATTATATAAGAAGATGGAGCGCATTTTTATCCTGTACGATCATTATGAAGCATTAAAGGTGCACTATGGATAATTTTTTGAGTAAAATATCCAAATAACGCTAGGCCAGTGTTATATATTTTGTTCAGTTGAGTACTTACAATATCCCAAATGTTTCCAACTATTTGTAAATCGTGAGAAACTGCTATTTTAACCGAGGAACCGGGACGTGTGAGGGAGTCGGCTGTCAATCGCATCATATCTGCGTTACCCTCGGTTTCTGGTTTTATTTTGCAGAAACGCTTTACTCTCACTACAGTGTGAACAAGTGTCATAGCAGCCGCCCAGAGAACGCACAGAGTAACGTCATAAAATCATTTTCAACACACTCAGATGTATCTGATATGATAAACAGAGCTGTTACCTCATACTCATGACCGGAAAACCGGAAGTGGCGACTGTGTCATAATAAAAGTCCCACCGCTCCAGCGGCCTTGCTCAGCTCCACAAAACGTTAATAATCGCATCCATGAACATGATTTCTGCCTGAGTCCTATCCCGATTCTTTTCCACCGGCTGTGAGGTGAAGACCACGGCTGCGTCCGAAAACCTAAGCAGCTGACTCGTTGCCTCGTTGCCTTATCAGACAATGGCTTGTAAGGCAGCGTTTAAGCATGAAGGCACCTCACAAAACTAATTTCGGACAGACTTCTTAGGCAGGGTAACAGTTTAATGATCTATAGCAAAATAGAGAGAGCTTTAGTGAGAACTGAACACATATTTAATCACTACATTAGTAATTTCTCGCTAGAAATTACATCAGAAGTGGAAAATGTTGGTAAAAAAACATACATTTACACACAAACTGACCAGCAAACGCAACTCTCGGACGCCATTTTTTTCCCCCAGCTCAACTGTCACAGAATGGAAAGCACAGGATTGTGGGATAGCAAAGGCAGCGAAGGATACAAATATGCTGCCTTCAAAAATCGATCAGATGAAGGTATCTCAGGAGACAGGAAGTGAAGCTAACATTAGATTCGGACGTGCCTTGGTACCTTCCTGCCTTGAAATGTGTCCTCCGAAGGCAGCTTTTTCCAGGTTTCGGAATTCAGACCCAGCCCACATGTCCCAAGATTCTGCACTCAAACGTGGCGTCATCAAACTACGCCTTTGTTTTGAACAGGCGACCTCTAGTGGACGCAAAAGTTACATAGTGCACCTTTAACCCTTGCAAGTGTACAATTTAAAAAAGTTACTCCGAGGACAAACCTAAAAATATCTGTCAAAAAACTGTCATAAAAAATGTGAAGCTTTGGAGCACAGGCCCAAGTTTGGTCTCATCTTAAAAAAAGACCCATGGCACATTATTGTTGGGTGAAAAAAGTGAAGAAAAAAAAAGTTTACAAAGTAAAACCAAAAAAAAGCTAAGGTTTGAATTTATGAAATGTATTTTTTATAAAATATATTTTATGAAACATGTTGAACTCACAAACTGCTAAAAAAAAATTCAAAGCCATATCTCAAAAATATATTTCAAAATATATCTCATATAAATTGATATCTCAAAAAAGAAGACAAAAAGTAAGATTTTGTTTGGCATTTTTCCCACTAGCTGTCAGCAAAGCTACACTGGCACACACAGTACTGGGATTTTTGCAGCATTGCAACTTCACTCTCTCAAAAATTGCACTCACACACACATTTTTGTATTACACACATACAAACCACTCACTGACAGCCATACCAACAAACCCACACAATTATAGCTGCACCAGCAGAAGCAGAAAACAGAAAATGGGAAGTATTTACTTTATAGTCTACATATTATAATTATATATGACCTTGCCAACAGAATGAAAGTTTATTAACAAAGATTGCATCATTATAGTTAAATGGATTAAACATTTCAGTTTTATTGGGTTTCAATGGGGACATTTTTGTTCTTAAGATCCTAAATATTATGGCGCCGCTCTGAATAAGGTCCATTGATTGTGAAATCAATGACAACAGTCTTGCTTCTCTTTGCAGAATATGCCATGAACGTTTTCTGTATAGCCTACATAAAGATTCGACCACAGTATGCTTGTGAGTGTTTTTTGAACAATAATTCATAAATACAGTCACTTGCCGCCATCTACTGGCATAATGATGTAACCTGCAGAAAGAGTCACTGAAATATCATTTGGCAAAATCTAAAATTGTAAATAAATGCTGACAAAAAATATATAATTTAGATTTGATTATTGTGTTTAAATAATTGTATTTATTTAAACTATTTGAACATTAATGGTAATGAAGATTCATATTCAATAATATCTTCAATAAAGTCTGTCTCTGCTGCTAGAGTCTAGACCTAGTTGTTGCTGATTCCACCATTTTCTCACTTGCTGGCAGCACACATTATACAAACATGTATATATAAATAGAATGAAAGATATAGCGTGTATTGCCTATTGTTACATGATAGTCATATCCACTTGTCATTTAACAAGAAGTGCTTCTAACCACAGCTAGAGAGCTGTAGCTCAGTTCGTTGGAACTATGGTTTTGGTAATTGGGCAAAGGATCTCATCAGTGTAAGTTCATATTTGTGACGATACTAAAATCTAAAAATCTCACCAACTTTCTAGCACCATTGAATTAAATTCATAATTTTCACCAAACTCTAATATAGGTCATACTATCAACACTTCCTGGTGCCAGACAGATTTGAATGAATCACAAAGGTCTTTCTGCTAGTCTCAGGCCTATTTTAAAAACAATTGCTGACACCACTGTCACAGCACGGACAATACTATGGGTAGACTATAGATGGCAGCATCAGCAAACCTGTTGTAATTTCTCTTACACCACCAGGTGTCATTATGGTTCACTGTAATTTGCCAATACTGACGTCAGTGCTTGTTAACCTGCTTGGTTGTTAACACTGATAAGGCATAACATTATAACCATATTGTATATATCCTGTGCTGGTCCCTCTTGTGCTGCCAAAACAGCCCTGACCCGTTGAGGCATGGACTCCACTAGACCCCTGAAGGTGTGCTGTGGTATCTGGCACCAAGATATTAGCAGCAGATCCTTTAAGTCCCGTAAGTTGCGAGGTGGGTCCTCCATGGATCGGAGTTGTTTGTTCAGCACATCCCACAGATGCTCGATTGGATTGAGATCTGGGAAATTTGGAGGCCAAGTCAACACCTCAAACATCTTGTCGTGCTCCTCAAACCATTCCTCAACATTTTGTGCTTTGTGGCAGGGCGCATTATCCTGCTGAAAGAGGCCACAACCACCAGGGAATACTGTTTCCGTGTTGGTGAGCAACAATGTTTAGGTGTCAAAGTAATATCCACATGGATGGCAGGACCCAAGACTCTCAGAAAAAAAGGTACAGGGCTGTCACTGGGGCGGTACCCTAAGGTACAAAAGTGAAAAGGTACATCTTTGTACCTTACTCACCCCTGAAAGGTACATTTTAGTACCTCAAAAGGTACATATCAGTACTTTAAGAGTGCATATTAGTACCTTAAAGGTACATATTAATACCTTTAAGGTACATATTAGTACCTTTTTTGTTATGTACCTTAGGGTACCGCCCCAGTGACAGCAATGTACCTTTTTTTCTGACAGTGGTAAGGTTACCCAGCAGAACATTGCCCACAGCATCACACTGCCTCCGCCGGCTTGCCTTCTTCCTATAGTGCATCCTGGTGCCATGTGTTCCCCAGGTAAGCGATGCACACGCACCCGGCCATCCACGTGATGTAAAAGAAAACGTTATTCGTCAGACCAGGCCACCTTCTTCCATTGCTCCGAGGTCCAGTTCTGATGCTCATGTGCCCACTGTTGCCGCTTTTGGCTGTGGACAGGGGTCAGCATGGGCACCCTAACTGGTCTGCAGCCCCATACGCAACAAACTGTGATGCACTGTTTATTCTGACACCTTTCTATCAGAACCAGCATTAACTTCTTGAGCAATCTGAGCTACAGTAGCTCGTCTGTTTGATCGGACCACACGGGCCAGCCTTCACTCCCCACGAGCCTTGGCCACCCATGACCCTTTTGCTGGTCACCACTGTTCCTTCCTTTGACCACTTATAGATACTGACCACTGCAGACCGGGAACACCCCACAAGAGCTGCAGTTTTGGAGATGCTCTGACCCAGTCGTCTAGCCATCACAATTTGGCCCTTGTCAAACTCGCTCAAATCCTTACACTTGCCCATTTTTCCTGCTTCTAACACATGCCTAATATATCCCACCCACTAACAGGTGCCGTGATGAAGAGATAATCACTGTTATTCACTTGGTCATAATGTTATGCCTGATCGGGTTATATTTCATATCCACATGCACATTAATTTACTTGTGATTTTGTGAAAACGTTTATATTTTGTATTTTAAGATTCAAATATATCTAATATATTAGATAGCCTAGATACTATGACAGTCGTATTTAATGTGGCCCTACATATTATAAATACATTTAGTGTTTGTCATGGTGATCAAGTAGTTACAAACTCTAGTATTAGGCCTACAGCTATAGGGTTATATCAACTTACAACCACTAGGGGTGCGTAGAGGATTTTCTTGTGGTGCCACCCTCAGAACTTGGTGCCCTTTTTGCCTTCCAGAACTGTCTTGGTGTTGACTGTTGACTGATAATGACCGACAGGGCAGTGAAAGTAGCCTATATTTTGTGTGAAAATGGAAAATGCAGGAGATTGACCCAAACATAAGTCTCTTTCTTAACTCACCCACACCCACCCCCACCCACACACACATCCTCTCTCTCCCCCTCTCTCTCTCTTTCACATGCACACACAGGTTGCATAGATGGTTTACGGGGACATTCCATATAGGCATAATAGTTTTTATACTGCAAAAATATATATTCACCCCATCATACCATCACACAACCTTCTGCATTTTTGAATTAAATAAAAAAAGTTGTTTAGTATGTTTATTTTGCACTTTGAATTACAAGGGCATCGGCATGTCCTCATAACGTAAGGGGGGTGGCCTGAAACCTGAATGCACACCACAATATAAGGACTTTGAGTCCTAATAACTCTGTTACAAGTGAATATAGGAATCAAGACAAAATGTTTAACAGACAACTGAGTCAAATGTCCTGAAGTGAGAGTATACCATTCATCCAGTCTCTGCTTCACCTCCCTTATATTCCATCATGAATATAAAAACTGATATTAATTTACTGATAAGAATGAGAACAGCTTGCTGTGTGTGCATGTTCAAACACAGGAGTATGTTTTTTCTTTTCTTCTGTTATGCCCAAAACATCCTTGACGACATTACATTTAGAATAGATAGGCCTATGTTAACATTATTACAACATTATTCGTTTTCTTGTTCCATTAGCAAAACGGCTCCCTGATTCTTGAGTGCTGGGACAATACAAGCTGAATTATTTTGACTGAATCGATTCAACATGTTGAATAGATGATTGATTTAGGTTTTTGTTATTTTTCTCCTGAGATGAGTACTTTATTGGAGATCTCAGAGATACAGTTCACTTCAGGAATAGTCTCCTTGTAGCAACCAAAGTGTTAAGATTGTTGATTGTGAAAGATGTTATTGTTGTTTGTGCACAAACTAGATAACGGAAAGTTAATTGTAATTTGATTTAAGTTCAAGGATGTTTACTGAAACCCTCTCACCACAAAACTGCCACTCCTTTTACTCTTCCTGGGTGGTGTACAGATTGCTCTCTAGCTTGAAACAAATAAAGGTCACCCTGATGAGTGTAGAAGATCTTAAATTTAATTTGCAAACAGACCACTTTACTACACATTTTTTTTACTAAAATTAAAATACAAGACTGAAATAATTTAGCACGTCACCTGACAAGTCCACATTTATTTCTATTGATTTCTATTAGCAGGAGTCTTGTGCTTCAGTCCTTCAAACACAAAGCATGTTTAACCATGTGTAACCAATATTAAATGGCATTTAAGTGTACTTACAGAGAATACACTTTCATGTCTATGTTTAATATAACACTTTGCACGTTGTAATAATGTCAAATGAAAAATGTTATAGTATAAAAGTTAACTGTATTGTTATGTAACTGTGTTTTTCAATATTACATTACAAGATTATATATTTTAAATGAAAAGATGAGTAAGTTTAACGACAAACCTTGGTGTTGGCTTGACAAATCCTTGTCTGAAAGTTTGAAATAACTTTGAAAAACTTAAAGTTTGAAGATTTTTGTCAATAAAAGGTGTTTTAGCACATTACAGGCATATTTATATTATGAATTAGCACATTACGTGGATGTTTTAACATGTTTCTATCATGAATTAACATGTTGCTAACATGATTTAGCACAGTGCTACCATATTCCTAGCATGATAGCACATTGCTGATGTTTCAGCATGCTGCTACCATGAGTTAGCAAGCTGAGAATATTTGAGCATGTTGCTAGCACGTTTAAACATGTTGCTAGCTTGTTTTAGTATGCTGCTATATCACATTTCTCGCATTATTTATCACATTGCTGGCATGTTTCTAGCATGATTTAGGCTAACGCTTTTCTTGTTCATTTAGCACATTTAATGTTTTAGCATGTTGCTAATGTTTTAACATATTGCTAGCATACATTTAGCACAATGTTAACATGTTTTAACATGTTGCTAGCGTGAATTAACACATTGCATGTTGCTAGATAGATGTTGTAGCTTGAAAACTATTGTTTAATTTAGTCTTGGAGGAAGAAGAAGAAGAAGAAGAAGAAGAAGAAGAAGAAGAAGAAGAAGAAGAAGAAGAAGAAGAAGAAACTTTTTTTAACATTAACATCCACATACTGCAATTGCACTGCACTTTACGTCCTATTGTTACTGCGTAACAACCTGTAATAAACCTTGCACATTATACTTCTTTATATATACATATTATATATTTTATGTTAACCACTTATTTTTAAGTCTACAGTTTATCTCACTTATCATATCCACATATTTTTTATATTTTTATTTTTCTTATTTCCTATTTTTATCTTTTACTTGATTTATTTATAATTCTACTTATGTTAATACTTTTTATTCTAATTTTATTCTATTTCTATTTTAATTTCTTGTAACTGTTATTTGCACTGTCCATGGAGCGGACCTGTTTACATTTCACTGCCAGTTGTATATTGTGTATATAACTGTGTATGTGACAAATAAAACTCTTGAATCTTGAAAACTCACATATGATTTCAGTGCTGGAATTGTCAAGCCAACATTGCAACTGTATCATTACAAATGTGTAATTACAAATAAATATGATTAAATAGGCTATTATTAAAGTTTCAATAGATTCTATTATTTTAGTTTGTCATAAATACTTGTCAACAGTACATTTTAACCATATTATATATATATTTCAAAGACAATAGAAGTAATTTACGAAATTATGAAAAAAACACTCTTAAAGTTAAGCAAATTGCATTTCATGTAAACTATAATACATTTTTGCTTACTTGCAATTAACATGCAATTAAGTTTCTGAAAACATTACATTAAGTGTATGACATGTATTATAAGTATAGGCTTTCTCCTTTTAAAAAATATACTAAAGTCTACTTTTTCACAAGGGTAATAATTGATAATGTTAAAACTTTAAATAGAGGCTATGTCCAGTACAACTGTTCAGAGCCATTAAAGTCCAGCATCAAATGACAAGCATAATGAAATATTGATCAGCAGGTGGGATATGGATTATTTATGACTGGATAGGAACTGCTGAGCTCAGGATAACACACAGAGGCATTTGCAAATCGTTACGTCTGGTACATTAAACATTCCTCTGCAAACACAGAGCTGTTTCACAGCACTGCTGATGGTCCACTTCACACACAATTACAGGCTGCCTTCGACTGGGCTGTGCCGAGCGTTTGCAAACATCCCATTTTAATTCGGTACGGGTACCACTGAATGCATTTTAAATGAGGACAATCAGTGTTTATAGAGCATCAATATGCGTCACAGGACCCCCACAGAAGTCTTTACAAGGTGGCTGAAAGCAGCGCCACAGGCTGACCGGGGGTTTGATAAGCAAGTATTAAACTCTTTAACTGTCAAAACCGTTATCTATAATGCACTCTACTCATTATGGTTTAAACAGTTTTTTAACAGGAATGATACACTTTTCTGCACACTCAAAATTGATTTTGAAAGCCTACAAATTGTGCAGATAATTGTGAACAGCTTCTGTGAAAACAGTGTTATCAGATCAGTAGCAGATCATTACAATATTGTCATAACCATTTCATGTTTCACGTTCATCAGCTGTGTCACCTTTGAACCCCCCTCGCATTCTCGCTGTTAATCTCCAGCTGTCACTGTCTTTGATCAGCTGTATAGGCCTGTCTATTTCACATCACTCTCTTCCTCTTTCTAGTCTTGTTGTCTCCTTTCCGTCTCAGGTCTGTTGGAACCCGTTGGCCTCTACGCCTCCCTCCAAACAATCCCCCTATACTCCTTTTTTTGACGCTATCCTCCCCCTTCTCTCTTTTGTCCCTGCTCTTTTTCGTATTCCCTCCAGAGCGGCGGCCTAAGGCTGACTTGTTTTCTCCCCGCAGGCCCATCTGTTCCCAGGAGACTCAATGGACAGATGTTCTTGCCTGTCTCATTCTCCCCCTCTTCTCTGTCTCAGTGCTTATACCTCTTTCTCTTTCATGCTGACCTGAAAGCAGTGGTCACTTTATTGTGTACAGAAATTTTTTTTTTGTCAGAATGTCCATATTGGGCTGGATGAGTGCACTTAATCACTGTAATAATTGATCAGTTGACTTAACTTAAACATTTTAGGAAACCAGTTGCCTTAAAATGATTAAATTAAGTTATGTGCAGTTGTCAAGTTCACATAACTTAA
This sequence comes from Gobio gobio, assembly GCF_949357685.1. Taxonomy (NCBI): domain Eukaryota; kingdom Metazoa; phylum Chordata; class Actinopteri; order Cypriniformes; family Gobionidae; genus Gobio; species Gobio gobio. The sequence continues at coordinate 37,627,063 of NC_137111.1, read as the reverse complement.
TTTTTTTCAATTACGCAATAAGTTTATTACTTAATAATTTTACGGCAAGATGTTTCCTCCCTTTTTTAAGTCAAGTCAACCGATCACTTTTTACAATGATTGTATTGAATGTGTACTCATAATGTACTTCAAATCTCTAATGTATATATGTATATTTTTTAAAAGTGTACTTGCTGATAATATAATGATACTTTACAGTAGCTACATTTTAAATCATGTTTTAATAATCTTTTTTGTGCTTTAAAAATAACTAACTAATTTTGATGTTCTCAAAGCACAAGTACTTGATTATAATTTCAACTGCAGTGTTATTCAATATTACATTTAAAGCTAATATATTTTAAATGTACTACATTGCAACTTTCACACGACATACACATTAAATAAAATTACTTTAAAGAATATTTTACTTTACCATAAATTCTTGTCAGTACACATGACTATATTTCAAAGAAAATAGAAGTAATTATGAAATTACATTTGAAGAAAACTCTCTAAAATTTAGCCAGCTGCATTTAATATAAATTAAAACCATAATACATTTTCATGTAATTGCAGTTAGGTGTCCAACAACATTACATTCAGTCCACACTTATACTATTCTTTTAAAGTACGTTATCCCTGTAATAACTACTCTTTTGAAAAAGTATGCTAAAGGGAACTTCTAGGTTGCTGCATAAACTGGAAAGCATTTAATTTTTTTTTCTCTTCTCTTTTACAAAAGCACCAAACAGTGTTTAATAGAACAAAATAGGTCACAACATGCTTTACAAATTGCCTCTTTTCCTTCGCCAATTACATCTGATTAAATGTATTCAAAGGCTTTTTGACTTTGAAATCTTTACCAAAGATCAATTAAGTAGCAGTCATTTATAGGTTCAGTAAATAAGGTGTGGGTGAGGCAGGTGAGGGATTTAGGGCGTTCAGTTCTTGTGTTAATGCATGACCCTTTGCACCATTTGGGCTTTGGGGCTGTTCCTGATGGCTCAGGGTGGTAATGAGGCAAGTTTAACTGCAGAGGACATTAATGACAGAGCAATACACTCTCCACATTAGAGCTATGCAAATGCTTATATTCACACTCAGTCATTCACTGAGGCAGTAGTCTCAAATGCGAAGGGTTTAAGCCAGACCACCTGTCACATCATGTGGATGTGAACAATTACAGACAAAAGCTGACGTTTAAGGAGTTTCAAAGGGATTGTGTACATTATTCTATAGCCATTTCTAGATGTGACTACAATTTGGGTGCTGTGCATCAGGGATTGCAACACAATCTCATTGCGATTCATATGGTGGCTAATTTGTATGAATTTGTACAATCTGTTTTCACCTTAGGTTTAGGGATGGCGTTAAAGGGATAGTTCACCCAAAAATGAAAATTAGCCCATGATTTACTCACCCTCAAGTCATCCTAGGTGTATGACATTCTTCTTTCAGACTAATAAAATTGGAGTTATATTACAAAAGTCCAGGCTAATCCAAGCGTTAGAATTTGATTCATAGTTGCTCTGTTTTTGAAATCCATAAAAAGTGCATCTGCTCATCAAATAACATGCTCCACGCGGCTCTGGGGTGTTATCAAAGGCCTTCTGAAGCAAATCGATGCGTTTGTGTAAGTTGTGTAAATATCCATATTTAAAACTTTATAAAGTAAACTTTCGGCCGACCGCCTTCCGTGTTCAATTTATGGAAAAATTGTTGAAAGTTCCCCTGCCGATCGAAAGACTAACGCGACCAGGTACGCTAATCATGACGTCACCTACACATCTTGAGTTTCACTTTCAGCATTCAACACTTTTCCACGGAAGGCGGTCGGCCGAATGTTTACTTAATAAAGTTTTAAATATGGTTATTTTTCTTACACAAATGCATTGATTCGCTTCAGAAGGCCTTTGATAACACCCCAGAGCTGCGTGGAGCATGTTATTTGATGGACAGATGCACTTTTTATGGACTTCAAAAACAGAGCAACTATTAATCAAATTCTAATGCTTGGATTAGCCTGGACTTTTGTAATATAACTCCGATTTTATTTGTCTGAAAGAAGAATGTCACCTAGGATGACTTGAGGGTGAGTAAATTATGGACTAATTTTCATTTTTGGGTGAACTATCCCTTTAAGTTGGACCTTCATGCTTACTTTTTTATCTTCTTATGATTCACATTGTATGAATTAATACGAAATCACCTCCTTGCAAAATAGTTACGTTTTCCCGTGAGATTGGGATAGAGTACTGTCTTCGTTTTTGAATGAGCCCCCACTTTACTCTTTATCCAGGAAGTTCATTAAAGCAAACAGACAGTTATTATGGGTCAACGCACATGCACAATGCATTCATAAGCTATTGTGTTGTGGACCACCAGTTTAGCACTACATTCAGACATTAGTGTTAGGTCCTTGAATATTATAAGAAATATATAATTCCTTCCAGGTGTATATTTTATGTTTTATATAATCCAATTCCGAAAGATTAACAACTTTAATTGAGCGGCTCACATTTGATCTTTCTAAGGGTATCAAGTTGTGTGTAAATTATTTCTCAGACCCTATAAGGAATCTGAAAAATCCAAATATATACCGATTGTATCACTGCTGGGACAATTTTGTCTTAACTGAGGCTGCTCTCTCTCTCTCGCGACCTGAGGAACCCCACATGTCCTTTTGTGAATCCTCACAGCAGGTGTTTACCTGTTAGAAAACGTCAGTTAGTAAAACTGTCTGGGCAAGTTCTCTGAGATCCTTTAATACAAGCCTGTTTGTCCAGTTTGCTGCTGTTTAAGATGAATTTATTGTGTATTTTGAGTTTTCAATAATAGGGCTCAGATCAGGCTGTCTAATATGCTATTGCTATTAATATGCTATTGTTCAGACTAGACATCTTGACAAATCAAGATGATCTTGTCTAATTGTGAAGTGCTTTTTAAGTATCTTCCTTAAAGGGATAGTTCCCCCAAAAAATGAAAATGCTGCCATCATTTACTCACCCTAAGTTTTTCCAAACCTGTATGAATTTATTTCATCTGCTGAACACAAAATAAGACATTTTAAAGAATATGGGTAACCAAACAGTTGATGGACTTCCATATATGGGGGGAAAAAACGCAAGTCAATGGTCAATTGACATTCTTCAAAATATATTTTTTTGTGTTTAGCAGATTAAAAAATTCATAAGTTTGGGACAAAGTAAATGATGAGAGAATTTTTGGGTGAACTATCCATTCAAGAATATGACACTGGCCATATTAATTTTATGTTTTGCAAGAAATCTCTTATGCTGCCCAAGGCTGCAATTGTTTGATCAAACCAGATATTATTAAAATTTAAATAAACTGTTTTAATATATTTTATAATATAATTCATTAATGTGATGGCAAATCTGAATTTCAGCAGTCTTCAGTGTCACACATGTCATTCTAATTATTCTAATATGTTGATTTGGTCCTCAAGAAACATTTGTTGTGGTGCTGCTTAACATTTTTTTTGGAAACTGTGATATTTTTTTCCCCATGAATCTTTGATGAATACAAGAATAGCATTTGTTTGAAATAGAAATCTTTTGTAACATTTGAAATGTCTTTTCTGTCACTTTACTGCCAAACTTTTGATGGTAGTGCATGTTACTGGTTTGTGAGGCAAATGAACATTCAGAATAAACAAACACATAACATGAAGAATAATTTTGACTTGGTATCTTGAAATGACCGAAAACATGAGAGACTGTGATCGTGTAAGAAATACATTTCATAATTCCTTGGTTAAAACCCTTTTTGTCCCTTAGTATGACAATGATTCTGCCTGTCTCAATATATATAGCAGAAGAATGTAAAGAAACCGAAATAATGACTAAATGGTGTGAATGTAAATCAATGAGCTTTTCCATCCTATTCCCAAAGCCCCATTGTGCTAGAATTGGAGGGATTCTGCATAAGTAGGGGAGGGTGACTGGGAGGTTATCACGAGTAACAGAAACATTCAGGTTGTTTTGTCTTTCTAAAATGGCTGTCACAGTTACCATGAATGTTCAATGAAAGATCAAAAAAAAAAAAAAAAAAACATTTGACAGTAGGCTACCTCAGTTTGCATTAAATTCAACTTTTATTTTTAGAGCCCTTTTTTGAAGCGAGGGGCTTAGAAAGTTTCTGTATGTCCCAGCAATCTCCTCAAGCGATCATAAGGCTATATCTGCTGTCTGGAGGACCATGGTGGATGTGTGAGGTGAGATACTGGATACTGTATGGGCGTGAACTGAATGGTAAGTGACTACATGTTTTATCTCTTATAGCCTATGTGCTGGCTGACTGTATTTATCGTATATTCTCACATAGGCAAGGGATGGAGTTTACATATTCCTCACAGCCTCGTTCCTCAAATCATGTGAAATGATGGCTTCTTCTACCCTGACAGAGGCCACTTGTAGCATCAATAATGTGTCACCACCCTTCCCCCATTATACACACAAACATAGAGAATTGGCAATTAAAATGCACTTTGCTTTTAGTTTATGTGTTTTTGTATCAACGTACTTATTGGGAGGAACTGTCATATTCATATTTTGTTAAATATAACAGGCCACAATATTCACAGTACTAGATTTCCGTGTTCACAGTCAACCCTTTTCGAGGAGCCAAATGTGTCATTGTCTAACAGTAGCCTACTATTCGTCATGAAGTGAAAACTGGGTTAATGTGGCTGTGTAAATGTAGCCAGGTCTGCAAAAAAGCTGAGAATTTCAGCCATTAACATTTGTATGATCAATCACTATAGGCTAATTTAAACACCCACCATTTTCTATATGACTAGTTTAAGTTGAAGGTATTTGACAATATAGTCTAACCCAGGTTAAAATGTAGCCTTCATTTATGAGGGGAAAAGTGTTTATACATTTTTAACCGTTTCATATATTTCAATCTCTCTCTCTCTCTCTCTCTCTTTTTTTAACTTCACTAGCTTTTTCTACTAACATGTTTTAATGAACTGCAAGCTGGAAATTGTATTAAAAATGATTTTAGATGGATGATAACATATCACACCACTTAAAAGGCAAGAAATTCCACTTCAGCTACCTATAAGTTAAATATGTGACTTTTTAACAAACATTTACCAGACATAAACGTCTTATGAGGGTTTGTTTTGTATTGTACAAACATATATTTACTTCTTTGTTCAGGCGATTTGAGTGGTACGTTCCGCGCCAGGATGTTGGCACATGATTGGCTTTCTTGTAGATGAGGGCGTTTCCAAAATGCAGCTTGAACTGTTCCGCGGGAAATTTGTCCTCTTTCTTCGTCTCTACATTTTTGTCCCGCCCAATTTATGTAAACATTAAAGCCATTGGATGAGTTTATCGCAGTGCTGTTGTTACCTTCATTTTCATTGGATATCACATTTGCCTGTCATTATTTGGACCACCTACGTTTCCTCAGAGAACAATGCGGAAAAAAGAGGAAGCGCAGCTCATTGGAGGAATCAGATGTAACAGCGATGCTCATTGGCTGCAATGATTGCCGCTTGTGGACTGCATGTTTTGAACATAAATAAGAGCTACGTTCAGCTCTCTCTTCCTCAGCAGAGTTTGGAAAGGTCAGAGAGAGTGCAATCGAATCGGTAGCTCTCTGACAACAAAGATCTAAGAAGATGGATTTTTAAAACCCCCTTTTACCGTGTCTTGTGTAATCTGGCGTCGTTAGTATGCAGGATTCTGCACGTTGTTTCTTTCAACCCTAAATAAGATCCATTTATGCCCCTGCCCGGGTTGCTGAGCGTTTGCTAACTTGGCTTAACCCTTTGTCGTCTTGGTCGCGCTTGGATCATATTTTCTCGGAGCATCTGACGATCCGCGTTCCTTCAGAAATGGATTTTGAGGGTGTTCCATGCGACATCAGCCCTGTAAATGATCCGTTCAGCCCCGGGCCCGAGTCAGTCCTCCGAGCTCCCCGGTTCTCATTACCGGAGCTCGGGGTGAGGGGCTCCCCCTGCATGAAGAACCTGGCCTCCCCCGGACCCATGGCAGTGCTGTCTCCCGTGACTAACCTGGCTCTAAATCTGACTAATCTCGCTGTCCTTGGAAGGTAAGTGGGCCTAGGCCATTTCTGTTGGTATTGAAAAAGTAAACAACTGCACAGGCATTTCCTGTAACGTTAAATGTGCAGATCACACGTATAGACTGTTTAGGCCTGATGTGTTTGTGTAATTATTGAACTGTTTATGTGGTGCTAAAACAAATGTGATTCCGTACACGTCAGTTTTCTAAACGCTTTGCTTTGACGTTTTGTTGCAGTCAATGTGAGACGCCAAAGCGGAAGAAAACTTTGCCCCTCCTGAAGATCCCTTCCTTCGCCTCTGATGCCTCCTCCGATGCAGGTTAGACTTTATCTTTACTTTATAGTAGTGACAGCTGAGATTGTGTATGGCAAGCCATTTTAACCATTATTACGTTAAACGAGCTAGTATCTATTTGTTAATGCCGCTTATTTTGATTACTAGTTAGCAGTTAAATTACTAGTATTTTTCAGTTTTATTACTAACAACTAATACATATTTGCCTGTTAGTTGTAACCATTCAACTAGTTGCTAGTACCTATTTCAGTTGTCATATAGATACTTCTACCTTTATGTATGTGTGCAATGTTTGCTAATCAGAATAGCTAACCTGACCTCATGAGAAATTAAAGGTATACTTCACCCAAAAATGAAAATTCTGTCATTTACTTGCCCTCAAATTGTTCCAAACCCATATGAATTTTTCTTCTGCTGTACACAAGATGGTATTTTGAAGAATGCCGGTAACCAAACAGTTAATGGGCCTCATTGACTTCTATAGTATGGAGAAGGAAAAAAACAATGGTACCAATGGTAAACAATTGTTTGGTTACCCATGTTCTTCAAAATATATTTGGGTAATATCTTTTGTATTCAGCATAAGACATGAATTCATACAGGTTTGGAACAACTTCAGGGGGAGTAAATGACAATTTTCTTTTTTTGTTGTTGGGTGACCTATCCTTTTAATGAGTATTTTGTATGAATATGTACTGTGATTCATACAGTATCATGATTAGAGGGAGGTAGAAGGTCTTAAACCTAACCTTCAGTGGTGCATAAACGGATTGTATGGATGACACATACATTGTGTGCTGGAATGGCTACTTTCTAAAGCATTTATTCATTAAGTCATTACGTATGAGAATAAAAAAAAAAGCAGTAGTAACTTGTAAGGTAATAAGTGTTGATAGTAACAATTTGTAGCTGAAAAGGGCACAAGCGCCAATTGGAGTGTACAGTAGTTGGGCATGATTGCTTAATGTTCTACTAACACAAGTGTTCGTTGAAAGGAATGTTAAAGCAGTTTGCCATGTAGTGTGTGTGGGTGTGACAAGTCATCCCTTTTGGAATGTGAGCTGTGATCTTTATAGTGTAGGCCTACTGTATTAACAGCTTGTGCGTTTCCACCCCCTCACCTGTGTCCCCCCCCTCTCCTCAGGTCTTGGGCTAGAGTCTCCCAGCCCTTTGGACTCTCTGGATGCTGAGCAGAAGTAAGTATGATTCTTCTGTCATATCTGACATGTGAGATGGAGCTTGGCTAGGATGCTTGGCTTGAGGATTATACATCTAATCTACTCTTTGCCGTTAGCTGGACCTACATCTGCTCCGTGTGTGTTTTTACGGATTAGCTGAGCATATGCTGGCATCCATCACAAATCACTGGATATCTGAGCACTGCACATCCTTTTTTTTTAAAGCGATGATTCACCCAAATGTGAAACCTTAATTTGACATTTATTCATCCTTCAGTTCTTCTAAACCAGGCTGATTTTCTTTTGTGAGACACCGAATGAGATGTCTTGCAGACTGACATTCAGTTTGATTTCTTTATAGTGGTCGACTTGGTTCTGGTGGCTAATGCCCATATTGAGAACAGTGGCGCAGATATAAAGCTTATTTATTTCAAAGATGGTAAAAGCAGCAGTTGCTGAAGTGATATTTATATTTAACATTTACTAAAGTAGAAAGTATTTGTAAAGAATATAAGAAAATAATTAGAATTTAAGATAAATCTGTCAAATAAATGTATATTTTAGATTGCAGCTACTTGATTCTGTAATCTGCAAAAGGCTTCTGATACACCAGCCAAACAGAAACTAATCGGTCCATAATTACAATGTCAGATATCGACCGATTATATTGACCTTGATGTATATCGGTTGATCACTACCGGTACTTTTGGGTGAACTGTTCCTTTAAGTTGACAGATGTTTGCGACGTCTCCGATATAGTTTTATGTACCCAGCATGCATTAAATCTGTGTGCATCCTGGCTCACTGGTAATCTACAGGGTGTGTCCTTTCCAAGCCATTTGGTGTCGTTGGAAATCCATTTATCTGCAGCCAGACCTACAGCTGTTTGGGTTCCTCACACATCAGTGTGTGTTGTGGCGCGTTGCTGAAGGGGGCTGGGTGAATAGTGGCACGCTTTTCATGCCCTGTGAGAGCAGGCGTCCGAATGGAGCGGTTATGTGTGTGTGAGGTAGCCAGGGTTACTAGAGAACCCCCTTTTTAACTCTAATTCCCCCCTCTTCCTATACTATGAAAGAGACACACTCCTTACCTCCTCCCCCTCCAAACCACCATTCATTCTCTCCGCCTGCTTCTTTCTCCCAACAAAAGCGCTTTGCGGAGGGGGTTAGTGTGTGTGGGCATATGGTAAATTAAAAGCCCCCCCCCCCTCCTTGGTTCTGCCGAGGGCTGTTTTGCATACAGGTGGGCATCGCGGTGTATTTGTTAAATATAGAGTCGTGAGGGGCCTAGTCTGAGAGATCAATGAGATGAATTGTCGTCTGGGCTAGTGTTTGGTTGGGGGGGTGAGAGGAGACTTTGAATACACTAGGAACTGTTCAACAGCGTTTTCTTTTTTCCTCACAGGTTTGAGAAGGCCATGCAGGATGCCACACGAGCAGTTAATGAGTAAGTGGTCGTGCACTACAAAGGATGATGCATATGTCTTGTCTCTGAAAGCTGTTGTATTGACTCGGGTTTAATCAAATCCTCTTTCTGTTTGTACAGAAAAATGCCCATTCGCAGGATCCACTCTTTGCCAGTAAGTTTATTCTCAAACTTCTTAAAGGGAGTGTACAAAATTAAGTCTGTGATCGCTACCTTTTAAACACAAATTATTATAAAGTCTTTTATGCTCACCGTGGATGCTTTTTTTAAAAATTATCCAAAATATAGTAAAATCATAATGTTGTCATTCAGTGTCACAGAAATCATTCCAATATGCTGATTTGGGGCTTAAAAGTGTTGAAAACTGCTAAATGTTGAAACGTCTTTGTATAGAAAGTTCAAAAGAACATAATATATTTGGAATTTAATTTATCATTTTAATCTGTTCTTGCTGAATAAGTGTTAGTTTCTTACTGACCTTAACTTTTGAACGCTGTATATTCAGAATTTAAGATTTCCCCCCTCCCCACACACACTGAAATAACCTGGTCCTTTGTTTTTCCTCTTTGTAGTTGCCATTTTTGGGTCACAGTCCTAATTTGAGAAGTAAAGAATTGGATCCCTCGCGCTATGGAGTGTGGACTCGTGGCTGCGACAACAAAGAGAATCTGGCTGAGGTTGGTTTTTCTTTTTTTTTTTTCAACAGGCAGCATGTTTATCAAGCTATGCTCAAATGCTTTTTGATTGTGTTGTTGCTATATTAATAAGGTATTTCTTAATCATTTTAACTATGAATACCTGGGAAAGTCATGGGAATTGGAATAAATGTTGGAATAAATGTGCTGCTTTTTCTTACGACTCTAATCTGTTTTTTACAGGAGAATTTTGAGTTCAAGAAGCCTTCCATGCCTGCATCACGCTGTCGTATGAGGTCCACTGGGGGTGCCAAGGATGCTTTTGCCTGCCGACCCAACTCTGCTCCTGCTTTAATGGTACGACGTGCATCCCTGGAAGAGGCCGTAGAAAGAATGTTGTTCCTAAAAGTTTAATTTTGATGCTGATGTGACGATTAAAAGCTTGGTTCTTTCTCCAGCTTTCCCCTACGTCATCCTTTCAACCTGACTCTTCAGATGAGTGCAGTCCCTTTATATTGCGCCGCCCCTCTCTATCCTGTGTACATGATGACGACGATGATGGCTTCTTGGAGGGGCTTGATGATATGGAGGTGACTTTTCTATTTGCTTTTGTTTTATTCTTAACACTTTCTTTGATTTTTTTTTTTGAATAACCTTAATGCATTTATTTGTGTAGAATGACTCTGAGGTTCCTCTTGGAATGGATAGTCTTCTCACAGCTCCCCTGGTGGCCAAACAAAGTACTGACAATACTGATTCGGTACGTTACACTCATTTAGCAAGCACAGTTCTTTATCTCTCTTTGATTGACTTTTTATGATTATTGACCGTTACATGAGTTACCAACCTAACCCACTTTATTGCCCTTAGCCTGTTATACGCTGCCGTCCCCGTGGGCTGTTCCGATCTCCCTCTATGCCAAGCCCGGGAGGGCGAATCCCACTGAAGAGACCCGAGAGGCCACAAGATGAGAACACGCCTGTCAGAGTGAAGAGGAGGCGAAGCCTGGCAGGGACACAAGTTGCACTCACAGAACAGGAGGATGTTATGCCTCATCAGGTCAGAAAAAATAACTCCCAACAAATGGACTCATCAGTAGCCATAATTGGAGTCCTAACTTTGACCCTTCCCCTTACAGGTTCAAAGATCCAAGTCGTTTAATCACTCCCAGATTGAAAGAATGTTGGATACAGATCCTAGTAATGTGATTGGAGATTTCACTAAGGTGAGTGTGAGCCAGTTTCTTTTGTTTTAGGGTTCTCAAAAGTACTATTGTTTTGGTACCACATTTGTACTGAAATTTAAGTGCGCTGATGCCAGCATTTCTGCAGTACCAGTAGTGCCGAGTAAAACACTCAAATAATTAAAATATAAACAAGTCTAAAATTTAAATTATCTCTTAAAATTAAGGTGCTTTAGATGCTTTGTCATAAGCCACTGTCACATTACCTCTCCATGTAGTTTCAAAGGCTGAATCCGAAATCTCCCCCTATACTCTACATAGGCCACTATTTGAAGGGACAGCCATTTGTAGTGGTGTCCTAAACTATAGTGGACGTTGAGTGCCCTCATTCTATCCCACATTGCACTGCAATAATGAGTGTACAGCGACGTACACAGCGGCTATCCGAATTCGCCACTCGTTTTCATTCACTCCTTCAAGTGAACTGTATCAGTGGACTAAAGTAGGGAAAAGTGATTGAGGGTTTAGGGGGCGATTTCGGATTCAACCAAAGTCAAGAATAGCACAACGGCGAGCGTGTCAAGTATAAACACGTCCCCAAAAAAACTAGGCGCGCGGCGTCAGCGGAGGTTGTTTTATTAACAATTTCCTCACTCATTTTCCACTTATCACTCCACGCCGGTTTTGTTTACTGAAGAATGAATCCAACACGAGACAGCGATATGGCGCAACCAGACTTGATACAGTTACATGATTGGCTGTTAGCCTGTCACTCCCTACGTTGCTTGGTTACCAGAGAGTGAGTGCTTTTGTTCATGCAACCAAACTTGCTTCGCAACCCCTGGTTTCTTCCGACGAAGAAAAAATTATTGAACGTTTTATCGAACGCTTTTATTTTTTATTTTTTATTGATATCGATTTACGTGTCTATCGCGATACTTATCGTTTTATCACCCAGCCCTAATAGCAACAGACATGACAAAAATACTACTGTCAAAATGGTTCTGTGCATTTAAGGCCCAATCCCATTTCTACCCCTTAGCCCTTCTTTCCCATACCCCTTAAATTTGCGCGTTCACATGAAGGGATGGGGGTATCGATTCTCTTTTGGCTAGAGTGGTAGAGGTAAGGGGAAGGGCCAGATAGCCCTTCAAACTAAGATTTTTTTTTTTTTTTTTTGGGACCACGCTTCGAACAAAGGGGTATGAGGAATTTCACTGCATTCACCGACCACTGTGCTGCTAGAATGCATGTAGTGACATTGCCACTCGGGGTCAATCACTTGTGTTGCCTGGCTGCCAGTTTCTCTGTAGCTTGCTAAACGCTTTGAGTGATGTGAACACAAATTAATAATACAATTCAAATAAATATCTGGTCATCCTTCATAACGTAGCCGCTATTTACCAACGCAACAACTGACTCGTTTGTGTTGTATTGCAAAGAGCTCCGTTATCGCAGCACCACAGTAGAAAACGAAACCATATCCATACCGGCCGGATTGGCATGGAATGAAACGTTTAACAAACTTGCCGGTTTTTATTTTTTTTACTGAAACCAAGTGCCATTTTAAGTCCAAATACAGTGCGAAACAATGTTGGGAGTGAGTAATTTGTTAAACGTGCTGGCGCCTGATTTCCGTTACAAATACACGCTTCACTCCTGTTCATACTGGTTAAATGTTACAGGACACTAATAAAAGAAACGGTGTATGATGACGCAATGGTGTAGTAGTTGTGTCCCATTTCATAGGGGAATGTTTTCACCCCTACGCCTAGCCACTCTGTTTCAAGGGGAACGCGAAAGGGGTTTAAAATGGGATTGGGAGCGTAAATGCGAACTAATAGACCTGCCACTTGTTCTATGGAATGTTTCTTTGTCCTCCATTTTATTACTAATTTTTCACCATCTTTTTATATGAAGGCTCCTGCGCTACCCACGGTAGATGGAAAACACCAAGAATTGAAATACATCACTCCAGAGATTGTAAGTTTGCACACATTAAGATTTAGCATGTATATTTCAAATGCAAGCGCATGCAAAACAAGTTATCTATACAAAGAATATGCACTGGCATCTTACCCATAATTCCATTCTCTGTTAACGTCTGTTTCTGTATTTTCAGATGGTTAAAGCAATGAGCGGACAATACAACGATCTGGTTGAGAGGCTGTTTGTCATCGACTGCCGTTATCCGTATGAATATGAGGGCGGCCATATTAAGGTGAGACAGTTGCTTATGATTTTAATTAACTTTGCAAGTTGCATGCTGTAGTATTTGTGTGGGGCAAATTGATGACTCATCTTTTGTTCTTTCAGGGTGCTCTTAACCTCCATCAAGAGGATCAAATTGAAGACTACTTTTTACAGAATCCTATTCTCCCGGAATGCCCAGAGAAGCGTGTCCTGCTGGTTTTCCACTGTGAATTTTCATCTGAACGCGGCCCGCGAATGTGCCGCTTCGTTCGAAAAAGAGATAGAGATTTGAATGAGAAGGAGTACCCCAACCTCCATTACCCTGAACTCTATATCCTGAAGGGAGGCTATAAAGACTTTTTCCCGCTTCACACGGTATGTGCAATTTCACAATGCAACATTTTCTTTTGATTCCGAAGCATCTAAGTTTTTTATTTATGTACATTTTCTTTTTCAAGCTTGTAATGTGTATTTTATTTATTTTTTCCCGCTCTACAGTCAGTGTGTGAACCTCAGGCTTATAGGCCGATGCATCATGAAGACTATAAAGAAGACCTGAGAAAGTTCCGCCTTAAGAGCCGCACCTGGGCTGGAGAACGCAGCAAGAGAGACATGTACAGCCGTCTCAAAAAACTTTGAGACTTGTGTCCTCACAATGATTCTACTGCCTTTACTTGCTCAAATGCTGCCCTCACACATGAGACATGGCAGAGACCTGAAGAGGTGTGTTTGTTGGGACTTGCTCTGTGAGAGGAACTTGTTCTTAGAGGGTTTGGTATTGATTTTAACACCACAAACTCAAGTGAGGCTGAGAGGCAATGCTTCTCCTCCTGGTTTGGTTTGATATCACTTTTAAACTGCCATTATTCACCACCCTCATCTCCCTTTAGAAGCACACAGCTACATGTCACTGCCGTGTTTTCCACATACACTTTTTAACTAACCTGTATTTTTACCCCCCTCCCCCCTCCCAACTGGCCTGTCCTAACTTGTATGTCAGATTTCAATTATTGACCCTTTTAACTTGCCCCCCCCTCCTGAGCACTTTTTAAAGTTGTTGTGGTGAATAAGTGCTTTATGCGTTCATTTTGCCCCCTCTTTTTCCCCTTTCTCACATTTGGTCAGTTGCCCAATGACATAGCTTTGATTCGAGCAGGAGAACCAATTAATTTATTGTATAAATTGGTTTACGTATTCTAAATGTCACAATTATGTATAGTCTCATATTACAGAATAATGATTTTAATTATTTTTACCCCTATATTTTGAGAATTGTAAAGCTCTCTGGTGAGCATATTGTTTTCACTGTCCAGAATTTTTTTTTTTTTTTTTGGGACTGACAGCTTTAACTCAGGGGCAGAATCCTGGCTTTTGCTGCTGGTCAGCAAGTGATGACCATATCCGTGTTCACAAATGTTCAAGATAAGACTTGGTTCTATTTGTCCATAAACCAGTGACAGTTGAGTTACAATTCTCACTCCCGTGTGTGTTTTTGTAAATTTTATATTCCTGAGTGTATGTTTTATTGGCCATGTGTGACTGAGAGGCTGGTTTATGTATTCCTGAATAAACTTGGAGTTTGGGGTATTAACTCTTTGCTGAATCATGTCTTGATCTCTTGGCTTGGTGTGCTGTTCATTGGTGTAGGGATTGAGTCACTTGTTTTTCAAATATGCCGGTCTTGTAGGAACCTTGAATGTGGTTAGCCAACCACCAGCACGTGTCCCTGCACACGTGTGCATTCCAAGGCCATTCCACACAAAGGAGGGGCCAACTGTTCCCTAACGTCCTGACAGTGTCAGACTAGTTCATACACAAATATTAGTATTTCGGGGACCATATCAGTATGAGCAGACTTTTAAGAATGTTTTAAACTACTCAATGTTTATTTTCTTCAGTTTTTCATGTGGTTGATGGATGCCAAGAGATGGTTTCAGACTATTGGTCCTCAGCCACACAGCTTGAGTCTTACCAGACAGAGTCAAATGTAGATGTTTGTGAACGAAGCCGTTGTTCAACAACTTGAAAGTAGTCTCTTCACAATCTGTTAATAGTTATTGTGACTCTTTATAACTGAGGTGATGTGACTAAGGACTTTAACTTAAAAATTAAAAGGTGTTTTAGGCTAGACACAGGCAAAACTATTGCATGTGCTGCTCAGTTGAGATTTTGGGAGTCATTCAGAGTAGATTTTGTTACACTATCTTTTAAAGGGATAGTTCAACCAAAAATGAGAATTGTCATTTACTCACATGTTCCAAACCTGTATGAGTTTTTCTTATGTTGAACACAATATATTTTGGTAACACTTCGCAATACGGTTGTATTAGTTAATGCATTAGTTAACATGAACAACGCTTCTGTTCAGCATTAGTTAATCTTTGTTAACGTTAGTTGTTAAAAATACTGCTGTTCATGTATGTTAACCAGATTAATACATTAGAAAATGTTGAAATTAACATTAACAAAGATAAATGTTTCATAAGTGCAGTTCCTTATTTGTTCATGTTAACTAATGTGGTTAAAGCTGCACTATGTAACTTTTCCGTCCACTAGAGGTTGCCTATTCAAAACAAAGGCGTAGTTTGATGACGCCACGTTTTAGCGCAGAATCTTGGGTCTTCACCTCACAGCCGGTGGAAAAGAACTGGGATAGGACTCGGGCAGAAATCATGTTCATGGATGCCATTATTAATGTTACTGTACTATGAAGCAGAGCAGGGCCGAGTGTTGTGGGAGCTGAGCAAGGCTGCTGAAGTTATTGTTAATAAGAGTGGAACACGCGCCTCGCGAGCAGCAGGACTGTGATTATGGCATAGTCGCCGGCGGGACTTTTATTATGCCACAGTCGCCACTTCCGCTTTTCCGGTCATGAGTACGAGGTAACGCAGCTCTGTTTATCATATCAGATACATCTGAGTGTGTTGAAAATTATGACATTACTCTGTACATTCACTTGACGGCTGCTATGAGACTTGTTCACACTGTAGTGAGAGTAAAGCGTTTCTGCAAAATAAAAACTGGAAACCGGAAACTGAGGGTAACGCAGATATGATGCAATTGACAGGCGACTCCCTCGCAAATCCTGGTTTCTTGGTTAAAATACCAATTTTCTCACGATTTACAAAATTGAAAACATTTGGGATATTGTACGTAGGTGAGTGCGGGGCACAACCTAACGCGGGGTTAGTTGTAACACACATATTTTAACCCTTTCCACACATGCCAGAATTACGAAACTTAGTGTATTTATTAGTTGTCATATCAACATTATTTAGAGAAAAAACTGCGCCAAAATTAAAAAATCTCTGGAAGATATTACTGAACATGTATTTAACCATAAATTTAAATTTCTAACTTAAGTTTGTTTCATCTCTGTTTTTTGTGTTTATTTAAAATAAGACAAATCTGATATTATTGTAATCTTATATATGTTATTTAACAGTTGAGATCGTTCTTTAATGCTGATCTGACCAGCAGAAGACACGAGCCACGATTTAAATCCCAGTTGTGCAGGTGGGGTGCGTTGTAACACTTTATACTACGGGGCCGTTGAATGCTTGATTCTGATTGGCTGATGAACGTTCTGAGGTGTGCAATTATTTTCTGGGAAACGCACAACGAACGTAGTTCCAGGCAGCTCTCTTGACCGCATTACAGTTCCATATCACTTCGCATAGTTAACTGTAATATGTCTTAAGGTGTGGTAACCGTAGTATAAGCGTAATAATTGACTCCGCTTCGCGTCGTGACCGCATCACCACCTCGGGTGTGCATTATTATTCTAATAATTCAACGGCCCATCACCAATTATTACTTACGCGTTACAATGAGCCCCTATTAGAAATATGCCATTATATTCTATACTTTTATGAATTCTTTAGAGAAACCATGAGAAAAGGATGAATAATGTCTGAGAGTTAATGTTCAGAAATTATTAATTATTATTATGTTTTGAACTATGCCGTATAGCTGTATTTAGCAATGTGTTTGTAGTCAAACTCAAAAATGCTAATATTTTTAATGATTAAAAATGGCATTATTTTATTTTAAAAAGTTAATAATTGTATTTGTTGACAAAATATTTTAGTTTGTCTTGTATATTTTTTTTTTATTATATCAGGTAACATTTTAAGCTGTTATTTGGTCATGTTACAATGTGCCCCACCACATGTTACAATGTACCCCACCTATGGGGCATGTTGTCACATTTCACTTCCATTCTTTCGGGGTAAATAAAGAAAAAAGTATACACTGTATTAATGAAACAAAACCACATAATTGTACTAGACGTGTGCAATTAATGTGGGGAAAAATAAATACTCTGAACCCCACGTGGATTTACACAACTATCCCTTTATGGCCGTTTTCTCAAAATATTTTTTTTCTCATGCCCTAAGCCAGATATCTCCACTTGACCAAACTTTATAGTTTTATTCCTATCTATATTCTGAAGGTTTTTACAAAGGGGTTTGTTAGTATAATTCACCATCATTCACCTGATTTATAACATTTTATTCCTAAAAACGTGGTGAAAATCTCAACAGTATTTTCTGATTCATGGAATGATAAAACAACTAAAATCACATCTGTAATACATTTTAACTCAATGTAAACAAAACGAAGCAGGAATTTTGAACCTGGCTGTATACAACATTCCCAAATGCATCCATTTACATGTTATAACATACTTTTCAGAAAATGTGTAATTCCAAACAATTGTCTTAAAGGTCCCATGGCATGGCATTTTGCTATTATTTTATAATGTTTCCTGATGTGTACTTATATTGTTAGTATGATTTTTACATCATAAAATGTCATAATTTAGAAATAAAAGGCATTTTTTCTATACTGCTGTTTGCCCTGTGGCTGAATGCCCTGTTTCAAGAGGCGTGTCTGCTGTGAGACTTCAGTAAAAACGCCCACTGTTGTGATTGGCTGACATCTTTGCATTTGAAATGAGCGGAGGGGGCGTGGTTTAACGAGGTCTACCAGGCACGAGCCTGCCAGAGAGACAGATGGACCCAAGTTCACTTCTCATCAGTTCTCAGCACGTCTCAGTTCAGTGAACTGTAGTTACTAGCAAATACTTCAGGTTATTAGTTTATTTCTAGTCGGAGGGGCTGACACTCAGAAAGTTAGTAACTTTAGTAAATTATGGATCAGCGCTGACTGGAGATGCGAACCGTTTAGAACGATTCAGTCCGATTTGGTGAACTGATTCGGTTCACTAAAAAGAACCAGTTCAAAAGAATGATTAGTTCGCGAACCGGACATCACTATTGTACCAGAGACGGAGCGATTGCTAACATAGTTATTTATAGTAACTACTGAGTTGTGAGAGCGCTGTCAGCGCAAGTTTATTTTGTTTGTATCTGAGAGTTCTGAATAAACACGAGTCCCAGTCACACCGAGTCCGTCTTCCTCCTTATTCTACCAACTTTGTAACACATGCAATGTACCATTACAGCGAGATGAACGAGTTACGAGTAAGTGTTGATTATAGCATTATTTTTAGATATTTTCCTATCATATGAAAAGCGTCAGTGACCCGCATTGAGTACACAGCACAAACAAAGACACAACAGCAGTAATTGAATGTAATCCAGTTTATTGTGGAGCTAGGCTGGCTAGCCCGGATATGCTCACTGTTATGACTTCATAACAGGAAAATTCCAGATCAGCTCATCTGGGCTGTCATTTTCTCAAAGGCAGAGAGAGACAGCCAGAACTCGGTTTACACCCATCAAAATTTCTAGCCACTTGGGGACAATATTCAGGCTAGGGGAACTCATATTAATGTTGAAAATTTCATGCCATGGGACCTTTAATTCACCTGTTGCACTGTATTCACCAGCATTTACATTTTATGTTTCCAGTCTGGACACTTTAATGCATATATAAATCAAATTGCCTTAAATTAATCCATTGATTATGTTTTGTGCGCTGGGGTCTATGTCTAATCTTTTCCTATTAAGTTTGAAGGTTGAAACTGCAGTTTTTGTTTCCTTCTTTGGATATTTAGTTTTAGTTCCACCACAGAGAGCCAACCAGTAAAGTCCACTTTGAGTAAGAGGATCTTACGCATACTGAGTTTCCATTGTCAATGTGTTTCTGTTTGATTAGCCTGCCTCTGAATCTAAAAATTACAAGAATTGGTTGCCAAAGGCTGGAGAATTGCCCTCATTGTAACCACATCCTATCGCTTTTGCAGCAGCAAGAACCTCTAAATGTGGCCTTGGCTTTTGTTTCTTGTCTTCCTGTAACTGCAGTTAACCTTTTATTTCATTCATTGTCAGCTGAGGGGAGGCTTATCAGTCCTGTCTCATTCCTGTTTCTTCTAACATAAGAACATTGATCCTTGTTTTGTTGTGTGCTGGATGTCAAACTGACTGTAGGTGTGTTTATGTAATTTCAGTGTAGCAGGAAGTGGGGGAAGATGTGTGTCCTCCTCCCTCATGGGTTAAGTGAGCATGACAAGCAGTTGTTAAGCAAAACAGCTGTTCTTTGTGTGTCTAAGCGCATGTGTTTGAATACGTCCAGCTTAGTCTTCTGTCAATGGCATTGTGTGAATTTGCATGTGGATATGGTTCTTTGTTTAACATGTATGCATTATAGAATATCTCTGTTATATATAATTATTATGTATATTTGAATACACACACGTACATGTATATATTTAAGAAATATGTGCATGTCTATATTGTATATATATTTATATAATTTATATAAATATGTTATATATGAATATAACAAATATTTACATATATATAAAACTATATATTAGATATAATATATAAACAATATATATTCTTTCTTAAATATATACATGCATGTATGTGTATTTATATATGCATAATAATTTGTGGAATAAAACTCATAGTTTTTCTTTTGAAGTAAAAAGATCAAATTAGACCTATCTTACATTGGGGCATGTTGTTACTTGAGTTATTATTTTAAAATGTAATATTTATTGTAATTAATGGGGTTGTTATTCAGTATTTCCATGAATTAGATGTATATCTTTGCTTTCATTAAAACCTTTAGGTTATGAGTGAAATAATTACATTTGCATTCATATTGTTGCTATTATGATATATCTTCAATTAAAATATGGGCAATTAAATAAGTAAATATTAATATGCCTGTATACTGTATATCATCATAGAATAATTTTACCTTTCAAATAAATCTCTTTACTTGCTATATGGCTACATTGGCCCATTACTGAGTGACATCTTAGGCTAAAATTACTTTTTATTTTATTTTATTTTAATGTTTATTTAATTGTATGGCTATAGAGCACATCAAAATTAACCTACTCAAATCAAGTTTTGTATTTATTTTCCAAATAGCCTACTGCAGGGGTTTAAACATTACAGAAAAATCTATTTGACACCAGTAGAAGCTTTTTAACTCATTATTATTTAAAAAAAATCTGTAATGTATAAAACCCTGTCCCTGCAATATTTGGAAAATAAATAAAATTTTAAAAACTTGATTTGAGTGACTGTAGTAACGGTTGGTCCCATCAGTTCAATATCCAAGAGCGCCATCTCGAGTTAAAAACGGAACTGCACAAGAATCAGCTGATTCACAGTCATGTGACCAAACACGGAAACAATTATGTCGAGTTTGTCCACAATGGCAGCATGATACTTTGACGCAAATTTATTACACGTTTATTATATGACAGACATCCTTTTCTTTGATTCAGCAAATCTGGTAATTGTGTCTGTCTTCGTATGGTCTTTATGAAATGTGAAACCAGATATGGTGCTGTGCTTCTTAATCCACACGCTGTGCCCGGTGAGCCCTCTGGCCGCAGGGGAGACCCGTATACTGTACGCGCGCGTATTCGGACCAGATACCGGAGATGGTCGTGATTTCACACCGGAGCAGAGACGACTGGTGCAGAAAGAGAAACTTCACGTGGTAGCGAGGTGGGACGGTTAAACAATTTACAAGTCTCATTCAGAGAAGCTTCCCAGAACTGCTCGCCAGACAATTACTGCGAAATTACACAACAATAATCACAAATAGTGGTCAAGTCACCTTTATTTATATAAGTTAGCGCCTTTTACAATGCCTATTGTTTCAAAGCAGCTTCACAGTGTTAGACAGGAAAATAATGCAACAGAACTGTATTCGGCTGTACAGAAAACGGTGATGTAATCCAGCTCATTTCAATTATCATATGGTGACAATGCGGGGAGATCAGTAATTTAGTTGAAAATTTAATAGAATATTTAGTTGAAAATGTATTTGAATATTTAGTTCAAAATTTAGTAGACACAGTGTGTTTTTTAACCCAAATGTTGTATGTAACTACAAGTGTTAACATAAAACATCTAAATTAACAAAGGTCGCATGGAATTGACAATTCTTATTTTTATGGAATATTGTAGTTGCATCATCATTATCATTTTTTTTTAAAAATGTATGTGCCTGCAATCTGGACAAACTGATATGAGATCACAGATATAGCAAACCACAACGAACAATCCAATCAAGTCCCGTCCTTTTTCTTCTTTGAGAATCCGTTCACTTGGATATGTCACAATAGGGAAGAAAAGACTGTCCTTGTCCCATATGCCACCCTAAATACTCGCAGGCTGCATCCGAAATTACACACCTCCTTACTATATAGTATGCGAAAAAACAGTAAATGACCAGAGTAGTATGTCCGAAATTCCGAATTCACAGTACTCATAAAAGAATAGGCAAAAAGTACCTGGATGACCCACTTCTTCCGGCGAGATTCTGAAGTGTTCATAGGATGGACACTTTACTATCCCATGAGGCCACGGGAGGGGATTTGAGAAATGAAACGATGTAACTGACGCTGGTTGGTCACATGATAATAACAACATGGCGAATGTAGTACGCCCAGATTATATTCATACTACACGTATACATGCTATATAAAACATACTTTTTTAGCGGTCGTGAAGTAAATACTTATTTACTCAAGAGAGTATGCGATTTCGGATGCAGCCACTGTCTTCCTACGAGTCTGCACTTTTGATCGAGGGCACATACATCGACTGCAAAAGGGGGGCGCTCACAAGCACCCTTCTCAACCCCAAAATGAAAAAATTAGATACCCTATGGTCTCGTAGACTTACGCACACCTGCCGTGTTGGTAAATCCACAAGACTGAAAGTGCATATGAAGTGTGCCAGTTGGGACAGGGCCACAATCGCAACTTCCGTTTCATGCCGACTTTCGCTGCTTCCGAAACCGCATACTTCCCTACTATATAGTAGGCGAAAACAGTATGTTACAAAAGAAGTGTGTCTGAATTCACAGTACTCATAAAAATACCCGGAGGACCTACTACTACCGAGATTCTGAAGTGTGCATAAGATGGACACTTAACTATCCCATGAGGCCATGGGAGAGGATTTGTAAATAGCACTCAAGGGACGTAACTGACGCTGGTAGGTCACATGATAACGACAACATGGCGAATGTAGTATGTCTGGATTGCATACTGCACGCATTGATACTATATCGAACATACTTTTTTAGTGATCGTGAAGTAATTATTCAAAATATGTACCTACTCAAGAGAATTTTGGGCAGAGCCTCAAATACCAAGGCTGCGTCCGAAATCGGCCATCGTATGCACACTTCAGAATCTCGCAAGAAGAGATAGTTCATCCGGTCACTTTTTACCTGCTCTTTTATGAGTACTGTGAATTCGGACACACTACTCTTGTCGCCTGCTATATAGTATGGAAGTATGCGATTTTGGATGCAGCCCAAGTATCTGCATTATAGGTATTTTGTCAACTGTGGTATATATTTGTATGTATACATACCCATGGGAAACAATAATCTCTTTTTCTGCCCTTCCTCTCTCTCAGACAGGTGAGGAGTACGGTGGGTCTGAGTAGGGAGGCCTCAGGCAGTCTGAGCGCTGAGCCTGTGCTGGGTGAGGAGGCTGTAGCTCTGGGTGAAGCTGACAGGGGTGTGTTTTCCCTGGGCAATGGAGAGCAGTTTCCAGATCGGAGTGTTGTTCTGTGGCTGGGGGTGCAGTCACTAGCATTCACTCTTGTCTGCAGACCACACGAGAACCTTCTGCTCGCAGAGGGAGCGCTTCGCAACATTGCACGTCACTGCCTGGAGGAACTACGTCTGCTGGGACCTGGTGCTGAGGTGAGGTTTTCTAGGACTACAGACCTGTTTACACTAAGGACGATAACTAATGATAACCATAAAGATATAGTTCTAAAAATCGTTCTAAATATTAAAAAAAAGAAAAGACCACACCACAACTATAACGGCACAGAGGAACCATACCATTGAAATCAGTTTCACAACATTTTTTTTACAGCAAATTAATGATAAAAACATTGACAGCCAATCAGAATCCATCCTACTTTAAAGGGTTATTTCACCCAAAAATGTAAATTCTGTCATTAATTACTAAATCCTCATGGTGTTCTAAACCCATAAGACTTTCGTTTATCTTAGGTACACAAATTAAGATCTCAGTGTTTCCCACAGATTAGAAACCAATTTGTGGTGGCGGGCGGGCTGGGCGGGGATTAGGGTGGGGTATTTGGGGTTGGTGATTGGCACAAATATCTATTTATTTATAGATATACATATAGATGTACATATAAGGAAAAATAAGTTTGCCTTTTTAGTACTATTTTAAATTATATTTGCTCACATTCATTAATATTCATTTGTGTGTGCTTGTATAAGTTTAATTCAAAATATTAGAATGCAAGTTATTAATGTTTTAAAATTTCACATTTAAAGAAATCTGGGGTTTGATCATGTCTAAATGTATTCAAATACAAAACCTAAAAATAAGTTAGCAGTTATGATCTGCAATACTTATTTTGAGCAACTAGACTAGATACATGTATTTTGATTAAAGAGCAATACAGACATCTATATAGGGGTGTGCATTGGCACTGCCCTACCAATTCGATTCGATTACGATTCACCAGGTAACGATTCGATTCAATTCGATTCTACGATGCATTGCGATGCATCAAAATTCTACTGCACACAACAAGGCACATTTTTAATCAGTCATGAGGCAATACAAGCAGCCCACTTAGATCAGATATCACATCAACATGTCAGCCGGAGGGGTACCGAGGGTCATCGCTTTCGGCTTCAACAATTATTCGCAAGATGGCAAAAGACGAACAGCGTTGCAAGACATGCAACATAAAAATCACAGACAGCCAGACGACAACCTCCAATTTCGTCCATCATTTGAAGAGCCATTCTGCCCAGTAAGTGCTTGTCAATTTGTTAATGTTATCTGGTTAGTTGGTAGTTAGCTAATGTAATAATAGCTAAAGTAGCCACTAGCCCAGGGGTCACCAACATGGTGCCCGCTGGCACCAGGTCGCCCGCAAGGACCACATGAGTTGACCGCGGGTCTGTTCTAAAAATAGCTCACCGTAGCAGCTGCGTTCAGTCGCTTCCGTGTTTATTTAAATGCAGGGCTCCAGACTGAAGCGAATATATAACGTTACTAGTGTCTGTAAATATTAAACTGCAAAATACTCCTGCATGTTCTGCGTCTGTGTGGATGACGGGCGCCGCGCGCGCGCACTCGCTCTTGTAGTCTCTGCCGACACGAACGCATAAACCGTCACTTCATGAGAATTTACCGTTTCATTTGAGAAAACTGGGTGCGTCTCATTCAGCTCCTGGTTCAGTAGTCAGGGCACTGATCAGGACACAAGTCAATGGGACTGAACTAGGGAGCTGATTGAGACGCGCACCCTCTGTCATATCATGAACACAGACACTCAAAGGTATTCAATTCACGGCAACCCGTCAAAATAAAAGTTCGGTTTAACGTGAAGAAATTGACTACAGATTGTAGCCTACAGTAAATTTAGCTACGTCTCTATGTAATAATAATACATCTCTACTAATAATAATAATTATGAAATAAATAATACTAATTATATAATTATTAATGGTTGCTTATTTTTCACTTGATCTTTCATTTATAAACAATGTTTACTTTTAAACAGCATACAGCCTTTACATGTTTATGTATTATTTACTTATGATTATCATCATAAATAATAAACATTGATTTTTAAAAAATAGTTAAATAAAATAATTTGCTGTGGTACCAAAATTGGTACAGAGTACCGTCAAATTTTTATGGTATTGGTACCGACTACTGGAACTACTACTACACTCTTTCAGATGTAAAACAGTTTGGATAGTTGTTAATATGAGAATTATGATGCATTATTTAAGAGTTTTAAGTATTATATAACATGAGTAGCTCTCTGTGACTTTCATTTTTAAAAAGTAGCTCTCAAATGAAAAAAGGTTGGAGACCCTTATTTGTTTTATGGACTTAATGTTGAAAATTTAAAACATTTTACATTTAAATTTAAAACACTGTTGGCAGAAGTGAAAATAAATATTTTTATGAAGTTACAATTTAGTTTGATTCCATGATGTATTTTACTGAACATGAGTATTTACAATGCAAATCCAAATTATTGTAATTTACTGACAGTTACTTATATCTTGTCTTTTCACTTTATTAAGATCAGATTCTGCAGGTAAAATTACAATAATAAGCTGACTTGACTTGGACTTGACTTGACCTACTACAGTACTTGACTTGACTTGACTTGACTTGACTTGACATAGCCTGTGACTTGACTTGACTTGACTTGCCCAAGAAAAAAATACTTGGGACTTGCTTGAGACTTGAAGGTTCAGACTTGAGACTTACTTGAGACTTGCACATGTGTGACTTGGTCCCATCTCTGGTATTTAGTACCAAAAGATCTCCTCAAAATATTCAATAAATATTATTAAACTAAAATATAGAACATTTATTTAATTGAAAAATAGTTAAGGTGTATGGTCACATTTGACCACCAATGAGTACAAATGTAACCAATAAGTGAGGAATACCTGAGGGCTAAATACAAGAAAAACATTAACATTAATGTTAAGATGTTGCATCTCCATCACTCTCCATAATAAAATGATACTGTAAATGTGGTTGACGTAATAAGCAATGCACACTATGCTGTACTGTTTACAACTTGCTGCAAACACCTGTATAGTGAAACTGTCGTCTATCCATTCAAATGTATTGACCCAGTGCTAGAAGTATAGTGACCGTGCGCGCCGCCGGGAGATGAGAGCATGTCGCCTCTGGCTTTAACTGTTATGCCACATTAGCGTCAAAACGGTATTTATTTTTTGAATTCCGTATTAAAACTTTTAAAAAATGTAAAAGCTTAGACTTTTCATAACAAAAGCAGGTTTGGCGTTTGAGAGCGAGAGCGAGAGCGAGAGACGCACATGAGTGACAGAGAGACGGAGGGAGAGCAGGGAAAGAAAGTGCAGCTGAACGGATATGCTGCGTGTTTTAAATAAAAAGAATAAAGACACGCAATATGTGGCGGCCGGTGTTGATTCTGTGGCGCACCGCCACAAATTAGTCTATGTGTGGGAAACACTGGATCTTTTTGATGAAATCTGCCACTTGACACTTTAAAAAGTTCATACAGAGATTGAATTGAGCGGTTTGAAGAGACTTGGTTATACTTGGTTATTCTGAACAGACTTTATATGATGAACAGATTGAATTTAGTCTTTTATTCACACACAAAAATGATATTACGCAGCGCCTGGAAATAGGCTTACTTCCGTCAACATAACCAACGTGAAAACCTGCTTACACAGGGAGCGTGCTGGGGACTATTTTCAGACGCTGTGTAATATCATTGCGCCGCTCTACCCATGGTACGGCACAAAGTTCCTTGATTATTACGCAGGAATGAGAGTTTAGTTCCTAGCCATATTGGCCTAGAAAATCGCAACTTTTCATTTTCCGTCGGTCTTAGTACACGATGTAACCACAGAAGAGTAGAGTTTTAAATAGGACAAATATGGAAAGTCTTTGGTCATTTTTGAGCGAGATGCTAACGGTCTAATAGATTCAAAGATCTATGCTAAGCTATACTAAAAGTGCTACCGCCAGACCTGGAGATCGGCTGAATGGATTCGAAAACGGTAAAACTCAACTGTTTAACTCTAGGGGAGTTGGAAAATGAGCCTATTTTCAAAAAAAGTGGAGTGTTCCTTTAAATGAACTCTTTTCTATTTTAATATATTTTTGAAATGTAATTTATTCCTGTGATGGTAAATCTGAATTTTCTGCATCATTACTCCAGTCTTCAGTGTCACGTGATCCTTCAGAAATCATTCTAATATGCTGATTTGCCGCTCAAGAAATATTTTTTTGTGGAAACGCATACATTTTCATACTCTACGAATAGAAATATCAGTTATTTGGAAAAAAATTTGCAACAATTTAACAGTTGTATTGTCACTTCTGATTAATTTGTGTCCTATTTATTGTGAATCATTTCTTTTAAAGAAATCTTACTGACCCCAAACTTTTGAATGGTAGTGTAAAAGAAAACTGTATTCTTGTTGTGTGTTTGAGTGACTGTTGAGTGAATGTTCCTGAGATGTTTGGTGTTCTCATTATATCATTGTACAGATTCATGCAGTTTAAGAGTCTGAAAATGTCTTTTGCTGCTTTTGACTGAGTGTAGGATTTTCTTATGTCTGCTGGCCTAGTTTCTTTCCACCAGTATGCTTAACAGTGAGCACAATTGAAATCTAGTTCTGTGTGAGATACATTTTAGACTGTTGATACACTAATCAATACATTCATAGAAAAGCAACCCAATAAGCTATGGGGTACATTTAATCCAGAATTAAATCATTCCTAGTTATTGTATGACTAGGGCTGTGAACAAGGACACGCATTCAAAATAGGCAGACCGCCAAGCTATTGATTATTTGACACGCTACCCTTTTTTTCTCTGGCTGACTTGGCGGTTATTTTCAGGTGTTGCTGAAAAGTGATCGAGTGGACGCATTGTTGCACAGACTCCTTCCTCATGGTCAGCTCCTCTTCCTCAACCACCGCTTTGCCTTCAGCCTGGATAAAGAGATAGCGAGCTACGTGAGCAAATGAAAGTGTGTGTATTGGTAGAATCACATTGGTGAGCCATGTGCCACATATGCCTGATATATACCGGATGTTTCAATTTAGGAGATTCGGAGGAACTACTTCTTCACGGTTCAAAGAAGGCATTTAAAAAGTGGAAGATTGTACCCACAAAGTGTATTGTGAACTGTTCTGTCCCTTGGAGGAAACCAGACGGCACGTTCTAAAACTTTAATTGCATTTTGACGTCAGATTAGATGAGAAAAAAAAGAGTGAACCACACCACACCACACCAAAACAGCTTAAAATATCCCGTTGAGAGATTCTTCAGGTGTAAAAAGTAAAGCCCTTTACACATTTGATCGTTCAGGCAGAGTGGTCAATTGATAACATTGTTCACTTGTTAATTGAAGTCTGATTTTATATTATATTATATCATTACTGTCTGGATGTGTCAAAATAAAACCGTTGCATTATATACTAGCTCTCCTCTAGAGGGCAGTGCTGCATTTTATTACCGTAATTGCTATGTTTTGTTCCAGTCAAGTGCATTACAATTTGAATAATCCAGTAACACTCATCTAAAATAATTCAATAGTTCGCAGCAGTGTGTCTGCCAACAGATCTGAGATGTCTGATTGACAAGGCCGTATGTCGCCTTCATATCTAGGCCAAAAGAGCAATACCACAATTCCTGAAAATCCATTTTAGTGTCTCTTTCCTCTGATTTAATAATAACAAGTTGCCTGTGCCATCATGCTGCGCTGGGAATGAAGGAAGGGTGAGGGTGCCCTCTTATAGTAAGTGTGAGGCCAGTCATAACTCACAAGTACCATGGTTCAATATGTTAACCTGTGAGGGTGGGGGTTTTCTGGCTTCCTTGAGTCATCTGCCTTAAACTGTGACGTTTGTATTCCTCTCACATTTGGCAGGACGAGCTCCATTAAGGCTATACACTCTAGCTGTGAAGTGTTGTTCAGGCATTCACATTGAAAGAACCTACAACACATTAACATGTTGGCCTTTGTATTGAAGCTGTAGCCTATGTGCCCAGATAACTAAAATCTCTCACAGCATTTCTGTAAATGTTTCTGAATTCGTAAACCTTTTTATTGAAGCAAACTTAAAATTGTATCTTGTTTATTGTAAAAGAATTGTCATAATTTCACACCTCTCTCTTATAATTAAACAGTTTTTTTTTTGCTGCTAAGCCTTTTAAGATGTCTATGTAAACACTAACTCCATATGTGAAAACTGCTTTTTGCTGCACTCACACATGAGTTGTGATTGTACTGTTGCAAAATGTGTTGCATCTTGTTAAAAATCACCACCTTTACTGCTTTTTCCTGATGCTGGGATTATAGCTGTAACCAGGGTTTGTAAATTAGTGAGGTCTGGGGTGGGGTGTTAAGAATTGTGCTATAATTAAGCCTAAATGCACTAATGTATTTTGTCAATCTTTTTTTTGCCCTTCTACAGAAATGGTATTGAAACATTTAGCCTTCTTCATGGCCAGTATTTACATATTTGGCATATTTAAAGGGGGGGGGGGGGGGGGGGGGGGGGGGGGTCTAATGCTATTTCATGCTTCTGAGAGTTAAAGAGTAGGATTCTCATGCTAAACGTGGCCAACATTTCAAAAAACGAGTTGGACATATGACAGTGTATTTCTGTGCCAAATACACTCCTTCAGGATTCAAACAAGTTTCTGAAAGTTTTTTCGAGTATGGCCCTGTGTGATGTCATAAAGGGCAGAATTCCTTGTATGGGCACTTCTCCCGGATGAGCGTGTGTGCACATCAACCAGAGTGAGAGCAAGAGCCCATCAACAAGTAGCAGCAACAGAGTTGTGCAAGAGTGTTTGTTTGTTCCCGGTCATGAGTTGAAACCGCAGGCGGTGATTAAAACTGCATCAAATATCTGTGTTCTGTTGGCAATCGGCGCGCAAGTGCGTATGATGTAAACAACACGAACTATAGTGAATCAAAGTTATCCAGGGGCCTATACCATGAAGCCGGTTTAGCTGGCTAGCCACATATGTTTAAGCTTAGTTTGTGCCAATCCTGGGTTTAAGGTACCATTAAATTGGTTTGGCTTTTAGCTGTGTTCATCTCCATAGTAACTTACGCTCCACAGCTAACCTGCTCCAGGGCAGGTTATGTTCTGGATAAGAGATCTCAAACTGAAATTGGACCAATCAGTTGTGAGCAAAGTGACACACCTCTGATGCGATAAAGTCACTCCCCCTGTTTCTACTCCAAATTAAAGGTCACTACATAGCAAATGGCTATTAAAGACTTAAACCTCTGGCTTTTAACAATGCTTATTTATAATAATAATAATTTTGAATTATTTAAAAATAATTTATGTAATTATTATACCCTTAATCAATTACACATGTATAATTTTAGTAAATCAATCATTAATATGCATTTTGTTAATATTAACATAAATAGCCTATATAAAGGTCATACAAATAAGCTTTAAATTCAATAACTAAATCTATAAAAAATTACATGTGAGCATAAATGTTCAATTCTCTCTATATATCAACTAAACTAACTTCATAACTTTTACTTGCATTGACGTATAAGATTTTTCTTAAAGTTGTCCTCGACAGCTCTTCTGTGTAAATTTGTTTAAATTCTTAATATTTTTAAATCATGTATATTCTGCAGAAGAGTGAAGTGAATCACACTGCTTCTCTCGTGAGAAGTGAATCTCAGTTTTACTGATCCACAGCATGTGATTGGCTGTTCACTGCTGATGTCACAGCTAAACTCCTAAACTCAGGATCAAAGCCTGAGTTGACAGAGAAAGTTGATGATCTGCATCATGGGACCAACAAAGCCTGAATAGATTGGTTTGGTTTTGTCAACTCGAAACTAATCCTGTAACCCTGAGTTTGTTAAACTACCATCATGGTACAGGCCCCAGGGATAATGGCACAATGTATTGTGTGTGTGTGTGTACATGCTTGTTACTCTTTAGCTCCGCCCACTGCATCCCTCAACGAGTTCTGCTGTTTTCGGAATGAATCGGTACAGCGTATCTGTCTTTTATAAATATGATAAAACTAAAGACTCTTCGGATATATGAAGGATGCAATGCCACTCTATAGGTACTCAAGACTAACATGAGATCGGAAAAAAAACTGTGTGTTATGTACCCTTTAAAGGTCTAAATGTGTTTTATAAATATATATCATTTGTGGAAGGCGTAGGATTTGGACCATAAAATGTTCTTTCAATTATTGCATTCTGTCTGGGATATGTTCCCTATAAGTCAACGTGTGTGTGCAAACCACTTGGCAGCCTGTTCACGGCAGGAAAACTCAACGGTGAATAAACGGAGCAATTCCAAGAGGGTATTCTCACCATCAGTGCTCGGGCCCTAATGATGTAATCCAGTAATGTTATCTCTTGTTGTCTCGCTTCTGGTCTGTGTGCGTTCATGTGTTTTGGAGGAGGCGTGGAATTGGACGCGATTTGCAGGGGGGGTGGGATCGTATGCTTTCAATGCTAGCAGGCTAAAGTTAGCATTTCCCAGATCACCTATTGCACCTTTAATTCTGTAACTTATTTGTTTTACAGATCGTATAGTGTTAATGTGTTACTGTTTTTGATAGTGTTGATACCAAGCAGCAACCTCCCGCGGTCTCCTCTCCTGAAGCCAACACAGAAGTGACTTAAACTGCAATTCATCGACTGGCCGCTAGAGACGTGCTCCAAAATGGAGTCAAATCTGTATCTCCCCCATGTTAAAATGCCTAACTTTACAGCAGAAATTGTTTTTTTTACAGCCTGGCACAGAAAGTGGTTTTGGTCAATATAGCTAATTTTGCCCTTCATGACAGCTGTGAAGGGGGTGACTTTTTGTATAACTCAAATTATATTAAGTTTTAAGTATATATTATTATATTTAAATTATATTAAGCCTTCTGTATAAAATTCTGCATAATGAAGGGCGTGGCAACTTGAGTGACAGGTGGATTGCCGTTTGTCTGCTGTCTGTTAGCCATCATGTCACCTTAGCTCCAGCCACGTCCCGCCTCTTTGCCCATTTTCAGTTAACCGGGAGTGACGCGCTGCCAAGATGGCGACGGGCGGCTCTGCCCAGTTTGGGCTTCAAAAATGCTCTTCAGAATCCTAAGGGTGATGTCAGTTTTATACAGTCTATGGTTGATAGCATTTCTTACAAATAATAGGCTATCATGATGATCATTGCATTTGTTTTACCGAATGTGGTATCCTGTCAGCAATAACCGTCTTGTGCGGTCTATGGGCATTTTTTGATTACTGTCAATATGTGCTGGAGTGCTACCAGATATTGGTTCAAAAACAAATTGCAAACTGTCTAAACTGAATTACACACGACACTCATAGGAGGAGTTTTAAATAAATAGTTAGTCATTCAGGGAACTTTATCAAGATCCAAACCTTTGTGGCCTCATGGGATACTTTTGAGAGCAGTAGGTGCTACACACAGCCACATAAACTTTTTCGGTGTAACAGGGGTTATGCGCAACAAACTTGTGTATTCTGGGTCGCATCACCTCTGGTTCAGGTCTTTTGTATGTGTTTCTTTATATATAGAGCCGCTTTACTCATAAGACTTTACCATCGCATATGCATATTGATATCTAAAATGATATCTTTGTTTTATTTTTCTTCTTCTCACTAACATTTAGAAATTTAAATAAAATACAATGGCAAAAAATAAAAAGTACCAGCTAGCTAAAAAGTAGGTTAGCTGATCACCTTAAAGATCCATAGATATCGCCATAAGTTAATACTGCTGTTAAAGGGATATTTCACCCAAAAATGAAAAATCATTTACTCACCCTCAAGTTGTTCCAAACCTGTATGAATTTCTTTCTTCTACTGAACACAAAAAGAAGATAGAAGATCTTTTTTCCATACTATGTAAGTCAATGGGGTCCATCAACTGCAACCCACATTCTTCAAAATATCTTCTTTTGTGTTCAGCTTACGAAAGAAACTCATACAGGTTTGGAACAACTTGAGAGCAAATGATGACAGAATTTTCATTTTTGAGTGAATTATCCCTTTAAAGGAACACGCCGACTTTTTGGGACTTTAGCTTATTCACCGTATCCCTCAGAGTTAGATAAGTCCATACATACCATTCTCAAACATGTAAATAGGAAAATGTTGGTATTATTTTGTCACTTATTGAGCAGTAGGCTAGATGGAGCCATTTACCTTCAGTCTTTGTGCTAAGCTAGGCTAGCGGTGTGTCAGACAGAGTTATGGCACGCACGGAGATGAGAATGGCATGTATGGACGAAAAAGCTAAAGTCCCAAAAAGTCGGCGTGTTCCTTTAACAATTTCTCTGACAAGCGGATGTTCAACATGTTAAACATTGAAATATGAATGTTTGTTTATCT
This sequence comes from Gobio gobio, assembly GCF_949357685.1. Taxonomy (NCBI): domain Eukaryota; kingdom Metazoa; phylum Chordata; class Actinopteri; order Cypriniformes; family Gobionidae; genus Gobio; species Gobio gobio. The sequence continues at coordinate 37,593,709 of NC_137111.1, read as the reverse complement.
GAGGTCAAGAATTAAGGATTTTGAAACAAGCCATATTTGCAGTTCAGTTTCAATATATTGTCTTTTTGATAGGAAGAACATTTTCTGATATAGTCAAATTGTATAGTGTATATTCATTCAAGAATATACTGTGCCCACAAATTAAGAAATAATAAACTAATGTACTAATTGGTTCTCTCATTCTAATGTAGTTAAATTGTAGCCACAATTGAACTTAAACAAGAGAATGGATAAATACAATGTGGCCAGAAATTAATGTGTTCTGCTAATATTTTGGTATAAAGTGCATGTATATTTAGTAACAAATTAAAAAAAAAAAAATTCTCAATGTAAAAACGAAGCAACACTTTGATCAGACTTTGGTGTCTTGCTTTTAAGTAATAAACAGAAAATATCCGTGCTTGATAGTCAGTAAGGTAACTGGAACATGAATATACTTCATGAGAGGGAAGACAACTTTGCCCTTTATGGCTAATCTTTTGTCTCAAAAACAAAAATATTTGGTGTGTATTATTGGGTTATTCATTCCAACATATTCCTCATTCATCACAAGAGGTTCAAAAAGCCTTGGTTTTAAATGTATGCTTGCAAAACACAAATGCAATTATACAGAAATCATGGAGCGTTTCTTGGAACATTTGGATCCACTTCAGCTGTGAAATCTGTTATTCAGCTGTCTGATGATTCGGTCCTAAAGTGGGGAATATTTTTTTCTCCCAGGTCTTGATGAAAGCCTCAAGTAATCACAATTAAACTGTGCTTCAGTTTGTGCTGAGTCTCACTTCTAACCGTAGTAGTGTTATTACTACTGTCACTCTATCAGCCCCTCATAATAAAATCTTTCATTTACAGGTGTGCTTTTCCCTCTAGAAGAATTTTTCTAATTGAATCCTCAGTAGTAAACTTTGCGTTATGGATATAATCCTAGATAAATGAAGTATAGATATAAAACTATGGCCAAATGCATCATTACAAGCTTATTTGGATGTGCATTAATAATTCAGTGCTTGCTCAATGATAGTATTATAACAAACCTATCAGTTAAATCCTGACAGAACTTATACATTTTACATCCAAAGTTGTTCCAATTAAAATTCTGTAGACACGATCTGTGCAGAGGACAGTTTTCACATTAAAAATCCATGTGAAACCACCAGTTTTGTCAGTAGCTATAGCATTAGAGTTTTTAAGGAACACTGTGGTTCCAGGTTTCCTACTGTTCTGTTTCTTTTGTTGTATTAGTAAATGATTGATACATGTTTCCTCTGCCATTTTATACATCACAACTCCTACACACTTCTTAGGTAGGTTTTTTTTTTTCTTGATGTCTTTTTCAGTGCTTTAGAATAATGAGAGACAATATTTAGCATTCAAGAACAAACTAAGTAATGCATTCAGTGTGTGTTTGAGGTTCAGACTGTCAGCCTGACTCCACAGCTGAACTTAAAAAAATAAATAACTTAAAATAAATTTGAATTATGTCTCATTTAGACTCCTGGAGACAGTGGGTGTCTTTGAATGTTTACACTGACCATTTTTTTTTATCAATGAAAGCCATTGAGGGCTTTAGGGAGACATGAATGAAGCATTGGTAAAGAAGTTAAAAAGGGGGAGAAAAAGAAGAAGAATGTAAGTCTGAGCTGTCAGATCTTCCTACCTTCATTCCTGGTTTACCCCAGAGGTGGGATTTTTTTTAACTGAAAAGCAGGATTTTCCTTTCAGGAGGCAGAAAAAATAAATAATTTTTTCAACACTTTGAACAAAGAAAATCGATTTTATGTTAACATCCATAGAGGGGTTGGAGCTGTGGGATAGCAGCTGGGTTAACCAATATATTTAACTAAAGCTAAAACCAAAGTAAAACATTTTTGTTACTATGAAAAAAATGATTGTTAACTGAAATAAAATATACCAAAACTTATAATAAAGCAGTCAGTCAAGTTAACATTATTTAGTAAATGGATTTCCACTCTAATACATTTTTTTTAGTCACATATTTCTTTTTTGCAGTCTAGCCTACAGCCTGACGTCACAGAGTTTGTTGACTCCTAATAATAAAAAAATATTATTATTATTAATAATAAAGGTTAAATTCTAAATATTAAAAAAAAATAACTACTAGACGCCAACTGTAAATAACTATTAAATATTTGTATTTATTATTATTAATAATGTAGGCATATAGTTTCGATTATGGTCTTTTAATTTATTTAATTACTTTTTTTTGTTGCTTTTATTTGTTGCTGTAATCGTTACTAGTAACATAGACTGTAAAAAAATAGACTAGTAATAGATAGACGTATAATATCTGTAATTGACCAATAGAGGGCTCCAGTGCAATTTGCAAGGCAATTCTGAGCTGATTAAAAAAGTAGGCGATTAAAAATAAATCAGGACTCGCTCCAGCAGTGAAGGAAAAGTTGTTTAAAAACTTTATTGCACGGATGATGGCAAGGAAGATGACAGAATTGGGGAATATCCGGCGAATGGTGTCCTTTTTGGTAAACGTGGAATCACGGTAAGAAATATTTGTTTTGCTGTTTGAATCAAGATTCGATCTCTGTAAATTGTGAAATTAAAAAATGGGAGTTTATGGTTGTGGTTCATTTGAATTTCTGACGGTAAGTTTGGCAACACGAGGCATCTTGTGTATCGGGAAGCGAAGCAGCAACGTTACTGACTTTCATAAACAGCGGCAGTTTATGAAAATGGACTAACGTTATTTGTCCTGTTTACTGTGTAAAAGTAAAACTCATTTTTTACATCCAGGAGAAATGTAGTGGCCTTGCCTTTGTCTTCTGATGTCCTGTGGCTTTCCAGTTTCCAGTTTCCATATTTCACTGTCTCTGTCTTTATCTGTCTGTCCGTTGTGTCTGTTTAACTAAGGTAAGAGTCTTGACGTCACATTTATTGTAGTACTGCAAGATGGCGGCGCCCTACCAAAGCTATAACAAAACATATTTTTTCCCTTTAAATTGTTTTATTCATCGTGTTTGTTATATCATTTTTGAGTATAGTGGAAACCAATTTACTAAATAATGACTGACTGATTAATTTCCATTGAAAGGTACAGTGTATATTCAGAGGTGGGTAGTAACGAATTACATTTACTTCGTTACATTTACTTGAGTACATTTTTTGGGTAACTTGTACTTTTAGAGTAGATTTAAAGATGGGTTCTTTTACTCTTACTCAAGTAAATTTCTTGTGAAAAAACTGTACTTTTACTTAGTTACATTCGGTGGCGTTCCTCCGTTACTGTCAAATGGTAATAATTATATTATATATATTAAAATAAGTGAATATGACTTTCGCAAGTCTCGCGTTGGAGAGGCTGCTTCGCGAGAGGTTGACGCATCACCCGCTTATAATTAGCGCGCGTTTAGTCGGAAGATGTGTGTGAGCTACGGGAGGCAGATTGCCCGTGGCCTCAAGTTCAGTCTATGTTTTCACTCCAAGATGTCAAAAAGAATAGTTTCATAATGCGATGCATGTTGTGTGCACCACAACGAACTGACATCTCTCAGCATACAAGAATTCCACCCTGAAAAGAACATGTAGCGGTAAGTGTCACAATGATGCCTATATTTGAACATTATTAACGGTCATTTGGTAACTATGGGAAATTTTCTCTTATTATAATACTATTTCACACACTGTCCGAGTGTTTTCCTCATATGCGCTCTTGTGCAAGCAATGAATCGTTTGAATCCTCCAAACAATACACGTCCACGAACAAACGTTCTCATCTTCACATTTACATATCATTTTCTTCACAAAACGAAACAAATTGAATAGCCTAATGTGACGTCTTGCATTTATACACAAATGCGGACAGACACCTGTCTGAAGTGTAGAAAATACATACAAATAAAAACGGTATTGTATTTTATTCCTACCTAAAGAATAGCCTATATACTTATACAAATATAAGCACAAAGTATGTTTTAAGAAGAGCTCTAGTTAGCCCAGCACACCATTAATTTACACTGTTTAACCATTAATCACACACACACACACACACACACACACACACACACACACACACACACACACACACACACACACACACACACACACACACACACACACACACACACATATATATTAAGTACTTGTACTTTTACTTGAGTACAGATTTTGGCTACTCTACCCACCTCTGATAGTATTTATGAGGAACTATTGACAGAAATGCAATGTAATATACATACCTGTATCTATGTTTTTAGTGGTGTATAAAGACCTTACATAATGTACCGTTATGTTTTTATTACCTTAGAATGAGGCATTTCTATTTCTATCTGCATAAACCGCGGGTTCCCTTACACCACCATGTTTGTACAGTAGCCCTAAACGTAGTCTCGTGTAGCCAGACCTTTAGACTGACGGTCTGGACCGCCCAAGAGACTGGCATGTAACGCAACCAATCACAGTTCGTTTTGTTCCGTGTCATTTTTATGGTGTGTGAAAATGTAAAGTCGATGTCCTTGCAATAACAGACTGGCGTCCATCTACAAATTATTCATTCATTAACGTTTTTGAAGTTTACTGCAACAATGGAGCCGGAAACTTTTGAAAATCCAGCGTTTAGTTGATCCCGGTAAGCGCTCATTGTCACAGTTGTAAACATGACGGCGTTTTTCTTCCACGAGGGAGTTTGGAGTCGTGGCATTTGTTTCGTAAAGAACGCAAAACGCTCGTCTCGCGGACATCCTGTAGAATACAACCAATCAGATGATGACTTCGAAACTCCTGAAGTGTTTCCAGAAAAGTGTGCCATATGCATCAGGCGTTTAGCCAACGGACCGTGGGCGTGACGTCTGAGGCTGAGACTACCCTAAATGGACAAACTTCTTTAGAAAGCGCTAGTCACTCTTTGCGACGACATTTTTGTCCTGTGTTGGCCACCGTAGCTTCTCTATGCGCTTTGAAAGGGAGTGGTGGGCGATTGCAATTTACAACCTCACCACTAGATGCAGCTAAAATGTACACACTGCATCTTTAAAACTGTTATTTCTGCTATTGCCATGCTACATTTATTTTTTCATTTAGTTGAACTTGATGTTCTAAAATGAAACTGAAATCTAAAAAATACAAACGACATATTTTAAAAGAAGAAAAAAAATAATACAAATGTCATAAACACGACAAAATTACTAAAACTTGACAAAATTACTAAAATTAAAGGGTTACTTCAGCGATTTAGCATTAAGCTTTGTATCAGTATAGACCCGGTAGTATATTCGAATGATTGTCATGTCCCCCTGAGAAGAGAGAATTATGTATTTTATGTCTGGAAAAAAGGTTTTTTTTGGCCAGAGACTAGGGACTACAGCCAGTAACAGGAGCTAGTTCAACATGTTTTCAACCCTCCCAAAGGGGTGGGATCTCACTCACAGAATGTAAGACACAGACGGCCGCACGGACATTCAGTGCGGAGAAAATTTTGTGTTCTCAATGAATTCTTATGAAAGTTAAGCTTCCATAGGCATTTACTGAGAACGCGCCAGACTGGACACGCACTGTGCGGACGTGAATGAATGCCGGTCGTCTGTGCTCATTTTAATTTCGCTTTAAATTAGCGCCAATTCGGGCCGGTTTGCTTGAATTGTGGGTTCATGAAAACACAACAACAAAACGGTACAATGACAAACTCACTTAAATAAGCGCATTTCACTTTGAAACCAAATCTTCTGTGATCATCTTGTCTGTCAGCTCCTCACTCTCTGATGAATGAAATCTGACTCCTGCTGCGTTTGTGCTGCGACTCTCATTCGACTCGTGCTGTATTGAGCAGACACGTTCGGTTTTTAATTGCAGTGTCTGTTGATTTTGGTGCCGCGGTGGGCAAGAGATGTAACCGGTAGGCATGGCTTGGGAGTGCAGCGAAGCAAGTGCATTCTGGGAGCTGTTGTCTTTCATCCATATGAGCCAAAAATTATTTTTCTGGCTTTTCTCAGTCTAGAAGGCACCAACTTCTAAAATAATTCCACATTTCTACTACATAAATGACCCAAATTTAAATACACATGCATCTTTCCAGCGGTGAAGTACCCCTTTAACACTGAGCAGCTGTGGTGCTCATTTGAGAAACATAAATTTGATCATGGCTTCTCATCGTAATTTCCTGTCCTTTAACACTATTTCAACATTACGGTTAATATAATATGACTATAATAAAATATATAAAGGAGAAAATCAGCTCCCTCTCAGGTTGTTGATTTATTGTTATGTTAATGTATGACTGGAACAGTGGGAGAAGGTTTATTATACTCCTCTGTGCATTGAAATGTCTCGGCTGTAAATTGGTGTGATTATTCTGTTTGTCACGTTGTAAAGGAATAATTGAAGAGCACATCCAAATTTCTCATTTCATATCTGTCAGTGTCTCTCTCAAGTACACAGCATATGTTTTAAATTGTGGCCTTTGAGAATATCTTTAGGATTATATTAATGTGCTTATGCAGTTATTCTTCCCTTTTTCCTTCCCTACTTCACCCTTATTTTAATTCTTGATGTACGTGGAGGAATCAATGCACTATTATTGTTTGATGCATCCAGCTTGACTGTTTTTCTCACATTGCTGATTACGCAACACATGACATTTATGTTTAATACTTAATTGCTCATTACACAGACTATATATAAAATTGTACATTTAATCATTTAGCAATCATTTCATCCAAAGCTAGTTACATAAATCAACACAAGTAGATCAGTGCTTAAAATAAATGGACAACTAATTTATTTATTTAGATATAATTGTATGTGATGTAACTCAGTAGTAATGAATGTAAAACCCTGTTAATTTTAATCCATACATGCTCATATGAACGCATTGTGCTAAAAAAAATGGCTTCATTTGACTGAGCGGATAGACAGGCACAAATCAGTACAGTTTTTTTTCCCCATCACTGAGCATACATAAATCAAAGTTTCTTTCCATCAATATGAAAACAGAAATCAAAGCAAAGACATAAAACAACGTGCTTGTCGCAGCCTCTGATTTGACTGACAATGTCACTTGTCATTTCAGAGTTATTTGGGGAAACTTGTGCAAAGTTCATCCACAGCACAGTGCAAGTAGATTGAGAAAGTGATTGAGTGAGTCTGGAATATTTGCTTTGCTGCACTTTTGGCTTTGTGAGCAAGTCTGCAGGGGTTTTTATGAGACTCTTGACCCGTCCAAAACTCCAAAAATATTTTTTTGAAACCCCCTTGATATATGTCATAAAACTCGACCTAAAAAAATTACTCTATAATTCTCACTCAAAACATTTCAATCATCATTTTGCCATTCCCCCAAATGTGTATTTTCTGAAATTAAATTACAGGAACGCTTTGTAACAAATTTTTGTGCGCAAAAACAAACAAAAATAACGACTTCATTCAACAATTTCATTCTAGACTGTGTCAGTCTCCTACGCAGTTTATGTTGTAAATAGTGCAGCGCTCTCGAGATCTACGGCTGTCGATGTTGTCCACATGAGCACCATGACGCATGCGCGGGAGCTGCACTGTATTTACAACGTAAACCGCGTAAGAGTCTGCACAGGCCAGAACGAAATTGTTAAATAAAGTCATTATTTTTGTTTGTTTTCTGCATACAAAAAGTATTCTTGTCGCTTCATTAAATTAAGGTTGAACCACTGAAGTCACATGGACTATTTTGTGTTTTTAATACCTTTCTGGGCCTTGTAAGTGTTAATTTAATAGCTGTCTATGGAGGGGCCTGAGAGCTCTCAGATTTCATCAAAAATATCTTAATTTGTGTTCCGAAGATGAATGACGGTCTTGCGGTTTGGAATGACATCCGGGTGAGTAATTTAATGACAGAATTTTTGGTTGAACTATCCCTTTAATACCGAACACACACACACACACACACACACACACAATTGACCGGATTCAAGGAGTTTGTGGTTGTTATAAAAAAAAAGTAACATCCTTCCCTCGTGGGTAAATTTGACCCCCTTATAGGGTGGCCATTTCCATAACACCAAAACGGAGGACACTTTGCAGAATTTAGTGAGGCAAGAATAATTGCATAGGACTCTACGATATATCTTGATGTTGACCTGTGTAAGAGGCAAAAAAGTGTTTGTTCACAGTATTTTATTCAAGATATTGTGATGTCTGTTTCAAAAACTGACCACTGAGATGAACTTGTCTTGCAAAGTGCCAGAAAACATCACATTTCTGGACTTCTGTAAATAACAGAAATGCATAAATAAACAAACAATGAATGCGAAGAATAAATAAATAAATAAATTAATACACATTTCAGTTCTTAACAAAGAAGTTCACCCTCTGCAGCAGCTCTTTATCTGAAATGTGTATTTATGTATTTATTTTTTGCATTCATTATTTGTTTATTTATGTATTTCTGTTAGGCCTATTTCTAGAAGTCCAGAAATTGAATATTTTCTGGCACTCTGCCAGATTGTTTGGTTATGTATTTCTGTATGACTGGTGATGCTTGACTGCATGATTATGATAGATTTTGTCATCCTGAGGTGATGTTGCTTCTCGAAAAAATGGGAAGACCTACCTGCGGCTCGTCTGTAACTTTTATGTTTCCGTGCTGGTATGTCGGTACCAATGGCGGCTTTCCTTTGACTACTAACGTCCACTTCACAGCGACACGCCGTGTGCTTTTGATATAAATTTGTGCTCTTTTGTCCATTCTGGATTAAACGAGGTCTGAGCGTCTGACATTTAGGTATGTTAACGTCGTAGCCAGCATCGTGGAGACTTGTTTACGTTTTTAACCAATGATATATCAGATATTTATTTGACATTGCTTTCAGCCAATCATTTCTTTGACCAGAGATCTCACGGCATTAGACGCTATGCTGCTGCGTCCCAATAAAGATTCTAGAGCGGGGTTTTATAGGCCGATTCAGCGCAACTCCAAAAAGGAGGACAATGAGTGTCCGGCTTGAGGCTGCGCCGGACGCCGGACAGGGAGCTTAAAATCCGGACTGTCCGGCCAAAATCCGGACGTATGGCCACCCTACCCCCTTAGGAATAAATGGAATGCGAGGAATGCTTCAGTATACATGGAAAAACCTAAATAATGCTCCATTTGAACTAAACATGTTAAAACTTAACCAAAATATAATGTCTACATGTGTTTCTGAATGCATACTGAAGAGATTAACTCAATAACTGACTTAAAGACCCAGCAAAAATGCTAATTTGCTAGCATATAGCGCTATATATGAGCTATATCATGTTATATTATTTTTTTTCCACAAGAGGTCGCCAGAGACACCCAAATTGACCCAATGTGAGATATTTTGAGCTGATTTGAGCTGGTTATTGCATGTATTAAAGTTTTTTTTATTTTTTATTTAAGTTGAAAGAATGGGCTTAAATTATATTTTGTGATGTGGACGTGAGGGAAGGATGAAGGTTAAAAATAATTGTTGTTATTAATATTCAATGTCATTTTTCGTTATTTACGTCTGCACCAGGGTTAATTATTATCGTTAACTAAAACTAAAACCATAAAAACATATTTTCTTGAAATTAAAACACAATAGTTGAAATAAAAAAATATATATATATAATGACTTATTTTATATCAGCTGTTGTTGTGAAGGCTACATTTTCATTTAGTTTAAGTAAAATGACTAAAACAAAGAACTAAAATTTAACAAAGTATACTATTTTAAATGGCAAAAACACAATAAAAGTACCAAATCTTTAAAATATAAAATGGAAAATATAAAAATAAAATCTAAATATTAACATCAATGATGCTAAAATAGCACTGGTCAGCAGACTGAACAGCAGCTTCTGATAATGCTGATTTGTCTCACGGTGTAATCAGTTTTTTTGCATCCATATTTGTCTTCATAGCATATAAGTTCCCACGCCCGCCTTATAAACTCCCCCAAGGTGCCCTAAGGTGGGTAATCCCTGATCGGAAATATAGATTTTACTTACTTTTTTCTGTTTGGTGCTAATTTACCCTGGCAAAAACGTTGTGCAAAAAAACATTGTATAATGTGTACACCCTTCTGAACATCACGGCATGTGAAGATTCATTGCATTTATTCATGTTCTCTGAGACTACAAACTTGCATACTGAAACGTTTGTCATTGAGCATGTTTAAAGTATGTTATCACGTTGAAATTTTGTTTCAGTTCCCAAGACTAGAAAAACAAAACTTTAAACATAATATTTCAACAACAAGGGCCTTGGTGCCTCTGAGAGCCCAAACAGAACATTTATTGTGAATTCAAATGAGAGCAGAACAGTGCTGGTTGAGATGGCTGGTGTGTGTGTGTGTGAGGAATGGATACCTCCTATCTATCTGTTCAAGTATCCCTGTAAACTGTAAAAGACTGTGCTGATTGCTGTCACTTCTTTTAGTAGCTGTTTCTTCAGACAGCGATGGTTCATATTGAACTCTTTTCTCTGTTGGATAAAGGACTGCCATTTGGGTTTTTGCTAAACTTCAGTTATTTTTCTTATTTAAGCTGAGATCTTTTTGTATAGTTGCTGGAGCAGTGTTCCTCTGGGGCTCTGTGTGCTTTTTGCTACTCACAACTTATGATGACATCAGGATAGGGGACACAGACATTCTGATTATTCATCCCTTTGTACATCTACTCCTTCGTCATTTTTCCTATCCATCAAGCGTGAGGAGGAGAAACGTTGTGCGGTAGACTGAAACCGAATGCTCTTTTAGATGAAGACGGAGGGTCCAGGTCTTCCTCCCAGCTCGTTTTCTGCTCACGAGGAACGTACACACACGTACACAATGTAGGAAGAAAAAAGACAGTGTGCCCATGTGCCTTTCTTTTTGTGTGAGGAGGAGAGAGCGAGAGAACGAGAGCATGTGTGATGTTTAGCTCTGAATAAATAAATCATTTTCTGATTCACAGATGGCTCACTGCAGCAGTGGATGAGGATGGTCTGTCTGGATGTGTCGGTGTGTGTGTGTGTTTGTCCAACCGATGTCACATTATTCCTGATGGATTTTGTTCCTGTTAGGTGACATGGAGCCATCTGGGGGATCCTGCAGTGTGTGTGTGTGTGTGTGTGTGTGTGTGTGTATATGTAAGAAAGGTGAAACAGAGGAAACGAGAAAAACGAATAGCTGTACTTACCAACGTTGAGGTACAGTGACTCCAAAAAGTCACAATTTAAAGGCCATTAGAATATATGAATGTATTTGCATTATATAACAGGATAACAAACCAAGTGGCCTTAAAGCACTGAATGAAATGGATCAATGTTATCTAGCGCTTGTGAAAAAAAGTACACTTTATAGCATACTATTAAAAGCACTTATTACGGAAATAGTACTTTAAAAGAGAATGCGAATGTGACTTAAGTACATTTCTATGTCATTTCATAATGACTTATAAACTAAAATATATTTATTTTGGAACTTGTATGTTATGTACATACATGTACACATTTGTAATGATGTTGCGCTTTAGTACATTTAAAATCTATTAACTTTAAATGTAATATCGAATAACACATTACAATTAACATTATAATCTAGTATTTTACATGTGCTTTAGTATGTTAGTCAACACATCAAAATAATTGTCATTTAAAGGCCAATGAAAATGATTAAAACATAATGATTTAAAATGTACTTTAATTTCAAACTTTTAATTTGACTATTACAAAGTGCACTTTTTAAAAGTTTACTCAAGTGTTTTAAGAAACAGTCATGCAAGTGTACTTGCTTTATGCGGCTATATATTTAATTTATATTATATAGTCCAGTTATGAAAAATATGCTTTTAAGATCTGAAGTACACTACAAGTGCACATTCAATACAATTAAGCACACTTCTTTTTCACAAGGGATTGCAATGTCATTCAAATATTTGTGTGACTTAAGTGTCCCAATATTTTTTTTTTTGGCCTCTGTAAAAATATATACTTATGTGTGTGTAAACGATCCGTGCCTGCTCATACACACCTGCACACACAGCAAGGAATATGCCCTGGTTAGCATGATTGTGTCATTTGTGTCAGCACCCAGTCTGTCTGCAATGTCACGTTACTGTCAATAGAGAGGCAGAGAAAAAAAGAGAGACTCCAAATATCCTAGTCATTGAGCACTGCATATACAGTGAGGAAAATAAGTATTTGAACACCCTGCTATTTTGCAAGTTCTCCCACTTAGAAATCATGGAGGGGTCTGAAATTGTCATCGTAGGTGCATGTCCACTGTGAGAGACATAATAAAAAAAAAAAACATCCAGAAATCACAATGTATGATTTTTTTAACTATTTATTTGTATGATACAGCTGCAAATAAGTATTTGAACACCTGAGAAAATGAATGTTCATATTTGGTACAGTAGCCTTTATTTGCAATTACAGAGGTCAAACGTTTCCTGTAGTTTTTTTAGCAGGTTTGCACACACTACAGGAGGGATTTTGGCCCACTCCTCCACACAGATCTTCTCTAGATCAGTCAGGTTTCTGGCCTGTCGCTGAGAAACACGGAGTTTGAGCTCCCTCCAAAGATTCTCTATTGGGTTTAGGTCTGGAGACTGGCTAGGCCACGCCAGAACCTTGATATGCTTCTTACAGAGCCACTCCTTGGTTATCCTGGCTGTGTGGTCATTGTCATGTTGGAAGACCCAGCCTCGACCCATCTTCAATGCTCTAACTGAGGGAAGGAGGTTGTTCCCCAAAATCTCGCAATATATGGCCCCGGTCATCCTCTCCTTAATACAGTGCAGTCGCCCTGTCCCATGTGCAGAAAAACACCCCCAAAGCATGATGCTACCACCCCCATGCTTCACAGTAGGGATGGTGTTCTTGGGATGGTACTCATCATTCTTCTTCCTCCAAACACGTTTAGTGGAATTATGACCAAAAAGTTCTATTTTGGTCTCATCTGACCACATGACTTTCTCCCATGACTCCTCTGGATCATCCAAATGGTCATTGGCAAACTGAAGACGGGCCTAGACATGTGCTGGTTTAAGCAGGGGAACGTTCCATGCCATGCATGATTTCAAACCATGACGTCTTAGTGTATTACCAACAGTAACCTTGGAAACGGTGGTCCCAGCTCTTTTCAGGTCATTGACCAGCTCCTTCTGTGTAGTTCTGGGCTGATTTCTCACCTTTCTTAGGATCATTGAGACCCCACGAGGTGAGATCTTGCATGGAGCCCCAGTCCGAGGGAGATTGACAGTCATGTTTAGCTTCTTCCATTTTCTAATGATTGCTCCAACAGTGGACCTTTTTTCACCAAGCTGCTTGGCAATTTCCCCGTAGCCCTTTCCAGCCTTGTGGAGGTGCACAATTTTGTCTCTAGTGTCTTTGGACAGCTCTTTGGTCTTGGCCATGTTAGTAGTTGGATTCTTACTGATTGTATGGGGTGGACAGGTGTCTTTATGCAGCTAATGACCTCAAACAGGTGCATCTAATTTAGGATAATAAATGGAGTGGAGGTGGACATTTTAAAGGCAGACTAACAGGTCTTTGAGGGTCAGAATTCTAGCTGATAGACAGGTGTTCAAATACTTATTTGCAGCTGTATCATACAAATAAATAGTTAAAAAAATCATACATTGTGATTTCTGGATTTTTTTTTTAGATTATGTCTCACAGTGGACATGCACCTACGATGACAATTTCAGACCCCTCTATGATTTCTAAGTGGGAGAACTTGCAAAATAGCAGGGTGTTTACTTATGATACTTATTGATACTTATTTTCCTCACTGTATTTCAAGACACATACTTTCTGTCTCGGTCTCATAGTGTCTCTTCTGGGATACTTTAGAGTTGGAGTGATGGGAAGAACTTCTTTCTCTGAAGAAGCTCTTACTTGCTCAGTTTAGCAAGAACAGATGTGTTGAACACAAGCCTGTAGCACTCCTCTCAGAAACTGAAGCCTCCGCGCCTCGATCGCCCCCAGGTGGCTGGTCCCAGTTAGTGTTAGACCGATATATCGGCTGGCCGATATTTATGATTTTTACGTGTATCGGCATCGGCCGATTATTTACAGACAGGCGTCCACAGGCAGCGCTGTGCTGCTGGAGACGCTGCAGTTCATGCACTGCCCTTCCCCCCACTAGCAGAAACCTGGAATCTTCTCTTCAAGAAAACGATACGTTTTAAACTTTCAAAGCATCTTTTAACTGTTTGACTTAGTTGAAATATTGCCATACACTTTGAAAGTGGAAACACGTATGTGCCTGCAACTATAGCTAAGCAAGTTTGTGCGTCCAAATGGAAAACGCAAATGCTGAATGCCTCGTCTATAAAACTGCTTGCCATTGTATTTAGGGAGCTGCAAATAGCTAAGTTGTAGGCTATCCATATGCATACGGTAGCTGTAATGAACACTGGTCATAGGATCAAGTAATGCCGACGTTGTACCGTGGTTTTTGTGGGAGTTTTATTCAGCGACCACCTGGCTGAGATTTAGACGCGTGTGGTGTGTGTGTGTCTCTCCAGTGTTTCCCACACATAGACTAAGTCGCGGTGGTGCACCACAGAATCAACACCGGCCGTCACATAATGTGTTTTTGGCGGCTGCCAAAGTGAATTTTTATCCCGCTAAAGCCTTATTTGGTGAGTGAAGAGACTGACTGTTGCGCTTCTGTTGCTGAGAGAACGAGCAGAGAGCGTGCCCCTCCTCTGGCTGCGCGCGCGCACTCTCACCGTCTTCAAACTGTCTTGCTCTCCCTCCCTCGCGCATTTTAATCAAAATCAATTGAGAATTGACACAATGGTAAAAGGTCGAAAGACAGAAGTTTCACGTGGAGCTTGGGAGATTTTTTCCTGAATTACTGCTGGTGTTGCTCTACAAGAGATTAGTGCACCTAAGCATTAAATGACTAGGTTGTAAAAAGTTTTAAAATTAAGTATAGTACTTTATTATGCTGCTTGCTTGTTGATACTGTGTGCAATAGTGTCATTATTTTATTTATGCTTAAATATTTATTTTCAGAATTTATTTTCACCACTGAACTCTTTTTTTACTTGTTCGACCTCATCTGTTTTTACTATTTGTTAAATATTGTTATTTTTAGTTCAATAAATGTTCTTTTTTTAAATTTTAACTTATCATCATGATCATTGTGTCATTATTATGATGTACATTAAGGGAGCAAAAGCAGAATCGGTTCCAAATATCGGCTCAAGAAAATCGGCAGTCCATATCGGTCATCGGCTAAGGCTGATAAAAAAAAAAATCGGTATCTGCATCGGCACTAAAAAAATCCATATCGGTCGATCCCTAGTCCCAGTATAGCTCATAACCCCCGCCCCTCTGTGTTTTCTAATTGAAGCGAGACAGACTAAACAATCAAATTACACTTCCAAATATTTTTTTCTCCAAAAGTTGGTTTCTGTCATTGTAGGCAGTTTTTATCACGATGATTTCATTTCAAGAGTTCGTTTAGTTTAGTTTTAGTTAGTTATTTGATACTATAAAAACAGGGGGTGTGACGTCATGATTGACAGCAGAGATTGACAGCTTTTCTGAGTGAAGTTGTCACTGATGCACTAACAGACTTTTTCTGGATTTTTGGGAGGAGATTAGAGCTTTTGGCTTTAACTTCTACGTTTCCATAACTGTTTATTTCACACCAACATAATGAATTGTATCGCACCTCTACTTCCGGGTCTCTACCGCGCAGATTCCGGTCCTGAGATCACTACTGCGCACACTCTGCCCCAAATCTGCGCAAGATGTCAGTGCCATATTCGGACCTCCGGAGGCTTCAGTTACTTCAGCGGAAGCCAATGAAGTTGCGTCGTCCATATTTTTTTACGGTCTATGGTTGAACACATCACATTGAGTTCTCATCCGGGTCACCCCTGTTTTAAAAATGAGCTAAGCTTAACCTCAGAAGGAAAGCTGCATAGCTCCTCTGCAATTAAAGAAAAGATAGTTGTGTATTTGGGTTTGATAGGCCTTTGGCTGTTTAATAGAGGTGGCCATTCGGCATAGTGGCAGTTCTGAAATGTATTAACTGTTCTAAATGAATAGCGTTTATTTTCAAATGTGCATTTAAATTCAGGGATTTTGTGTACATCTGATGAATTTTAATGTGTCATATATTGACATTATATTGGTCATTTGTTACTCTGATCTTTAGATATTGGTATTGGCCATTTTAAGAAATGACCACGAGTTTTTAGAGTGTATGTGTGGAAGTTGTGGGTTTGGCTTCTGTGGAGAGTGAAATAGGTGTTATTTGAAAATATGAATAAGCAATGAGGTTTGAATGAGCTGTGTGGAGAAAAGTGGTTGTATGTGTCTTCTTCTCTTGGATGGAGGAGCTATAAGAGTTGTCAATGTAGTGCTCAGACTTGCTTTGGATCTATACCTTCCCGCAAAATTGAGTTCCAACTGTCAACAAACAAATAAGAAACAACTAAGGTTAAAAAAAAAATA
The DNA here is from genome assembly GCF_949357685.1 of Gobio gobio. Lineage (NCBI taxonomy): Eukaryota > Metazoa > Chordata > Actinopteri > Cypriniformes > Gobionidae > Gobio > Gobio gobio. Next base: position 37,577,301 of record NC_137111.1, on the reverse strand, counting down.
TGTCCAGCAAGGGTTCTGTAAACCTAGGAATTCTGTACCTCTTTTGGTAAGCAAAAGATTTCAGAAATGTTCAAAATTATAAATGTTAGCTAGATTATGTTCATTACCTATCTAATATTACATGTTTATGATGAAAAAGAATGAAATAATGGTTGTGTAGTGAGTTGGCTCACATGATTTATGTTTCACACTTCAGAACTTCCTTTAAGGGAACAAGGGAGATTAGGGGGTCTGTATCTCTTACCATTGGAGAAAGTGTAACGGCTAACTGGGATCACGTGAGGCACCCAAGCCGTGTAATGGCAGTGACGTCAATGCCCGCCATTCAAAGTTTTATAACCGTTACAGTTTACGGTTTACAATTATCTGTTTCTTGTGGATTATAGTGTGTTGGTCAAATATCCCCAGCAGTCGCATATCAATACAGTACAAGAACCTGGCAGCGATAGAAAGAACACTTTTTTTAAATTTTCATTGAACAACATACAATATAAAACAATATTTATAATTAAATGATTCATTTTCTCTTTATTCATTAAAATGCATAATGTCAGCATCATATGCATACGTGTGTTATAATAGTCATATCATAACTGGTAAAACCTGAAAGCCAAAGAAAGAAAACTCAATATAACTTGATATTACTATATTAAATACTATGGTAATGCTGTAAATGAGTCCTACCTGTCGCGACATTCCCTTTTCTACCTTCTCTTATAAAATAACCTTTGTATCATTGTAAAATCTACAAATCGTTCCCAACAAAAGTATTGTTTAGCATAAAACATGTTAAAGATTAGTAAACAGGCCGTCAATTCATTAAATAAGCTAGGCTATTTCCTCACAAAAGCGGTTTATTCAATGTAGTGAAGCCTCTTCTTCACTGACATCCATTTAATCAAAACAGCCTCTGGTCTCCTTTCCTGCATACAGATACAGCAGCAGTTTTAGCATTAGCCATTACTCTTTTATGGCTAAAGGTTGCAGGCTTGCCTTCTAGTGGTTTTGATAGTGAGCACTGATGCACCCTGGTTAACGCAGTGCATTGTGGGACTTTTTTGGGAGCGAACGTTTCAGTGCACTGGTATGATTTTGCAATTGAGCCTTTAAAATGGCCGACTCCCTAATCAGTGCTCTGACTACTGAACTAGGGAGCTGATTGAGACGCACCATTGGAAATACCCCACATCCCACTTTGAATGTAATTCTGCATAATCTCAACAGAAAGCTAGATGTCTATGAACACGCATGAGCGCCCCTAGTGATGTGGATGTATCAGTGTCGCTTAAATTGTGTACTGAAGGTGTGGGCTTTGTCAGAGATTCTACAGCTGCATTTCCACCACAGGAATTTTCCCCAGGAACTAGGAACTTTGGGGTGGTACTCGGTGTGTTTCGACTGCAGGAACCAGGGTCTAAATGAAGTTCCGGGTAAATATTTCCCCCTCCGAACGGCCCTGCTCCCGACGTAGTAATTTTTCAAAGTTCAGGAACTTTCGGGGGTGGGACTTGGGCGCTGAAATGCTGATTGGTTGAACTCATGCAGCATTTTATTTCATTTTATTTTAAGTCTTTTGCGAGGTTCGTTCTGCGTTCAGTAAATATCAGTCTTGCTCTTTCTGTCCGATGGCGCGCGTTCGTCTCAGCCATCTCACGGTCAATGTCCGTAATAGCTGAAAATAGCATACGTTGTCTTATTTTAAATCTTGCTTTACAAGCTTTCAGAATACGCTTTAGTATCGGTGCTCGACTCTTTTCCGCCATTTTGTTAATTACCTCTTTAGTAAACCAATACATAACCAGCAAAAGCAGCGCTGCTTGAATCTTCTCCATACTTGTTATTGTTGCAGACAGTGTCGCGCAAAAATGATTACTGTCCGTCGCTGACTGGGAGGAGCAGTCGCGCGCAGTCCTACATCACCGGACTAATTTGCCTAATCTTCACGGTACTTTAGACCGCAGTGGAAACGCAGACAGTAGCAGGTCTGGGGGAAAAAAGTTCCTGTAAAAAAAGTTCCTGGTACAAATTGTTCCGGGGAATTTCGAATTTCGGGGCTTACTTTGTACCTTCTATCCCCCTTATTTTTAATCTAAGCGTGTGTGGCCATTTGTAACTCGAATGTGCAAGGTTTATTTTAACTTGCAAACATCCTGTTACGCTTGCTTGATATTGCAAAGTTGAGTTCGTTGTATTATTTGCTACTTGCCTACAGAGCCACCACATGCTCAGCTCCTGCATACTTTGACTCGATTCTACGAATCCACACCCCCACCAGAAGCCTTCGCTCAGCTAAGGAGCGACGGCTTGTGGTACCATCACAGAGAGGCAAAAAATCCCTTTCCAGAACATTTTCATTCAACGTTCCCAGCTGGTGGAACGATCTTCCCACCGCCATCCGAAACGCAGAATCATTAACAACATTCAAAAGTCAACTAAAAACTCAGCTCTTCCGTGACAACTGAACCTCATAAAATTTTTTATTTTGTATTTTTTCCTCTCCCTACTCTAGCCTGTGCTACACTGAGCAATGTACACAGACTCAGTATTTCAGGCACTTGTTGCGCTTACTCGACTCATGACCAATCGCTTTCTGTACTCCCAAGTTGTAAGTCGCTTTGGATAAAAGCGTCTGCTAAATGCATAAATGTAAATGTAAATTTTAATGTTTTATTGTTAATATATTATTATATGATTAATATTATTTATTTATCATACCTTCCCATCAAAACCTCTCAAAAAGGGTTTTGTTGTTACTTTCCACTTTAGTACAGAAAAGGTTCATACACACACTCAAGCGCCGATACAGTAATGGAGTGTAATGGTGTGTGTCTGCAGGATATCGGCCCTTCAGATTCCATTAAGTGAGAATGTGCTGATATCAGATAGCAGGGGCTGATGGGATATGTGGGCGTGGCAATGCTAGCATTCATCAATGTACACTCATGCTGTTGAGCTTGAAATATAATTAATGTTAAAGGTTGGTAATTGATTTATGGCTGTGTAATGTCTGCACTGAGGATGCTTTTTCCATAGTGCGAGAGCTCCTGTGCAGTGCAGGGATGCATTAAAACACAGCTGTTGTCTGGAGAGCTCTTCATTAGCCTCAAGCACATTTTAATTTCAAACTTGACCACACTCTACCGTACAGCATATAACGCTCATGCCTTCACAACTGAAACTTGGTTAATGTGTGTTTGGAGAGTAATTAAAAGAGTCGAGAGTGTGTTGACTAATGAATTGATCATCGCAAGTGTTACTTCAGGTTTCATACTGAGCATGACATTGTGAGCTTTTTCTTTTAAATTCAGGCCAGCACTTCAGCACTCTTCCTAGAGAGCAATTCCTTTGCAAACAGACTCTTTGGGTATATATTTATATGCACAGTTGTTGGTGTTGTTAATGAGACCGGACCAGAGTGTGCTGTGCAGTATCATCTTCCCAGACATCCATAAAACCAAGAAATAGATCATGAGGATGATGATGATGTCACTATATCTGGAACTTGTTTGTGAAGAATGAACACAGACATTAATTACTCCAGGGTGAATGGGCTGTAGGCACACCAGATGGCAGACTATTCAAATATACTGTTCAGTCTAAAAGCAGGTGTTAATATTCATGCCGTTGCATATTTCACCCTGACGTGTTAGTTTAATTATGAGCCATTATTGCAGTTAAAGGGTCTTCTAAACCACGCTCTCCTCCTAGCCGCCTTGCCACAGCACACACTCACAATCACAGTGCGCTCCATAATTATGGCAAGATTACTCTCATTAACGTCCAACAACGCTTATGCCATGCCCTGTTTCGGTATCCAGCCTCATGTGACACTCCTTACATCTTCCGCCAAGGCAAATTTCATCCGAAAGTAATAATTTCTAACTCGGTGTGAAAGAAAAAAACAAAAGGCTTGTTTTGTTCAAAGTGCTTGATTTGTGAATTAAGGTTAGAAAGATGGATCGGTTTTGTTCTGCTGTGCCTAGGCATCATCGCTATGAGACTTTGTGACTCACTTTTGAAAAGTGCACCGGTCACTACAGAATAATCGATCAAATGTCGCAGTCTGCTGCACACATTAAGACCTGTACCTTTCTTGTTTGGCACAGCTGTGTTTTTATTTCTGATCTAACCCGACCGGACTCAAAAAAACCCCAGCCAGGACAAGGTCCCCTGTTCCCCAATGCCTTTCACCATCATCAGTCCTGGAGCCTCAAAGTGGCCCATAATCTAGAGCCGCTTCCAAATTCTCATACTTTTACAGTGCAGTATGTACTCAATTCAGTGAAGCACTTCTCAACCATTGATGAAGTGCATTGCAAAAGAGTTATATTTCAAATGTATGTTATTCAGGTTTCTATACATCAAAGATTCCTCAAAAAAATATATCACAGTTTCCTCAAATATTAAGCCGCACAACACTTTTCAACTGATAATAATCATAAATGTTTCTTGAGCACCAAATCAGCATATTAGAATGATTTCTGAAGGATCACGTGACACTGAAGACTGGAGTAATGATGCTGAAAATTCAGCTTTGCCATCACAGGAATAAATTACATTTTAAAATGTATATAGAAAACATTTATTTTAAAATGTAATAATATATCACAATATTTCTGTCTGTACTGTTTTGTTGTCATGTGTCACAGGTATGTTTAGCTAGATAACACACAAACACGAAGATGAAGGTCAATCGGAAGTCTTTAATAAATCCATATAGATAATCCACAAGAAGAGAGTAGCGAAACACATCCATACACAGGCCCGACAACAATGAACAGAAAGAAGGGAACTTAAATACAGGTGCAAATGAGGTGATTAATGACACACAGCTGACAGTGATGACTCAAATCAGAAACCATGACAACAAACAAGTGGCGGGAAATAGTGCAAACATGAAAACAAAGTCCAAACTAAGTGAAGGTGGCATCATGGCAGAAATACATTAGGTGCTTCTCGATTCTTATTTGTGCATCCTCGTTTCCTTTCCTAGCTTCCTTTGCTTGTGTCTTAGCTCCACCACTTCAGGATGCGAGGGAAGGACGCAAGGAAAAGACGTGAGGACGGAGGAATCAAATCAAGTGAAATGATATATCCTCGCTCCCTTTAGCATCACTTCAAAGTGTCGTCAATCAATGATGACTCTACACTGCTGGATTTAGCTTGCACATCAGGATTCTTGAACATTAGTTTCAATTTTTTATTATAGTTACAATCTCCACAAAATACCACATTTGTCCGTATTTATTTTTATATTACCGGTTATTATTAACAATCAATTATTTCCAGTTATTAACAGCTTAGTATTACAGTTTGTTTAATTTTCTTTTTAATTTTCTTGTGCTTTGATATAATTCTGCAACTGTCCTACTACAGTTGCTGTAATTTGACATACATTTGTGTCTTGTACATATGTACAAGACACAAATGTATGTCAAATGTATTGTTGTTTATATGATATAAACAATAATGATAATTATAATAATTAATAAACTGTGGCAAGATGTGAAGGGGGAGGAGAATTTATACAAGTTTCACGTTTAGTCGATAAAACACTTCCGCAAATGATACACCTGTGTGTTATCGCTCGTCTCCTCAGGAAGCCTCCTCGATCCTCGCCTCTTCGCGGTGCAATTAGAGCGTTGAGATGTCCTACAAGATGACTGACCTCGATCGGTTTCCAGGTCATAGGATGGAGGACGGAGGAGTGAGGAAACGAGGAGGAATATTGAGAAGCACCCAAAGTTCTGTAATGAAACTCTAGATGGCGCAGGCTTAAAGGTCCTTAACTCAAATGCTTACAATCATATAAAATAGGGCACAGATGATTGGTTCCTGCTGTATTAGTAGCCAATGAGCTTGCATGCTCAACCTTCAAATACTTGATTAGCATTTGCCTTAGCAGTGCATTCAGAAACCCTTCCCCAGCTCCACCTTTGTAGATCTGCTACGGGTAAATAATGTACACTGTATTTTACAGCAGCATCATGTACTTGCTCACAGCAACCGATTAGTTACAAACTAGTTAGTAGTTACCAAGCCTTTAGTGTGGACTTAACATTCCAATTTAATAAGAACTTACGAATGGCTGGTGCAACTCTACCCTGTGGAACTAGATCAGGATGTCATTCTCACTGCATTGCAGTGGGTCTAGATCTGAGATCACGGCTCAGAGTTGCCTTTCAAGGAACTGCTTTGTAGTCATACTTTGGCACTGTAACAACGCAGGCCATCTTTCGGAGTTTGGATATTGTTATCTGAGTCAGTGTGAGGTGCTGAAGAACCCACAGAGCTTGTTGACTCATCTTTAACACCCTGAACCTGATTCCGTCTAGTAGGTGTTTAACGATGGAGAACAGAGGGAGAAAGAAGAAGAGGAAGCAGAAGTGACTGGCAGAAGGATGTTGGTGAAAGAGCATTGCTGGATACCTCAATCTGTTGAAGAACAGATTATTCTCATTAACACTCTCATTAACAAGCACCACAAAGTTATAAATCTGTTTGCATCCGGTAATGATCCTCATTTCACATTGTTCTGCTGGTGTTTGCACTCCACCTGATTCCAGCAGTGTTTCATTCCGCTGAAGCTCTCCATCTGTTGAAACTGTTGATCCTCCTTTGCCAGACCTGAAAACTTGTAGGCCTATCTTATTGTTGGGGAAAAAGCCAGTTGGGGAAAAAGTTGAAATCTGTATCATAGTCAAGTCTCGTGTGAGGTTGCAACAAAATTTTATCTATTGATTCGTGTTCATGGGCACGAATTTCCCTTTTTTCTGTCACTCAGCACGACTTTTAATCTAATGTATTTCAATAGGAAGAATTTCCCTTTTTTCCCCAAATTTCCCTTTTTTCCGCAACTTTACAGCAGAAGAAAACATGTTTACAGCCTGGTACAAATTGTGGTTCTGGTCTATACGGCAAATTTTTCCCTTCATGACAACTGTGAGGGGGGTGAATTATTTTATAACTCACTCGTTTACATTATATAAAGCCTTTTAAAGTTCTGCATAATTAAGGGTGGGCCTCTTTGCCCATTTTCTGTTATCTCTGAGGCTTCAAAAACTCTCTTCAGAAACCTATGGGCGACGTCACCCTCTGGTCTGACAGTCTACTGTTCAAGACTACATTTATTTAATTAAAAACAGTAATATTGTGAACTATTATTACATTAAAATAACTGTTTTCTAAAATATATTATTCCTGTGATGGCAAAGCTGAATTTTCAGCATCATTTCAGTGTCACATGATCCTTCAGAAATCATTAACATGCTGTTTTGAAGGAACATTTCTTCTTATTCTCAATGTTGAAAACCGTTTTTTGTTTATGATATTTTTTTCTTAACTAAAAAAACAAATCAAAACAAAATCATTTATTTGATAAATAAATCATTTGTAACCTGTCTTTACTGTCTTTTTTTATCCATTTTAATGCTTCCTTGCTGAAAAAAAAAAGTCTTACTGACAACAAACTTTTCAATGGTACTGTATTGTTCAGACCAGTTTAATGAATACTTTAAGCGTATACTTTGTAAGAATGAACTCGGAATGACACAAGGACACCGAATGCTTCTTTGTGAAAAATTTAATGTGGTGTGATCTTGTTCCTCAACTGACCATCACAGCTGCATTCTTTCAACTATGCCCATAAAAAAAATGTACTGCAGGCTTTCTCCAAGTCTTTCACTTTATTAAAATAACGCCAAACAAAATGTTTACTTTCACGGGTCATCGTGTAGTTATGAGCTGGCAGAGGGAATATCTTACGTGAGAGCAAAAGAAGTTTAAAGCTCTGTATTTCATCCGCCAATGACTTCTGGGATTTCTAATGGTTGGGTTCTTTCAAATCTGCATTCGATGCATCCTCGACTTCAAGAACACATGTGGGTTCTTTCATGCATCCTTTGTACTTCAAGTTCTTGCAATATTGAGTGAATCAAACTCCGAAGGTTGATGATGACAGTGTATGAAAACACAATGACACAAGAACACATTGAAAAGTTGTAAAAAAGGCCTAAGAGAATTTTCGAAGAATATGAACAAGAAGAGTCAGGGAATTGAGCAAATATAATGGAAGATATAGAATATGTGGAGGAGGATTGAGGGGCTGGAAGAAAGTCAGAAAGAATGACTGAAGCGGATTGTCAGACTAGAATGTTTTGTGCTTGTTTCCATACCAGCCATTCATAGCTGTGAAAGGCTGTCCATGTCCTAAGACATTCACAATTATCATGCAGCCGAGGCATAGAGCTTCAAAACTCACAGCTCAAGAGACCTACTTGCAGCAGTTATATAGACACGTTATACAAATTCTCTTCCCAGAAAACGTTCATGCAGTTCCAACATGTTTGAAGAAGTTGAACACCGATGATCAGAGGCCTACAATGCGAATCACAGATCTTGGAAGTCTGACAGACAGCCGTAAAGCTTCGCCATCAGCTGCATTCAGCTCTAGCTACATCGTATCTCATGGATATTCAAGCTCACTCAGTCACCAGAGTCATCTGTGCTTCTACCCCAGTCATAATTTCAGATCATTCTCATTGTCCACCAGTACCTAAGCACGACTTAGACATAATTGGGTCACGGTGAAACTTCGCCACCGCATAACCAGAGACCCAGCTGCTTAAACACATCGATATCATAACAGCAAGATGAGGTAGGCTGATCCCTAGGGAACTGGAACCTTTTGCAGGATCGATAAAGCAGTCTGACCTGAGCTATATGTTTACATAAGGATTTATACTCTTGGCTCAACCTCTCATAAATCCTGAATATGAGCCTGCATGCCCCTGAAAGCACAACGACTGAGCAGTCCTACTATTTTTACTCCCCATGCTTTCCTTACTCAGCTTATGTGCCGACATCAAAGCTACAGACCTGTTCTGCAGGCATGCAGGTTCTGTTTTTATTCTGTTAACATTCTCATTCGGCATGAACGTCCCACTAACGTTTATGTGGTATATAAGACTAGAGCTCACCTTCACACCTGCAATCTATTAATGCTTTTGCTCTGAGGGCATAAAACGAGAACAAAAGACCTTTCGGTTCTATCACCCCAACCATCTGCCCATCAGGAGCTGAAGGTGAGAAAGAGAGACAGGAGGGGCAGTGCCAGTAGCAGACCATCTGAAGTTTCCTGATATTTTATAGTAAATTGCATACTTTATGGTGATGTGTGTAAAATCTGTCATAATTTTGTTGCTGTTTAATCATGCTATTGGCACAGAAGTGACATATATTACTTTTATCTAACATGATTAATTATAAACTAATGATGGAGTAGTGCCTTTTCCCCAAACTACTGAAACATGTACAAGCAAGAAACAAAGTGCATCACAGGTGTCAGATCTACATGTATTGATCGATAGAAACAGATGGACCGATATTTTTAGGAATAAAAAAGTGTAAAAATACTGCCAAACAACATGTTAAGGACATAAATGTTAATACAGAACTATAGAACGAGTGAGTGTGTGCACTAGATAAATGCATGATTTAAATGCAATGCGGATCAAAATGTAATTTATTACTTTGAAGCAAAGCTGAATTTTCAGCATCATTACTCCAGTCTTCAGTGTCACAGGATCCTTCAGAAATCATTCTAATATGCTAATTTTGTGCTCAAGAATTATTTATTATTATTATCAATGTTAAAGGGGCTCTATTATGCAAAATTCACGTTTACACGGTTTGAACCAGTGTTAATTTAACAGTAAATTTTTATTTAGTTTTAGTCATATTTTTGCCAACTGAATTGGTTTTAGTCTAGTTTTAGGGTGCTTTCACACCTGCCTCATTTAGTTCGGTTGAATCGTACTAGAGTTCGTTTTCCCCTTTGGTGCAGTTCGTTTGGTCAGGTGTGAAAGCAGCTATCGCACTCGGGTGCGCACCAAAAGCAGACCAAACAAGCGCACCGAGACCTTGAAGAGGTGGTCTTGGTACGCTTTCAAACGAACTCTGGAGCGGTTCATTTCTGGTGAGAACGTGATCTGACCTCAAACAGACCCAACTGCAAAAAAGTACTGATCACTTTTGGACTAAACCAGCTGCCGTAGTCAGCTGCGCTGTGCATTATGGGATGAGGAAGTTTGTCAACAGTTTGCACTTTAGCGTGGCAGCTCACGGACAAACTTTAAGAGCGATGCTCGCCGTTTGCAGTGCATTAGAACGTTGTTTTCAAGCCGCATCCGCGCTTCATTATAGAAATGTATTGTTTGCATATTGTGGTGTATACAAACAATGTAATCAATTATGACCAGGGAGAAAACCAGCCCGCACAGTCATCACTCCATAGTTGTGTTGTCTCCGTGTTGTTTACTGGCTTTTCCTCTTCTGTTGGAATTTTCCCGCACGTAAATTCTGACCAATCGAAAAGCAGTTTAGGAAATACGCCTTGGCCAATGAGTGATGTGGGTGTTGTCATCCACCAAAGCAATCAGCGTGGTTTGAAAAGGAACCAAAAAAGCAGAAAAATGCTACAATGTATAATTGTTTGCCCTCGGTTCCGACCAAATGAACCGAACTAGAGATGTGAAAGCACCCTAAGTCGACTAAAAATCGAATGAGTTTAGTTAAATTGTAATGCATTAATTGAGCATTTAAGAATTACATAACCGACTGTTACTTGAACCAACGTTTTGACATCATTGTGTTTTTGACATTAAAAATACACGAAAGATAGCTCAATTCACTTTTTTTGTTAGTTAAAAAAAAAACCATCTATATAGTTTTTATAACTTTGTACTTCTGTTTTAGTTAGTAGGCCATATCAAGTTAAGCTAAAGCTTCAAATAAGTTTAAGTTTATTTATTTTTTAAATTTCAGTTAACATTTATTTAATTTCAAGTAATGAAGATTTTTTAATGGTTTTAGTTAAGTATTATAACTCTGATGATACTTTATTGAATAATATGTCAAATACTGGTCTTTCCTCCTGACTATGAATTAAATGGGAATTAAATTATATTTTGTAACCAAAAACGTATATATAATGTGTGACTTTTAATTATAATCAAGCTCGAAATACAGTGAAAAAAGGTTGTTGACGAAAATTATGACACAAATTATTCATCAACGAAATTAACACTGGTTTGAACATACAGTAAATGTGTGTCGGCATTGTGTGTACACAACCACCATAAGGCCGTGTGTCCACCAAAGCGTTTTTTCACGCGGCTGACTGGCGTATTCAATTGTTTTCAATGTGAGCGCCGCTTTTTTAGAAGGCCATGAGCGTAACGAGGCGCTGAGCGCTCAGCGTTTTGTACTGGTCGCTGAGAGTTGAAGAATGTTCAACTTTGAGCTCATTACTTTCACTTTTCACCCAGCTGTCCAATCAGAGTGGAGGAGGGGCAAGACAAATACAACACGGACCAACCGTCCGCCACATTCTGGTTGTACAACGTCAACAGATGAAAACAAGCAGTATAATAAAATCAAATAATTTAAAACAAGAGCCAGAGGAAATACTGCATTTTTATATAGAATCAATACAGAAACAAACTATCAGTGAAATGAGATACTATTACACTTCCGCGGATATTCCGTATCATAACAAGCAAAGAGTCTCAACTGAAAAAAAACGCTGTGCTGCCAAAACGCTCTCAAGCGCAAACAGCGAGGCGTTTTCAGCAGCGCGCGTTTTCAGCTGGCTAAAAACGCTTTGGTGGACACACGGTCCTTTTTTTAATGCTCATAAATCATAAGCAGTGTTGCAGAATAAGCCGCTTGCAGTTTCAATGCAATGTGACATCACATTGCACAGGCCCCGCCCACGACTGCTGATGGACTTTATTGTGCTATATTCTGAGTTTTCTGAAGTCATTCAATAGCTTAGTGTCAGGTACAGACTGAAAATTGTCTTTGTTTGCTGAAAATTTGCACTGTAGCTCTCAAAACTCATTCACATTTCCACACATTCAAACAACATGTTGTTTCAGACTCTCAGAAATCGAAGAACGAACTGATCATTTCAAACTAAATCAGGCCAAAACAAAGTTCGTTTTGGGAGTAAAGCTTGCCAAAACAAACTTTTTCTTTTTTTTCACCGTCTTCTTTCACATTTCATTTTCACAGGTTCATTTGGCCTGTTCAGTTGCTCGAGGTTAGACGTCCGCAAGTGGACTATGGGAGAGCTGCTTTATAGTAGAAAATGAAGTTATACTTCTGATGAAATGAGACACTGACACTGTTTTTTATGTTTAATACGGTTAAGCTGCTTGATTTTAAGCTATCTTTTGTATAAAGTGATGTATAAATAAATGTGACATGACTTTACGGAAGTGGCGTTGAGCTTGTGCAAACATCCACATTGCTATGATCTGATGCATTTCTTATGCTTTATTAAAATGCTTGCTGTTTTCTCAGTTTTGTGTTTATTTTGTAATTGAGAGGAAAGCGTGCAGTACATATGTACATATTAATCTAAACTTCGCTCTCAGCTGAGTAGGCAGTGTTGGATTTTTGATAACAGTATATCGCTGCTCTTGTATTTTGAACTTTGTTTTACCCCTAAACGAAGAACAAAAAATAACTTGGCCTAGATCGGGGCCTTGAGGGTGAGTAAATGATGTAGGGTAGGGATGTGCCCGAAGCCAAATATGATGTTTGGAAAGGAAATGACGCATTCTACTGAGCCCCAAAAGGGACATGGTAATACTTTTGCGTATTCTCGCAATTAAATAGCTGGTTGATTATAATATGTGGGCATCAGGGAGCTGCTATCTGCTATATGAAATATTAAAATCGCTTTTGAATGCACGCTTGCTTTTTACTTTCACTTTCCAATTCATGATCACACATACTCTGTGCATATGGAGCAGCGGTACTGACCATACATTTTACAAGATAAGAATAAAACATTTGTCTCAGGATCCTCTGATGTCTTCCTGACAGTCATCTCTCATTACTATCTTCACGTGATAAGTCAAATCTGATGTACTGAACTATATAGCCTAACCATGTCCCTTTAGGGAATGCTTTATTAATTTTCCTTGCCTTTCTGAATTTGGATTTAGGCTTTGGGCACATCCCTAGATGAGAGTAAATCATTTGTTGGGCGAAATATCCCTTTAATCCTGCCTATTAATGCCTGTAACCCATAATAAGCTCTTTTTGTCAAATTTGCTGCATAGTCACACTACAGGTTAAGCTGTGTGTTCACTGGATAGGACAGTCTTTGTAATCCCACTTGTGTGTATGTGTGTGGCAGTTTGCCAGGTTGGCTGGGCATCTGTAACAGCCTTATAGGGAGTCGTGGCCGTCGATGAAGTGGAGAGAAGCCTTGAAAAACGAAATCTGGCAATGAGACGTGCTGTTACTGTATGCAATCGAGAGAAAGAGGATGACAGAGCACTACAGAACAGAAGGGCACATACACCAGGAAACAAGGACACGAGGGTGACACAAGTGTGAGGTGAAACAGGTTTACTGTAGGACACGCTCAATCTTTGTAGTCCATCAACTGTGAGTGTAGCCCTGCGCCTTGTGCATTTGTATAGCAAGAGCTGTTGACTGGCTGTGCATCTGTTGTAACAGGATGAAATCCAAACTGCAGTGGAGGGTTGGACTGCATCAAGATTCTCACATATAAAAACATCATCATCATCAAACATCAGTGCGGCTGAGAGGCATGACAGACTTGCGCTGCCGCTCTAGTCTCTGATATGAGAGAATTGCTTCTGACAGCTTCGCCTTCTGCTTGCCAGCACCTAGCAACACACACAGGACCGTCTGTATATATGTCTGTACATCTTCATTCAGGTATAGATTGGAAACTTTATGTTTGTTGCTCACGCCCCACAGCTTGTGTATTATTAAATGTCTTCAAAGAATAAAGCAAATGGAACGGTGGGAATTAAATCGGTATCGTTCCATATTGTAATACATTCCCGCTTGCAGTTTAGATGACAGGGCGCATTAATTTTTAAGAAATAAAATTAATGAAACTGAGAATTAAATTGTTATTGTTCTGTGTCGTTAGGCACTCCCGAGTCCGATTTAGATGGCAGGATACGTTATAGTAATGAAGAGACAGGAGATAACAAATGTGTGAGTGCCCACCAGAAAGATAATCACTGTTTTGTACTGTGGCTGACATGCAACCAAAGGACTGACATCTAAAGGACCACCACCATGACTGCATAAATATTACATCGACTCAAAAACCCTTTAATTGTCACTCAGTGCGGCTGGAAACAGACACCAGGACCTGCGTGAAATTAATGTACTCTCTCGATGCATTATTCATGTGCAACACTGTTCTCTTGACGTATGTGTCTTGCCGCTGCTCATGGCCAATGCCAGAGAATTAAAGATTAATGTGAGTTCCTCGTTTCCTCTCGCTCATGGACGATTAACTACAATACAATCATAGTCATGGTATTTTCATTTCCCTTTAGCTCCCTTTCCTTTGGCAGTCACTTACCATATCAGCTGGAACTCTTTAACCAACTCGAGTGAAAGCTTTTTTCATTTTTTGTTTTTATTTATTTATTTAACAGAGGCAATGCAGTCAAACTAGCCTGGATGCCAGCCGAACTTAGCCCCGCCCACAACATTTGAAGTCGGGAAGTTCGGTCTGGACTTGATCCGTTGTGGAGCAACTATGCTCAAACCAGAGCTGTTCGGACCAATCAAATTGTCAGGGCGGGCTTTATACGATGATGGACATGGGTTGAATTCGTTTTAATCCTAAAAGGAGAACTTTTTCGTTTATGCATTCACCTTGACTATTTCTCTTAAAAATAATGATTGTGTTGGTAAGTACTCCATGTATCCTTAAATTCTTTTTACAACACCGGCAAAAATCGTTTACACTCATCTTCTTCTTCTACTTCTTCCAGCGTGTGTGCAGTTGAGTTCTGTTGACAACTATGCGTTGCTCTATATACGTCACTTACTCCATTGCTCTGATTGGTTGTAGGTCTATCCAATTGAGTGTAGAGGTATTTTCTTTCCTGGTTCGGTTGAAAAACACCTCATAATCACAGCCCAATATGGGCAGTATCAGACTCATATTCTGACTAGAATCTGAGTATGACGACGTCAGGCTTACAATACAATTACTGCAACTGATGTGCAGCATATAAAGTTGATAACTAATGCTAATTTTCAACTCCTGTCCCTGGTTGGGCTTTTCTAAATGCATAAATAAATATAAAACATTCCCATTTCTTCAAACATACACTCACTCACACATTCACTCACACACACTCACGCAAAAAAGAAAAAAAAAGGTAATATCTAAAAATGGTTACAGTTTTGGTTTGTCTTTAGCCACAACTTAAGCCTAGAAGTGAACTTTTTAAAGCCAGATATAGTCTGAACGTCAGATGGTAATGAATTCCAGAGCTTATTTTCTTGACAGAAAAGGCTGTCTGAGCGAAGCTTGTCCTGCAGTATGGTATTATGCAGTTATAATTTGTAGTACTTCTAGAAACTCTTGCTGTTCTGTATTTGAATAAATGTACTAAGTGGCTCAGGTGCTAAATTATGAATATATTTGAAAATGAATGTTAGAAAACATAAATCACTAAAGCTTTCAAAGCTTAGTAAATTATATTTCTTGATTACTGGATATGACAGTGATGATGGCGGATTGGCTTTTTATCCATCGTTTTTATTGCAGACGGAGCTGTTTGCGCCCAAACCGTCATGCAGTATGAAATATGTAAAAAAAAACATAGCATGCATGTACAGCAGGGCTGCCTGGTTTGGTATGTAGTTTCTGATTAGTTTAAAACAGTTAAGATTGCTTTGTATTATTTTAGAGATTTTCTTTATATGTCTAGCAAATTTAAGTTGAGGATCTAAGACTGTTCCAAGATTTTTAAATTCTGTAACGGAGTGAATTTTTTTCATTTTGTAAGTTCATTTTTAATCTTTCGTTTAGATCAAGTCTCTTAATAGAAAAACACATGGAGACTGTCTTTGTAAGATTTAGCACCAACTGATTTTGATTGAGCCAATGTCTGACATCAGCCATACATGTAGACGGTACATCAGCAGCTATGATGTACCGTCTACATGTATGGCTGATGTCAGACATTGGCTCAATCAAAATCAGTTGGTAGGTGCATAAAGAACTGCATCATCTGCATAGAGCTGGATGCTGCCACCTGAACAGTTTAATGGTAAGCCATTTATAAAAAGAGTGAACAGCAAAGGACCAAGTATAGAACCCTGTGGTATGCCCATTTTAATGTTCAAAAGCGATGATTTTTTCCTGGGTAACTTTAACACACTGTTCTCTAGCTTGAAGATAGGACGCAAACAATATACTGCCTCAGTAGAGAAATTAAAAGATGACATTTTAGTTAAAAGCAAGCTATGTTTGATTGTATCGAAAGCCTTTTTAAGGTCCAGTAATACAGCTCCCACCACATCACCCCTATCCATTTTTTTTTATTTTTTTTTTTTAAGGTGTCATGAAGTGGCTTTTTTTATTTTTGTATACTGTTGTCCGGGGTCAATTTATGACAGACACGCACTGAAGACTTGGAAGTAAACACCCACGGCTAGGATTGGAAAAGGTTTGCATATTTAATGAGCTTCAGCTCCCTCAGTACATGTGGGGATTGTTTTGAAAGCATCTGGGGACACACTCACAGGACTCACAAAATGCCTTTATCAAACAAACACAATGATTCATCTCTCATCCATCTGCGATTGATTGGAATGTTATTTTTGTATTACTTGGCCCGCCTGATCGGTGAATAACCGCGACCCGTACACACACACGCGTGCAAGAAAGGAATTTTATTTCACTATTTAAGATAGCCCGTCTGAAAAACACATAGCCCCGAGATATTGGCCTTTGTGAGCACTCACGTTACAAGTCCGAGTCTGATCACGAATGAACCAATAACACCTTCTCCAGCCTGTGACAGCGTTCTAAGTTATTTAATCAATAGCTATCAAACGATCTGTAACAATGCAATACTAACACATATAAAAAAAAACATGTTTTACTCACATAAGTGTGTTGCACCATTCCTGTCAGATCCAATATAGAAGGCACAGCATTGTGTATTAATATGTCTGCAAATCCAGTCTCGACCTGTATCTTGTTTACAATCGATTCTGTGGTGAAATAAAGCGAACAAACGTGCAATGTCTTACGTACGTGAGCTGGAACCGTCATGTTTATTGCTCGGTAGCGCGATCCGTTTAGCTCCACGAGTCGGTGGGCGGGCTTGAGACGGCGCTTCTGCATCCTACGACGTCAGTGGTCGACATATTCTGAGATCTCTTGTTTTCTGGGCCTGGTGTCAATAAAAGCTTTTCTTTGACTAACAAGGACGTTTTCAGCTCTGAAACTTACAGGATATTCTTATATCACGATTAACTTTTATATATCAAAGGCTTTAGGCAAAGTTGATTTCTCAGTTCATCACCCCTTTAAGATTTTCAATTCAAATTAATATAACCCGATCTAAAACCAAACTGCTGTGGGTGGAGGGGCTGACTGGCTTCTAAATTATCAACCTATTGTGCTTCTACAACTTTCTCAATTACTTTGGATAGAATTGGTAAAAATAGATATGGGATGAAAATTACACATAGAGTCCTGACTTCCTGATTTAAATAATGGCACAATGACTGCTTTTTTCCATCCTAAAGGCAGGGCTCGACATTAACGCTTGTCCGCTTGTCCAGGACAAGTGGATTTTTTGAAGGGGCAAGTGAAAAACTATTTTACTTGCCCGACGGACAAGTATCCTTGTTAAAACGTCAAAACAAAAAATAACTAGGAAATCACCAAAGTGCAATAATGATTCTGCATTCAGTTAGTGTAAGTGGAGATCGATAGTGGATAATAATATAAAACGAACTGACTTTAACAAGGTTGTGCTGTTGAGGCTCGCGCAGCCTCTCGAGGAGAAAATCGAAAACAAATGAGTGCCGCTCACACACAGAAACTCAGTTTACATACACAGTTAAAATTGTGCAGTTTTTATATTTATAACATATGATACAGTTAAGCAACATTACACTAACAAGAGTGTTGTTTTCCTGAATTCCATCACGACTGAAAATGACACTGATTTCATACGCCAGTTCCATAAACAATTATTTAACATTGTCACTTACATTTTAGAAGTAATATGGACTGTTTTTGTTCTATTTCAGCAGCGAAAATAGTTCCAAACAAATATCACAGCAGAACCGTAACGCATCTCACAGCAACAATGTGTCTTAGTGAATGATTCAGCGTTTTAATGAATCGGTTGAATCAAAGATTCAATGGCCTATTCGTAAACGACCGCCAAATTCTTGAATGATTTGGCCGTTTCACTGAATCGACCTGCTGCCACCCGCTGGTGGTTTAGTTTCATCTACCAACATTTATTATTTGTATATTCAAAAATATTTAAAATAATCTCATAACATTATTTAATGCAGTTGTAATTTTTCAGTGTAAATTATTTAATTTGATTGGTAACAGCCTATAGTGTCCGTCCATCCATCCATCCATCCATCCATCCATCCATCATCTTCCGCTTATCCGGGGCCGGGTCGCGGGGGCAACAGTCTAAGCAGAGACGCCCAGACTTCCCTCTCCCTAGCCACTTCCTCCAGCTCTTCCGGGGGAACCCCGAGGCGTTCCCAGGCCAGCCGGGAGACATAGTCCCTCCAGCGTGTCCTAGGTCTTCCCCGGGGCCTCCTCCCGGTGGGACGTGCCTGGAACACCTCCCTGGGAAGGCGTCCAGGAGGCATCCGAAATAGATGCCCGAGCCACCTCAGCTGGCTCCTCTCGATGTGGAGGAGCAGCGGCTCTACTCCGAGTTCCTCCCGAGTGACTGAGCTCCTCCTCTAAGGGAGCGCCCAGCCACCCTGCGGAGAAAGCTCATTTCGGCCGCCTGTATCCGGGATCTTGTCCTTTCGGTCATGACCCACAGCTCATGACCATAGGTGAGAGTAGGAACGTAGATTGACCGGTAAATCGAGAGCTTTGCCTTGCAGCTCAGCTCCTTCTTCACCACGACAGACCGGTACATCGACCGCATTACTGCAGAAGCTGCACCGATCCGTCTGTCAATCTCCCGTTCCATCCTTCCCTCACTCGTGAACAAGACCCCAAGATACCTGAACTCCTCCACTTGAGGCAGGAACTCTCCACCCACCTGAAGCGGGCAAGCCACCCTTTTCCGACTGAGAACCATGGCCTCGGACTTGGAGGTGCTGATTCTCATCCCAGCCGCTTCACACTCGGCCGCAAACCGTCCCAGTGCACGCTGAAGGTCCTGGCTCGAGGAGGCCAACACGACGACATCATCCGCAAAAAGCAAACCCAAAACCCCAAACCGGACACTTTCCGGCCCTTGGCTGCGCCTAGAAATTCTGTCCATAAAAATTATGAACTGAACTGGTGACAAAGGGCAGCCCTGCCGGAGTCCAACATGCACCGGGAACAAGTCTGACTTACTGCCGGCAATGCGGACCAAGCTCCTGCTCTGGTCGTACAGGGACCGAACAGCCCTAAGCAGGGGGCCGCCGACCCCATACTCCCAGAGCACCCTCCACAGAATGCCACGGGGAACACAGTCGAATGCCTTCTCCAAATCCACAAAACACATGTGGACTGGTTGGGCAAACTCCCATGAACCCCCCAGCACCCTGGAAAGGGTATAGAGCTGGTCCAGTGTTCCACGACCGGGACGAAAACCACACTGTTCCTCCTGAATCCGAGGTTCCACCATCGGCCGAATTCTCCTCTCCAGTACCCTGGCATAGACTTTCCCGGGGAGGCTGAGAAGTGTGATCCCCCTATAGTTGGAACACACTCTCCGGTCCCCCTTCTTGAAAAGAAGAACCACCACCCCGGTCTGCCAGTCCAGAGGCACTGTCCCCGACCGCCATGCGATGTTGCAGAGGCGTGTCAGCCAAGACAGCCCCACAACATCCAGAGACTTGAGGTACTCAGGGCGGATCTCATCCAACCCCGGTGCCTTGCCACCGAGGAGCTTTTTAACCACCTCGATGACTTCAGCCCGGGTGATGGACGAGTCCACCTCTGAGTCCCCAGCCACTGCTTCCTCAACGGAAGACATGTCGGTGGGATTGAGGAGATCCTCAAAGTATTCCTTCCACCGCCCGACGATATCCCCAGTTGAGGTCAACAGGTGCCCATCTCCACTGTAAACAGTGTTGGTAGGGCACTGCTTCCCCCTCCTGAGGCCTCGAACGGTTTGCCAGAATCTCTTCGAGGCCGACCGATAGTCTTTCTCCATGGCCTCACCAAACTCCTCCCAGGCCCGATTTTTTGCCTCCACGACTACCCGGGCTGCAGTCCGCTTGGCCTGCCGGTACCGGCCAGCTGACTCCGGAGTCCCACAAGCCATCCAGGCCCGATAGGACTCCTTCTTCAGCTTGACGGTATCCCTTACTTCCGGTGTCCACCACCGGGTTCGGGGATTGCCGCCTCGACAGGCACCGGAGACCTTACGGCCACAGCTCCGAGCGGCCGCAGAGACAATGGAGGTGGAGAACATGGTCCACTCGGACTCAATATCTCCAGACTCCCTCGGGATCTGGTCGAAGCTTCGCCGGAGGTGGGAGTTGAAGATCTCTCTGACAGGGGGCTCGGCCAAACGTTCCCAACAGACCCTCACAGTACGTTTGGGTCTGCCGGGTCTGTCCAGCTTCCTCCCCCGCCATCGGATCCAACTCACCACCAGGTGGTGATCAGTTGACAGCTCCGCCCCTCTCTTCACCCAAGTGTCCAAGACATATGGCCGAAGGTCTGATGACACGACCACAAAGTCGATCATCAACCTCCGGCCTAGGGTGTCCTGGTGCCACGTGCACTGATGGACACCCTTATGCTTGAACATGGTGTTTGTAATGGACAAGCTGTGGCTAGCACAGAAGTCCCATAACAGAACACCGCTCGGGTTTAGATCAGGGGGGCTGTTCCTCCCAATCACGCCCCTCCAGGTGTCACTGTCACTGCCCATGTGGGCGTTGAAGTCCCCCAGTAGAACGACGGAGTCTCCAGTCGGAGCACTTTCCAGCACCCCTCCCAGAGACTCCAAGAGGGCCGGGTACTCCGCACTGCCATTTGGGCCGTAGGCACAAACGACAGTGAGAGGCCTATCCCCGACTCGAAGGCGCAGGGAAGCGACCCTCTCGTTCACAGGGGGTGAACTCCAACACATGGCGGCTGAGCTGGGGGGCTATAAGCAAACCCACTCCAGCCCTCCGCCTCTCACCATGGGCAACTCCAGAGTGGTAGAGAGTCCAGCCTCTCTCTCGTGTGGTTCCAGAGCCCAAGCTGTGCGTGGAGGTGAGCCCGACTATCTCTAGTCGGTACCTCTCGACCTCCCGCACAAGCTCAGGCTCCTTCCCCGCCAACAAGGTGATATTCCACGTCCCTAAAGCCAGATTCCGTGTCCAGAGATCGGGTCGTCGGGGGCCTCGCCCTCAACTGCCGCCCGATTCGCTATGCACCGGCCCCTTACGCTCCCTCCTGCAGGAGGTGAGCCCACAGGAGGGCGGCCCCACGTCACTCGTTCGGGCTGAGCCCAGCCGGACCCCATGGGGGGAGGCCCGGCCACCAGGCGCTCGCATACGAGCCCCAACCCCGGGCCTGGCTCCAGGGTGGGGCCCCGGCTGCGCCATGCCGGGCGACGTCACAGCCTATAGTGTCTTATTCTAATTTAATTTATTTATCAAATTTAAGAATATAAAAGGAAAGCCGAAGCATACCCTATATTAATACGATTATGGAAAAATGCCCTTTATAAAAAGATACAAATATGACAAATATGCATATTTAAATATGTCAAAGCTGATTAAACACTGGTGAGAATATTGCTTCAGTATAGATTATATTTACAAAAAAAATCCGGAAAGCAGCTATTCGTTTTATACAGCTAAGGAAAAAATTAAGAGACCACTTAACATTGATTTCTCAATGTTAAGTGGTCTCTTAATTTTTTCCAGAGCTATATATATATATATATATATATTTCTCTTTAATATATAGGAGGTAGGGTTGGGCGATGTCCCCTAAATTGGCAGTTGACGATGTTTACAGTAAAACATCGTGATGGTCGATGATATCGTCGTTTTGGGGGGGGGGGATTATTATGTAAATAGGTAGATAATATACTATATCTCTTTACATAAATACTATTTTCTACTTAAAACTATCATTTCGTTATTTTTACTAACCCAAATAATGAATCATCCGCTAGGTTGCACGTGAGGGGAAAAAAATAGGTTCCTTCCACTAAGAGTTGAGCTCTTTTTAAAAAAAAATATATCTCTTTACATAAATACTATTTTCTACTCTTAAAAAAATTATTTCGTTATTTTACTAACCCAGTGTTTTGTATGTGAATGCTGTTGCAACTTGCACGTGAATATTACCACAGGAATGAAGCACAAAGCTTTTAGCCTAGAAAGGAAATAATGGTCAGATAGCACTTTTTCATTCTACTTTGCAATCTGGATCTGGTCACTCGATTTTTCCGTGAATTTTAACAATAGGCCCAGTCCATTTTATCCCATTGGACATGGACATCTCGTTTCTTTTCCTAAATCTTCACTCACGTCGCCATTTTCGCAGGGGATTATAATCGTTTCTTCCTTTCGTTTGCTTATAATTAAGTCTATTAACTATTCACATCCTTTACTGTGGGAAAGTATAAAAAACACTGAAGGACGAATACCTTTTTACTTCAATTTGTATTTAACACAGTTTGTTCTTGTTATTAAACTTGGTTAGGCGCGTCAAGAATAGCGGTCTATTTGAATAGCGCATTTCACACACACGCCGCGGTGATTTTAGTTTTGTTTTCTCTGGCAGTGAATAATCAAACATTGCCTAAATGTCTTGCCCTTGTGGAAGATAAAATCCGCTCTTCAGAACTTTTACAACAAGTGTTGCCTTGCAACATCAGGAGAAAACTTGAATATATTCGAGAAGGTGTCTATCCAGCTCGTGTCCCACATTCCTCTCAAAGCGCAGAGCGGTATATGACGCATCTTTGCAGGGAAATAGTATGAATAAAATATTTTTCTAACTAATATTTAATTTTCTTATATTCTTGAGGTAACGATTATTTACTGAAAATCGTTTAAATGTTTTATAGGCTGTGTTGTTTCACTGACGGAAGTGCTAAAATAAACACGCATGCATATGGATGTTTCAGCCTCAAATGATTTCAAAATGTAGGCTATGCATATATCTGGCATAGACAACAGTATTTAAAATAGCATAGGCTATATGCATTAGTTACATTCTCAATTTAATTTACAGAGCAATTCCTGCTAAGTTTTTAGTTTAACTAATACTATAGAAGAGGATTAGTGTGTGTCGCACTCGCAACGGGGGCGTGGCATCACGATGGTCGCGCTCCATCGTGATGTCGGTCAGCCATCACGATGGACGATGATATCGTCCATCGGCACAACCCTAATAGGAGGCCATAGAACGTGTTCCTCCGCCAGACAGGGAGTCCGGGTTCTACAGCCGGTACTTCATTGTTCCCAAGAAGGATGGAAGGTTGCGTCCAATTTTAAATCTGAGGAACTTGAATTGTTCTCTGAGAAAATTCAGATTCAAGATGCTCACAATTCCAACCATCGTGAGTCAGATCCAGTTCGAGGACTGGTTCGTCATGATAGATTTAAAGGACGCATACTTCCACATATCCATCCTTCCATGTGACAGGAAGTTCCTGAGGTTCGCTTTCGGGGGCGAGGCATTCCAATATCGGGTACTTCTGTTCGGTCTAGCTCTTTCCCCCTCGCACGTTCACCAAGTGTATGGATGCAGCTCTGGCTCCATTGAGACTCCGGAGCATCCGTGTACTGAATTACATCGACGACTAGGGCTATGTATCACCAACAATGTCACGATACGATACGCATCACTATACATATTAGTTTAGTAACAGTAATATCTGTTTATTGAATAACCAGTGTAAGAACAGTTGTGATAAATGAAAAACTATTTTGTTTTTGTCATGAAAAAAAGACAATGAGTTAAATGCAATGAGTTAAACTTTGGAAAGGCTTGGTTCTTGATTATTTTGGATATATATCAGGTACAATACATGGCAAATTTTGGAATGTAAAACCAATCTTGCGAAAAATCTAAAACAAATTTGGGAAAACAAATCTCTTAACTAATGCTGTAAACTATGGGAGTCAGTTGTACTATAATATTAAAGGTAAAAATGAACTGATTTGTACAAACACTTAAATTACTCTAAATTACATGTTTTTTATAATAATAAAGTTATAATATTAACTTTACAAATGACATAATCATATACATATTTTTTTAAATATAAACATTTAAATGGTGGCTGTCATAAACTTGCCAGATTCATTCAAACATGCATTAAATATTGAAGAACATTATAATGAATATGGTGCATATTTTTAGCAAAATGCTCCTCTCTAGAGTCAATTTTTCTAGCTGACTAACGAGTTTATGGACACTGGATAATTTTTTTTAATTTTTTCTGAGGTAAATGGGGCGTTACATGACATTGTTTACAAGCTATTTTACTGACGCCTTTCCGTGTTTGAAACACTGATCGAGTGATTCCACGTGACATTATACGGATGTCGGTAAGTTGTACTCTATCTTTTAACACATGTTCAGATGTTCATTCATGTTTATTTAGCGCTGTAACTGGTATTAAAGGGTTAGTTCACCCAAAAATGAAAATTCTCTCATTAATTACTCACCCTCATGTCGTTCGACACCCGTAAGACCGGAATATTCGGAACACAAATTAAGATATTTTTGTAGAAAGCTGATGGCTGAGAAAGGCTTCAGAAAGGCCTCCATTGGCATTCAGTACATTTACACTCCCAAGACCCATAAAAGGCACTTAAAACGTTATTACAAAGTCCATCTCACCACAGTGGCTCTACAATAATTTTACGATGCGACAACAATAGTTTTGGTGGGAAAAAAAAAATCAAACTAACACCTTTATCCAACTTGTTCTTGTCTTCCGTGTGTGCCTCCATGACGCATGCGCGAGAATATGACGTAGCGCCAGGGTTAACGACGACTGGCTCATATTGGCCCAGTCGCGAGTAATGGCGGTTTGGCATAGAGATGTCGGCCACATTCAGTGCTTGGGGTTGAGACTCAACATGAAAAGAGCGTGTTGACGCCTTCTCAGAGAACCACGTTTCGACTTCGATGCGGCACAACTGTCTCCTGCGCGTGTCAAGTCCATACGGGCGATGGTCTCCAGTATGAAGCAAGGCCCCAGCATCACTGTGAAGCAGTTTCAAAGACTGCTGGGGCTCATTGCCAATTCCAATTGTTTCTGTGAATTGCAGCAATCCATTTGCTTCTCTTTTCTGTAGTTCTCGGCAGTAAAAATACTTTTCTGTTTTTGATATCTTTTGTGTGTTTTTCGGGTCATTCCCCCTGAACAGTAATGCTGCCACTCAGTGGGCGTAACAGCAGTCACTCCGGCCGACGTTACGTCACATGCGGTGACGTGCATACCCTCTATACTTTATTATCATGAAAATAAGAACTAAGAAATAAGAAAATAAACCATATATTGTTGTAGTCGTGTTTTTATTAGTAATGTTTAATCAATCAATCTTCTGTTTATTCAGCTACAAAGATAATTTGATTTGATGTCCATATGGATTTCCTGGAATGATGTGCGTTATCGTAAACATTTTTGCCAAATCATGTGCAGTTTCATTTCGATTAATCGCGTAGCCCTATTTAAAAGCCTCTCAAAGTGAAATAATTTTGTGATTGATAATAAGCTGCACACTGATTTGTAGAATGCAGGAATTCAGATTTTATCACAGATCATCTCCTTTGTTCTTGCATGTCACGTGACTTAACGTCATGCCACAAGCACCAGTGGGGTTTGATGTTATTGAGGGGTCGACAAATTTGATTTGGTCTTTTCGTACATGAGTTGATCAATGATTTGATCACTTAAATTTCACTCTGTGATTGTACCACTTCAGAATACTTTGCTTTACTGGAGTTAAACAGTATGAATTACTTTTATGTTACCATTATGTCCTTTTTGAAGCTTGAAACCATTGGACATCGTTGACATTCTAGACAGCCGAAACATCTTCTTTTGTGTTCTGCTGAAGAAAGGAAGTCTTACAGGTTTTGAACAACATGAGGGAAA
Source organism: Gobio gobio (assembly GCF_949357685.1). NCBI lineage: Eukaryota > Metazoa > Chordata > Actinopteri > Cypriniformes > Gobionidae > Gobio > Gobio gobio. Next base: position 37,551,151 of record NC_137111.1, on the reverse strand, counting down.
GCAAATGATGAAAGAGTGCACTTTTTTGGTGAACTGTTCCTTTAAGTGTAAGTAGTGAAGATTATGATGAACCACCTCCTGATGGCTTGCAAAAATGTAGTGCAGGCATAGAGATTTTTTTTTATAAAGTTTTTACTCTCAAGGAAGGCTTTTTTTTGGTTACAGGAGTTTACTAGCTTTAGAAATACTCAATCAAACATTTTTTTCGAAGGCGCAGTGGGTTTTACACGGCTTGAGGAGACCTGCAAGTTGAATGTTTGCGGTTAAAAACAGTGTGCTTTATATAGCTGCAGTACGGAATACGGAATAACTGTTATTACAGCCATTTAATGTGAGTGTATAAAGAAAGAGGAAGCAGCGAGAGAACAGATGGATATATCTACAAGCACAAGAAAGCCTGAAGGAGAAGAAATTCCCAGCATGCCTCTTTCTCTGTCTATGCATGTGTGTGGTTTTTGGATCAGACTGTGATGGTAATAAGACCCGCAGCATCACTAATTATTATTACTTACACCTCAGTATCTGTTATGTCTGAAAGAGTGTGCAAGCACAAGTGAATCATATTTCTGTAACACAAGATGTGTTGCGGACAATCCTGGGTGGATGTGCATGTGGCTCAGTGTTCAGGTATATGCAATTTAAGATATTTTTCTAAGGAACATGTAAATTACCCAACATAGGCTCATTGGAAAAGCTTGCATCTACCTAATGTTTTTTAACAAAACTCCAGAACCGTACCTATACAAAAAATTCACAGCTGAAATTAACACTAGTGGCTGTAAAGCACCAACAACTTTGATTCCTTTTCACGCAAATTATGAGGGGGAGATTATTATTATCGTACTTGGGGCAAAAACACTTCCAATGTAAAAAAAACAACAAAAAGTCTTTAAGCCAAGCAGTTTGGAGGTGATAGTGTCTCAGTCAGTTGGCAGTGCAATAAAGCATGGGCGTTGGAACCATTGTATGTGGGTGCGACAAGACCCACCCACTTTTTACGATCAATGATATTGGACCTACTCACTTTTATTGTCTCTAATTCAGCACATCTGTTTACCTACCCCTAACCGATAAATACTTATTATTAAACACATTTAGAAGCTTTATTTCACTTTTCTAATATTTTCTTCATTTTTATTGAAAATTAAGGGAGTAGAGGGAGTAGGCGGATTCGAACCTCGGGTCGATTTGCGTCAACTTGGTGGCTTGTCTTACCTCTACACTATTGCCACTCTCAATGATACAGTGATTTCCGTCATTTTGTCTTTCCCAACCAGACGTTTAGCAAACAAGGCGGTATATTTGTACTTAATGTAAATGGCATCTACTCCAGTAAAGGACCCACCCACTTTTTTTGTGCTTCTGACGCCCATGCAATAAAGTAATACAAAACTTTTTGGGGGTTATTTTTTCAGTATTTGGTTAGTTTTTGTGTTACCCAGCTCCTGGGTCATACATAACAACCCTGTGTGTGGGTAGTTTTTGTGTAACCCAGATACTTGGTCAGACGTAACAACCCAGGGGTTGAGTTATTTATCTCTGGCTTTTTGCAACCTCTTCAGTCTTCAGGAGAGAGCAGTTCCGTCTAATTGGTGCTTGTCTTCGGTAAAATAGAGGTTTGTGTACATTTTATTTTATCTATAAATTCATTATTGTGCTGTATATCGTTTAATTTTATGCAAAGCAACATACGTGGTGTTCTCAGGGTGGCAGTCTAAAGTTGGAAGTTTTCCCCCTGTTGAACATGGCAACGGGACAGGTCGATTACACTTGAATTACTTGTAAATGTTTAATTTTTACTTCTAATATTTGTTAAATTATGTTTTATCAACAAGGTTCGGGAGGAGCACGTTCAGCTAATCAGCAATAAGAGGTATATATATATATATAATATGCAGCAGTCATATCTCTGTTCATTGACAGTTCATCAGCAACCCTCCATCACCCCTTCTCCACACTTTTAGTTCTAACCACTTAAGCCTGGAACACACCAAGCCGACGGTCGGCCGTCGGGCAGTTTTTGTGCATCGGCCAACTAAGTTTTTTCTTAGTTGGCAAACTAAGGCCAACTTTGGACCCAGACCAAGCAGCAACCTCCCACAGTTTCTCTTGAAGCCAATGCGTAAGTGACTTAAACTGCAATTAATAGACTGGCCGGTAGAGACTCAGACTCAGAATCTCATTGAGCCCCATGTTAAAATGCCCAACTTTACAGCAGAAAAAACATGTTTACAGCCTGATACAAATTGTGGTTTTGGTCTATACAGCGAATTTTGCCCTTCATGACAACTGTGAGGGGGGTGAATTTTTTTATAACTCATCGTTTACATTATATAAAGCCTTAAAGTTCTGCATAATTAAGGGCGTGGCCACTTTGATTGACAGGTGGATAGCCATTTATCTGCTGTCTTTTAGTCATTGCGTCACCTCAGGTCCACCCACGTCCCGCCTCTTTGCCGATTTTCTGTTATCTGGGTGTGACGCGCGATGTCTGCCAAGATGGCAATGGCCAGCTCGTTCCTACTTTACTCTTTAAAACTGCTCTTCAGAATCCTTTGGGTGACGTCACCGACACTATGTCCATATTTTTTTACAGTCTATGACCTAGACGGTGTGAACTCATGAAACGACTTTAAATGTTGGCAATATGTATCGAAAACTATATAAAATATGCTATACTGTACAGAAAATAAAGGAATTATCATGCAAGCCAGTGGTTGTCAAGTATTTAAAAAAAAAGTTTAGAGGATTTAAGTTAATCTGTAGACATTAATTCATGTATGAAGTAAAAAAAAGAAGATAGTATTATAGTAATAATGAATACAACTATGCTTAAATGAACAACCCAATTTGCTGGGTAAAATTAACCCAACATGTGTTCTGTCTGTATTTACCCAGCCTTTTGGTTGAAACCAACCCAAATTAGTTTTTTTTTAACTAGAATGAATTTACTGTGCTATACATATAATGTCATTAATTCCCTTTTGAAATGTCAAGCAAATGTTGAGAAATTAATTCAAAGTCAGCATTACATCTTCATATCGCATCTTGCTTCATAAATAAATTATGCATCTGGACATTGTGATCGTCATGTGGCAGGAAATGTGAACGGTTCATGTTCCCCTTCAAACTGATCCACACACACACATCTAGTCTGCCCTGAGTGCAAAGGAGAAGCTAATCCAATCACCTCGGCTGAACTTTCTCATGTTCTGGCACTAAAGCGTGTTTCCTCCTCCCTTCTTTTGAACGTGCCTTAGCTATTAATGCAACACGCGCACACACAGAAGACGGCGTGTGTGGTTCTATGGGTGCACTATGTTGGCCGTTTCCACGCTAAGTCCACCGGGTCTGTGAGCGAGACTCTGACTCCCCTCTGTTAAAAACATCTGCCTGAGAGGGTCTAAATGAAGACAGGATGATTTAGAGCAGGAGAGAGAGAAAGATGTAGTCCATTAACCCTGCGGAGTGTGTGTTCAGACAGATTAAGAGAGAGAACAGAGGGGAAAGAGATGGTTTTGCTGTTGGTAGAGGAATTAGACTGGACTGACACTGTCTCTTGTTTCTGCAGTAAACACTTCACACTTGACCAATAAATAACCCTTTTGTATACACACCAGCCCTCTTCAACGGACACTCACAATCCCTCTATACACACTGCCCGCATTTATGGGATACACAATGTTGTTGTTACTGTCATCGAGAGAGAACAAACACACACACACGGGATCTACCAGCCTTTTAAATTCATTGACATCTGCTTCCTTCGGAAACTAAGCACTTAAAAAAACACTCTAGAGGAACATTTACCATCTGGGAGTGGACAGTGTTTCGGGTCAAGAATATGATTGGGTCAGGAATGGTGTACATCATGGTCAAAGTTCTGAAAACTTTAGGCAACACTTTCGTTTAGGGTCCAATTCTCACTGTTAACGTAGCACTTTAATTTACAGTCCTGTTCCCCTACATACTATGTACTTATTATTTTTATTACAATAACTAGGAACTAACTCTGAACCTACCCCTAAACCTAACTTTAACCCATGTAGTTACCTTATATCAACCAGTACATTCTAAGTACACACTGTCAGTACATGTAAGTGTACATACTGTAAAAAAACGTACAACCATTAGCTAGTTGCGTATGCACATTATTATTGGCTATTCGTTAGTACTTGTAGAGCATGTATTTATGCCGTATTCTGCATGGCCATATTCTACATCCCTTAATCCTACCCAATACCTAAATTTAACAACTACCTTACTGCATATTAATAAGCAATAATTAGGAGTTTATTGAGGCAAAAGTCATAGGTTATAGTAAGAATTGGAGCCTGAACTAAAGTATGACAACCCTTTCATGTGTATATGTGTGAGCTTGGATTTTAGGCAAATAATAATAACAACTATCAAAAGAGTATTAAGTTACAGTTTTTAATCATTATAGGACCCATCTCCCAATACTTGGGTCACTTTTTCAGAACTCTTCAGTGAGCTCAACAGCAGTTGTTATCAAGGCTTTGGGACAAAAGGCAATGACTACATCTTTCAAATGACCAAAATTCTTTTCTCATTTAGACACAACCACCACCAAAACTATTTACCTACAGGCCAATTTGCATGTTTATATAGGCTTTTCAAAATTAAACTTAAAGGGATAGTTCACCCAAAAATGAAAATTATCCCATAATTGACTCACCCTCAAGCCAGGTGTATATGACTTTCTTCTTTTAGCCTAACACAATCAGAGTTATATTAAAAAAATATCCTGGCTCTTCCAAGATTTATAATGGGACTGAATGGTAACTTGGATTTTGAAGCCTAAAAAAGCACATCCATCCATCCATCATAAAAGTAATCCATACGGGGGTTAATAAAGGCCTTCTGAAGCGAAGCGAAGTGAAGTGAAACTTTATATAAACTATCTCTAGCTTCTGGTATCCACGAGTTTAGTTCTGACTGAAGAGTGAACTGAGAATAGAGAGAGAATAGACGCCTCTCACGGTTCAAACAAATAAGGCAACAAACTCAAGCATTCCTTCAACATTTCTCTTTAAAAATTCTCATTTTAGGCCAGTGTTTTGTTTGGCTCTATCCTTTGCTCTTACGCGTTCGTCAATACGTCATGCATCAAGCCAGAGTTCACTCTTCCGCCGGAATTAGATTTGTTTCCTAGTGATTTATAGTTTACAAAGTTATAAAGATGTATATTTTTCTTACAAAAACACAACGCTTTATCACTGGAGCCGTATGGATTACTTTTATGATGGATGGGTGCGCTTTTTTGGGCTTCAAAATCCAAGTTACCATTCACTCCCACTATAAAGCTCGGAAGAGCTAGGATATTTTTAAATATAACTCTGATTCTGTTTAGCTGAAAGAAAAAGTCATAAAGACCTAGGGTGGCTTGAGGTTGAGTAAATTATTTCATTATATAAATTTTTGGGTGAACTAACCATAATACAGAAATGATAATACCAATATTATTTATTTATTTAATTGCTACAGTGTTTCCCAAATGGACAAAGAGATTAATTTTGAAAAGGACTGCAAGCTGCAGTCGGGATGAATCAACATTGCAGTAGCCTATGAACGAATCCAAAGCTCATCAAAACTAGGTTTGTTGTTAGATTCATGGAGGTACACACCCACTGATGCCGGGCCGACACTTTCTAATTAAACCTGCTGTGTGCCGTGCAGTGAAGATGAAAGAGCTCTTTTTTCCTTTTCTGTGGGATTCTCGTTCACAGTCTTCACATGCGCTGCAGCAAGAGTTGAGAAAGCTGTATGGAGTCTACGATTGTGAATGTCGCTCTGAGGTAGTTGCTCACATCTGCATTATACTACAAACAAACAAAGCAACAAGCAGAAAAGAACTAAGCATCTCATTGCACAGCTTTATGCTGGACGATATATTGCGCTGAGTAAATATATGCGCACAGGATGTGCTGAAACAGCCTCCATCTCTCTCCTGATATTACCCCTGTAACTACCATCAGAGGAGATGAAAAAGGAGAAAATTAGAGAGGTTGAGGAGGAGGAGGATGAGGGAGAGAGAAAAGCATTTGAGAGAAAATAAATAGACTTGGACCCAACCTAAGATTAAACTTGTGCCTTAGTCCACACTGAAAAGAGGTGAGTGGACAGGAGAAAAGAGCTGTGGACACAGAGTGATAGAGTGAAGCTATTCAAAGGCTCGCGGTCCATCTTTATTCAGATGGTGGTGTGAAGATTGAATGGTGGTTTACTTTCATTTTTGTCTTTTATTCATGCTGACCCTTGTTCCCCTTGAGTCTCCTTCTCTTTTTCCTTTTGTGCATGTGTGTTAGAAGCACGCTGTGAGGCATTTTTACCCATCAAATGACATCTGTAGGTTTTTCACGCAGAGAGAATCCTCAGGCTCTAAAATGCATGTCCTTCAGCTGTGTGACTTTAAATGGCTGTAAATGCTTTTGTGTTTGACAGAGATATGAATTATACCTCTGTTTGTATCAGGAAAAAAGAAAAGCAGAATCAAAGGAGGACGGTTCTGGATAATTCAGTAGGAGGCGCACACACTATGGGGGAAATTCACTAAGAATGAATAGCACCTGCTGATGGCACCGTTTATTTGCATGAGATGTCGCCTCATTCGCTAAAGGAATTATGCAAATCAGGTAATGGTGCAAACGTGGCCACAAATTTTGTGCTAAATTTAATTTGCACACTGCAATTCCTGGTCTTGTGGGTTGGTTCTGAGTGCTTGCTTGTGGTGGAGGATGCAGTGGATTATCTATCGCTATATCGACACTTTACTGGGACTGTATATCATCTCTCCACTACTGCAATCCAAGCACCTGAATCAGCTTTAAAATGCAGAAAGGGTGCTTTATTACGAGATCTATCATTTGATCATCATCAGATGAATTATTGATACCGTGATCAATAGAAAATGTACATCCAAAATGTTTTTAAACACATTTTTTTGAAGCGCCTCTGTTATGCTTTTTTTTGGATATTACCTTTCATGGAGTGTGTAATACATGCTGTTTGTGAATGTTGAATGTCCGCAAAGTTTTAAAGATCAAAGTGCAAGAATAAAGTTACTGTCTCCTAAAAGAAAGAATCAATTCTGAACCTCTAGACAAGTCGTCAGCAATTCGTAACAATGTAACAAATTTGCCAGCTTGTGGTCTTCATTGGCTGCTCGCGAACGACCTGGAGTTGTAGCCGAGGCCAGGACGAGTTTTGATTTGTGTTGTCGACATGTCGAGAAGATGCTTTTTTCTGAGCTGCTATACTCCACTTTGCATTTGAGTTCACTTTAAAAGGATGAGGAATTAATATGGAATCTATCTAAAGGCCCTATCATACACTCAGTGCAATGTGGCGTCAGGCGCGACGCATGTGTTTTTGCTAGTTTTAGCCTGACATTGTTATAATTTTTACGTCCCACGTTGTTTAAATAGCGAATGCACTCGCTCCACTCTGTTTGCCGATGGTCTGAAAAGAGGTGTGTTCAGGCGCATTGTTGGCGCATTGCTAATTTGAGGCAACTGAAAACGACTGCGCCATTGACTTTAGACCATTGACTTCAGTTGTCATGGCGCCATCGTTTTAAGTTTAACATGTATATTTGTGGTTTCTGACACACACTGTATGAAGTAGACCAATCACAACAGACTGAGCTGTCTGACCAATCAGAAGAGCGTAGGCTTGCGTTAAGGAGGGGTTTAGAAAGACTGAACCTTCGAACTAGCCATTTTCAGTGAGAAATGAGGTAATGTGCAATGTACAGGGTTCCTACGGGGTTTGGAAAAGTATGGAAAAGTATGGAATTTAATTTGAGTAATTTCCAGGTCTGGAAAAGTATGGAAAAAATAAATCAGAGTATGGAAAATTATTTATGTTTCCAGACTATTGTCCCTATTTCATTTTCTAAATATAAAATTAATAATTTCTAAATGTATATAATAAATATATACACAATCGTTTTTTTCAATGAATGAAAAACTTGTAACCTAGCTATGGCAGTAAAGGTCAGACCTGTTTGTTCCTTCCTTTTCACAGTTCAACAGTGGTTAACACAGCACTTTGTAGTTTGAGAAAGCAAGTTGGGTTTGAGGATAAAACAGAGTCGATGGTGGAGTTCTTAAAGGAATAGTACACCCAAAATGAAAATTTGTAATTTATTCACCCCCATGTCTTTCAAAACCATAAGACTTTATTATATTAATATTTTTTTATATTTTAAATCTGAGATGTTTTAGTCCCTTTATTAAAGGACTAGTTCACCCCAAAATGAAAATGTCCTAATCATTTACTCACCTCAATGCCATCCAAGATATCCATGACTTACTTTCTTCAGTGAAAGATAAATTAAGTTTTTGAGCAACCAACTGAGTTGGTTGCCATTTTGAATTTGATTAGGACATTTTCATTTTAACGTGAACTAATCCTTTAAATATCTTCATGTGTCCAAGATTTCCAAGATTAACAAAAGTCTTATTAGTTTAGAATGACATGAGGGTAAGTATATTATGATGGAAATGTCATTTTTGGGTAAATTAATAACCCTTTAAAAAAATTGACAGATTTAGCATTTTGATCGTTAAGGTCACAAAAGGCAATATTTTAATATAGGATTTCTAAATATTAGATAGCCTACATAGAGGTTTTGACTCAGAGTGTAACATACTTGTCGGTAGCATTGTGGGTAAGTGCGTCGCCATGTAGTGCTGTTGTGCTTCGGGAGACCCGAGTTCGAGTCCTGCCTCATGGAATTTTCACAATCCCGCCCCCCTCTCTCTCTCCCTCCTTACTTCCTGTCTAGCTACAATACTAAATCTTTAGAATGTAACACTTGTTAGCAGTTGAATTTGAAAACAATTTATCAGAACAAGTTAAATATGGTCGGAAAAAATCTGTATGGAAGTCTGGAAATTCGAGTCTGGAAAAGTATGGAATTTTGAAATGAAAATTGTGTAGGAACCCTGAATGTATATTATGAGAAAATCAAAGTGTTCTTTGACCTTGCTATTGTAGGAGACCCCCTAAACAAGATTAGCCTTTAAAATAGCATTTTTAAGAGCATTTTAAGAAATATCACTGAAATGTGCACTTACATCGTTCTTCAAGAAACATCTAGGAATGTTTAGAATCTGCACTTTTCTAAAATAGAAACTTTTTATACACACAGAGCTGGACACACTCACATATGGGTGCCATCATGTAAATGTCACATAACGTTGAGTATGTTACTATTGATAATATACAATACTTTTAGAAAGTTAATACTTTTATTGAGCAAGGAATCAATCAAAACGGACAGAAAATGACTTTTACATTGTTACAAAAGATTAAAATAATGAAATGCTGTTTTTCTGAACTTTTTATTCATCAAAGAATCCTGATCACAAGTATTAGCACTGTTTTCAACATTGATAATAATAAGAATGTTTGTTTACTTGTGTACTTACATTATCCCAAATGTTTCAAAGAATGTTTAAATCCAGAGAAATAAGCAATTTTAACCAGTACACGGACCATGTCTTTGCGTCGCCTATCAAGGACATCATACCTGCGTTACCCTCAATTTCTGGTTTTATTTAGTAAAAACCATGGAAACACCAACGATGCTTTAATTTATTATGTTTTATTAGACAGATGAGCAACTGTTTGGATACATTCATTGACAGAAAATTGCATATTGTGGCTTTAATATGCATGCAGACCAATACCACTCGCAGTTTTGTGACCAATAAGAGCCAACTAAATGTTAGCAAAAAACTTATTGAATTCCCTTTTACATTTAGTTATGTTTTCATGTGACAGTGATTTCATTTACATATCACAGAACAGCACTATACCAGCACAGATAGCTCCTGGATAAATGCAATACGTGTGGTTATAGTCAATAAGCTTTTATGCTGTACTACCACACACAAACGTGACGCAACTGTGTGTATTGAATTCACCTCAGATGGTTTTTGTAATGGTATTTTTATTTTTTATTTTATATTCTCGCTCCTGTGAACTGTTTGACGTCCATTTCACCCAGTGTTGGCTTATTTTTGTGAAGTACTCATTCTCCAAAGAGAGAAGAGAATGATTGTCTCTCTCTCTGTGTGTGTGTGTGTGTGTGTGTGTGTGTGTGTGTGTGTGTGTGTGTGTGTGTGTGTGTGTGTGTGTGTGTGTGTGTGTGTGTGTGTGTGTGTGTGTGTGTGTGTGTGTGTGTGTGTGTGTGTGTGTGTGTGTGTGTGTGTGTGTGTGTGTGTGTGTGTGTGTGTGTGTGTGTGTGTGTGTGTGTGTGTGTGTGTGTGTGTGTGTGTGTGTGTGTGTGTGTGTGTGTGTGTGTGTGTGTGTGTGTGTGTGTGTGTGTGTGTGTGTGTGTGTGTGTGTGTGTGTGTGTGTGTGTGTGTGTGTGTGTGTGTGTGTGTGTGTGTGTGTGTGTGTGATATATTTTATCCAAGCAGAATAAAGGTGTTAGATGATTTGAATATCACCAGAACAAAAGGAGGGTGTGAATTTAGATATAGAAACCTTTTCCAGAGGTTTCACCCTCCAATGGGCGTATGTGACAATGACTAAATGTGTGTTTGTTTGCGTGTGTGTGTTGGTACGTGGGAGCAAATTAATTTGCAGACAACACCACATCACTGGGAGCAAATTAATTTGCATACAACACCGCATCACATTAGTTTGCAACAAATGTTTTTCAGAGTGAAGACAATGACAGACATTCATAGAGAATTTTTTATAATAGTGTCAGACATCAAAGACCTGTCTGTCAAAGAGAAGGAGGTGGGAATGAATGAATGAAAGAGAGAGAGGTAGAGAGAGAGACAGGAACAGCAGCAGTGCCACTCTTAGTGTCCTTTTAAATCCTAAGAAAACTAATAGGTAACTATGACAAATTATAAAAACAAAAAAAAACAAATGAATTAGTAAACACAACATTAACGTGTCTGAGATGTGATCAACTGTCTTTTTTTACTCCCAACATGGTTCTTTATAATTTGTCAGTTAGTTAATAGTTATTAATGAGGCTAATCTTAAGCTTGTTTCGATATTAGTTAAAGCTACACTGTGTGATATTTTTCCCCATCTAGCGGTTAAAAGGTATATGACCATCCAGTGAATATTAGTTTCTCTTCCTCTCAATTCCGATTTCGTTTTAACTCCTACGGTGGCCGATTTAGTCCAAGATTAATTTGGCTTCCAGTTCAACCTCGTCCACATTCGACACGGTGCCATCGAGTGTTAAAACGCGAAAGGCGAAGCTTGAATTTACGGGATGTCCCTCTTTGGCTAATGTACTTTCAAGATGGAGGGGCAACATGGCGACCCGCATTCGAACCCCTCACCCGTATGTATTTTCAATGGCATATTATAAACTTACGAGAATACTTTATTACTTGAAAGAAGTAAATATACATTAATGAGCACATATATTTTTGAAAGAACTAAGTGTTTTTAGCTAAGAATAAACTAAAAAAGTTACACAGTGTAGCTTTAATAGTAGCTGAAGTGTTAATGTAGTACCACTCATTAGTCATGCATTACTTCCTGCTTAGTTACCTATTAATGACGGACCATGATCCTAAAGTGTCACCAAATGATTGTTTGTTGAAGTAAATACAGTACTACAGAAAAAACTAATCTTATTTCTACATGAAAAAAGTTAGTTCAGACAAGAATTTAAAAAAATTTTTTATATTAGTACTCAATTCAAGCTTGCAGAAATGAAAGCATAAATACTCAACTTTTCTGATACTGGTGTTCCCATCATGCGCAGAGGTTTGTATAATTAATTAGGTAGATTTTTCGCTGTTTTCCAGCTGTATTTACACTGTTATCGTTGCTTTTGTTGTTAGGTTTAGTAACTTGACATTTTGAAGTTCATGTTCTACTCAAAACGACACATTCATACTCCAAAACGATCCATCAAATGTTACCGTCACTGTGTATTGTGTACCAAGTATCAAGGTCTCTGTGTTCAAGTGCTGCATTTCCACTGAATTTACCTGGATCAATTTGTCCCAGGAACCTTTTTCCCCCAGACCTGTCGCTGCCTGCATTTCCATCGCAGTCTTAAGTAACAGTCCAGTGACGTAAGACTGTGTGCAACTTCCCTGTTCCTGCTGGATTTCGACCTCCGTAAATAAGCTTAATAAAGCCTGAACCTCGTCATCGGCCCATCTGCAAAAAATTTTAAACTCCAGTGTTTATTTGAATAGCAAACAACACACCGAGTACCACCTCAAAGTCCCTAGTTCCTGGGGAAAGTTCCCGCAGTAGAAACGCAGCTTATTACATAGATATGGTGTCTACACAATATCTATTGTATTATTTACATGTTTCCAAGTAAAACAAACACTTTAAAAGTATAGAGTAAAAAGTATTTAAAAGGAAACTAGTAAAATAGAAATTTCTGGCCAAGTTAAAATGACTTATTTTCTTTGTTAATTGGACTTAGTTAAGTAGAGTTAACTTAATGTGCAATTTACTTAAAGGGGTCATATAATGCCATTTTTGTACAAGTTAATATGATTCTTTAGTGTCTAAATGAAAAGTTTGTAATATACTTAATTAAAAATTCTCATTAGTATTGTAATAAAACACTAATTTTACCTGGTCAAAAACAGCTCTGTTTTCAGCAAGCCATTTCAGTGCATGTGACTTTAAATGATAATGAGCTTTGCTCACCCCGCCCCTCTGTTCTGTGGGGCGTTTTGACACAACACACGTGGAGTGTTGCCTTGACAACAGTTGAGGGTATATTTTGGATTAAGAATGGCAACGGGAGTCTCTGAGTGCAACCATATCAATTTGAACCGGAGTCGGACCCGGAACAAGATGACGGTCCCAACGAAGTTTGACAATTAAGGTTTCTGACGTTTATAACGTTTCTGAATGGTTGGTTAATGTAATGTCACTTTGATCTAATTTGTACTGGCAGGGTAGCGTAGTGAGAGCTATGTGTTTAATGATGTATACGTTAGTTCATTGACAGATTGCAGTGTTACCACGTTAATTTTATCACCAGCATACACAGTTTGTAATAACCACAACGCGTTGTTCATTATAAACGTGGGATTATGAATTATATTGAGAACGTCATACATAGAAAGCATGCCGTAATGTAACTTACCCTGTAAACTTTATGCTGCGTTCACACCAAACGCGAATAGGGCGTCATGCTGCGTTCACACCAAACGCGAATAGGGCGTCATGCTGCGTTCACACCAAACGCGAATAGAGCGCCCGGAGCGAGTGATTTCAATGTTAAGTCAATGGAAAGGCGCGTTGACGCACGTCTGGAGGTCCCGCGTCACGATAGACGCGATTCCACCTCATTCGCGCGTCCAGTTCGTGCGAATGACGCAAATTGGATGCAAATTGGACGCGAATTGAGCATCTTGCGCGATACTGCTTTTTGTGCATTCACGCGTTTGAAGTGAATTCGTGTCTGACGCCCGAGTTGAAAAATCTGAACTTTGACGTCAATTTGCGCCGCGTTAACCAATCAGGAGCCTGCTTGCTGCTGTCACGTGGTAAAGTGACTTGATTACCCTGCATAATTAAAAAATACTACTATTGTGTCACAAAATGTAGTTTTAAGACTTTTTCAGGTGAAAATGTAGTTGTTTAAAGCTCAAATCTATGGTTTATTTATAAAGAGAGCGCCTTTTTAAAAAAAAAAATCTTGTGTTTTTGGAGTTGTTAAATCCAGGTGATCACCGGGCACTCAGCGCTCATAACCCCGGCGAGAGCAGCCTTTCCTCGGCTAGTACTTCTTACGTTTGCCGCTGGCTGTGATGTCCTGTAGTGGTTTGTTTTGTGTGGATCTAACAGGCAATCTTTGGTGTCATGAATCTATAATTTGCTGTCTGCCAAATCGTTTTGACTGAGGGCAAAGAGAAGTTTCATAACTTTACTTTTTAAGGATATTTAAATATACATGCAGTGAAGATAAAATAGGAGTTGCCTGGACCACATTTGTGTGACTATTAATGTTTAATATATACTTTTAATGAAAATGAAAAGAGGCGGAGGTGTTTTATGACATATTTCTCCTGGAGCACCTTGAACACGCATCTATTTCGCTTCAAACGCTCAATTTATACACGTGTCCAATTCACTATGGACGCGCGAATGGATTCAAAATGTTCACACGTCAAACTAGACGCGGTAGACACGATTTTGACGCTCTATTTGCGTTTGGTGTGAACGCAGAATTAGCCGCATTCATCGTAAAGCGTGCAAGCGATTTGCAAAGATTAATATAAAGGTTAATAAAACGTTACACTCACTTCTTCTGGAGGTGCAGCAGGAACACAAATAGTTGGTACCGGTCCTTTTTTCAGGAGCAGCTTCTTAGCAAAACCTGCTTTATACTGACCCTCGTTTATAAAGCAGTCTGGTGAGAAATGATTCGCAAACATGAAAGCATTGATGTTGATCGGGGGGAATATTCCCTTCGAAAACAAAACTCAGCCACTGCGTCTTCAGCGGTTCGGATTTAGGAACATCAAAATGACTGCTGTATTCGTTAGTAGAACACCACAATCGCTTAGATGCCATTCTGCTCCAGCGTATCAACAATGGCGGACTATGATGACCGCTCGCTCAGGGCGGGTCTGTGTTGAAACGCTGCTGTCACTTAACAATCATGGGAGGGGCGTCCGGCCGTGTGACATCACATGGTCAGACGGCTCGATTTGAGACAGGGGAAAACATATAAGGAGATAAAAAAAAAAAAATCCTGGATGGATTTTTATCATTATAGAATGGTTGTGTACAGGCACTGCCAACACACATTTCCATACAATCAACTTGTAAAAGTGCATGTACCATTATATGACCCCTTTAAAACTTTAACTTTAAAACTAAATTTTACTACTAGAAACTCCCAGGCAGGTGTATTGAGGCAAGTTGAACTAAACTGTACAGGAGTTTGACACCGCTGCACTAGGCTATGAAATAATTAATCAACACAATCTTTTGCAATATAGACTTTTGTAAAGCAACATGAAATATCGGAGTGAACTATATTTGAAAAAATCTTATGATTCAAGTTCAACATGATTTGACAAGCACACAAACAGAACTTTATATTCACTTAATCTGACTGAATGATATAAGGTGTTTATAGCTATACTTTGGGATTTGGGTTCTGTGTAAATTAATTAACTTTGAATGTAAATTTGCTTTCCCCATCTCATGTAAATGAGATCTTTAAGGATCAACTTAGTAATAATTCTCAACAGCTCATTCTTCATATCCATTTTATAATTTATGCCTGTAATTAAAGGAAATACTGAATGTAAAATGTTCTATACAGAGGTGCAGTTTTGTGTCAAAGCACAATGTGAGTCTTCTTTTGGAGTTACGCTGCAGTAACTCTTATGCACCGCAGGCACGTGTGAAACAGGAGATTTAGAGAGATTTTGAGTGCGTCTCTGTTAATCTTACCCATAATATATCAGTCTAGGGCAGTGTATGAGATCCCATGCACAAATCATGATTATAGCATCACAAAGAATTTTAAAATAGTTGGAGAAGAGTGAATATGAAATGATATAAAATATGATGTAATTCCCCAAAGTTCTGAAACATTTCAGCCAGACATTTTCAAAAGGGCTCATTTCCCTATTACAGATACACTTATTACAGAAGTGTCTGCAGCACTGGATAATCTCAGACGGCACAAACACAGACTGCTCACTGACTGTCTGATGCGTATTGATCAAATAATCTCAAGCTCCGATTGATTGGCTGGCTTTATGTAACTTTCACTATTACTGTAGATAATCATACAATAATCAGGATAGGTAAATTGACTCCTCAACTAAAGGAGTGGAAAAATGCTTCCAATATCTTTTTGTTGTTGATGGTGTTTAAACATTGAATACTCCATGGTAAATCTAGCTAAATTAGGCAGGTACCAATATAGACAGGTTACATGACATGCTCTCATTCTCAAAACTTTACCTGGCTATTTTAAATATGGGTTCACGTTCAACCGGGTTTTCTTTTAACTGGAATAATATAATACAACATTTTTTCCTTATTCATTAGTTAGCATCACATTTATCTTGTGTTTTTTACATTTAGTCATTTAGCAGACGCTTTTTTTGTTTTGGAACTTTTATTTTGACTTCTTATTTATTTCTATTGTTTCTGTCTTCATCTCCTGAGTTTAGGCCTACTTCTTGAGAGTTCATTGCAATGGTTTCGATTATTTTCACATCTATTTCCATTTGAGTTCATTGTTCCTGTGTATTTATGTCCTTCTGTTTTAGTCTGTTGTTGTCTGTCATTGTCTTAACACTGATGAACAAAACGTCCCGCCCTAATCTACCCCTGCTGTTTCACTCGAATAGGATAGAGTGGGGGGAAACGCCCAATGCCCCTAATACATTTAGATCAAAATCAAAGTACAAGCAGTTTTAGTTTTAGTTATGTTTTTATTACCCATTACTCTATTAGCCATTTACACTGCGGGTCCCCTTACAGTGAAGTCACCATATTGCGCCAACATTTTTCTACAGTACGGACAAACTGCTTTATAGAGAGCTAGCTACTCCCTGCTGTCTCATATCACGACATCTTTGTCCTGTGTCGGCCACCATAGCTTCTCTATGAGTTTCGAAAGGGTGCCCTATGTGCTTCTATTTGAAAAATGTTGTTAGCTGGTGCTAACTGGCTAGTTAACTAGATAGCAGGTGCTAATTTGAAGTCCAAATATTTTTATTCAACCACCTAGTTAAATTACCTTTGATGGAAAAACAAAACATGTTCAGAACATAACTACAGTAAATTATGGGCGGTTAGGGTTAGAAGAAGATGGGGGAGTTTTACCCCACATACTAGAACAAAATTATGTCATTCTGAAAATATAATTATATTTTCCTTAAATAACATGTTCTCCCTAACCACAGGCTTTACTATTCTTATATCATATAGAACTGGGATGTTCTGCAAAACAACAAGCTTTAAAACACCTTTTTTTATTTCTTTTAAAAATGATGGTCTGGTTTCACAGACAGGGCTTAGATTAAGCTCTGAAGATCAATTTGCTTTCAGTTAAAACATCAGGTCAAACATGCATTTTAGTCTGGGACTAGCTTAAGCCTTGTCTGTGAAATCGGGGGTATATCACTTAACGTGAAATCCGTTTTGTTGCCAGTGTAAGCTTCACAGTGAATACTTCTACATCACTCTCGTCAACGTAGTCCATACCCAGCAAGCAATAGTTGTCATTTCACCATTTTGTTTAACTATAGACCCAATATAGTCCGTCTATGAGTAACCCACTTCTAGCCAAAATAACCTTAAATTTGGTACATGTCGTTTTTGCCAAAATAACTTAAAGCAGTACTAGGTTACTTTTCAACCTTTATAATATATTTTCAAGACTCTTGCGATGATACATCGACTTACAATAGGTTGAATGACACGTCTGCCATAGCCTGATGGGGTCTGTATCGTTTTTAATCTTACTTTTAAACTTCGGGTGTCGGGTAGTAACCCGAGAACAAAAAAACGACAAAATTCGACCGCTTTACGGCATATACGTTACTTCCACCACCACCCCCACTTCCTTAAATTCGGACGTGCGAGCCCAACTATCATTTGTTTGCCGAATGTTATAGTAATGGCCGAAGCAGCACAGAAAAATAAGAAAGCAAAGGTTTTGTCGGAGGAAAGCCAAAAGAGGAAACGAGAAAGTGATCGGATTAAAGGCAGGACGAGGATCAACATTGGGCCAGCGTTTGCTTGTTGGCGTGAGCTGAAGGAGGAGGGGCTACATTCTTGCAAGTAAATACATAAGACGTACAAAATCATATTTTAGGATACCTAACATGTCTGTGATATTTGTTTATTTGTCTTGCCTCAAGCTATAATGCAAATCGATTTTTCAAATTTGCAGATTCATCTATGGTAGCTTGATATTATAATATTGACGATATATGGTTATTACATACCACTCAAACATTGAATTGAAGTATCATATAGATTCTGTAAAACGGGAACCAATAGACTAGGCTACTATAATGACGCTGGCTTGTTAACGTGAGCATCGCGATCATTTAGCGTTTGAAAAAATATATAAAACCCATGAAATTATATTCATATGACATGCTGAAACATATGCCACTGTACCTGGGATGAAGACATTTCACAAGCGACGCAAGCAGAACACCTGCATGTGAACTCCACCTGCAGTGTTCAGGGCTATCATGGTTGTCATGTCAACAAATGCACGTGCGATGCATCCCCTGATGTAGAATGACCGAGTTGACGACAGTAGTAGAGGACAATACTGTTTCCCAACTGTAGGGGGACCCCGAGAGCAAAACCTACCTAGTGCTGCTTTAATGAGATGTATAATATTCCATCATGTAAGCAAAGTCAACAGTGATTTACAAGGTGTTTGGTTTCATTTCCTTGACATGTTCATGTTCTAAATGACTAGTCTATTCTCTAATAGACAGCTATAAAATTTTCACTGACAGGCCAAATTTTCCCTTATTTAAGGGTGCTTTCACACCTGAGTGTTTGTTTCAGAACCTGGTGCGTTTTCTCCCTTGGGTCAGTTCATTTAGGCATATGTGAACAAGGCAATTGCGCTCGGATCCGCACCAAAACAATGGTGTTCAGGCGGTCTCGGCCCGATTGCAAACGAATTGTGGGGCGGTTCGCTAGAGGTGTGGAAGCAATCTGAACCGTAGTATATCATTTAACAGCGGGAATGACAGCTACGTTCATATAGTGTTTGTGTGCGTCTCGACAGTTACAAATAAAGCCACAATAAGCTCATGGAGCGAACTTGTCGATCATCTTGGAAACTCTGACCAAAAAGAGGACAGTTGTACTCGCATGTGACTTACATATTTTGGTACACTTTGAAATGTTGCCTTGTGAAAGCGAACCGAACCAAGAAGAAAATGCAACATTGTACCAAATTAAGTCCCTGTTTCGGAACAAAACAAACGTTCTATAGGTGTGAAAACGCCCTTAGCCTAGACGTCAGGGCTGTGTTTGAACAGCTATTAGATGTCTTTTAAATGCAAAATTGCTTGCTGGGTAGCAACAACAAAAACATATCTTGACTTTATCTAGTGGTTATTTTGGGGAAAACAGTAGGGGCGTTTTACCCCACTCTACATACATTCCATTAGGGAAGAAAAGATTGTCGCAAATCATGTTGATTTAAAAAAAACAAACAGTTTGGAACCAGAGATTTAGAAAAATATTTAGAGTGACCATTTAATTCAGCATTTGTCAGAAACAATAAAGCATCTGGCTAATAATGATGGACATTTATGCTAATGCTTCCTTTTTCTGAGAAGCTGTCTTGACAAGTCACTGAGAGAGTCTTGCGCAATGGGGCAAAGGTCAAACCCTTGCGCTAAATCTACACCGCAATATATTACAAATCAGACACTATGACAACATTACACTTCATTACAGTTCCCATGATCCTTCACTGCACCCTGGGTGACTGGGTTGTGTTTGTCTTATGGAGAATAGACTCTCTAAAAACAATGTTGTGATGTTCTCAGGATACAAAATATGTTACGTTGCTGTGATATCGCACTTCATATTTTCACTTTTTTGTGTCTTCTGAGTTTGTGTTATTTCATGTTGCGTTTAGGAATAATATTTAAATTGAGCACATGTCAGCCTCCAGGGAAACATAAACTCTGACAAATGTCAAAGCACAGTGGGAGAGTGAGAGAGAGGGGGGAAAGAGTAAAGCTGAAAAGAGTAAAATATATATGTTTAGATTTATTTGAATCTATGTATGTGTTTACAGTGCTCGTGCTGCTGTTTCAAATCACCGGCCAAGTATACTTGCACAGTGTTTAAATCAGATCCTTTGCACACAGGACCACAAAAGAAGTGTTCAAACAATGAGAGGAATGAGAGTGAGGCTAATTAATTGTGAACATATTATGTAATAGGTCTCTGATTGGTCATTATACACAGAATCACATTAGCTCTAAGTACAACAGAACTGATCCACACATGCATAATGTATGAACCCCTGCCAGACGGCATGAGCAGTACTTCCATCTACTACTTTATCTTTCTGTTTGCTCTCATCTGGTCTGTTTTTACTGGCTCAAGATTCACTGCGCTATTTATGAGATGCTTCGAAAGCATTTCTAAAATAACGCCGCTCCTTAGACTCAAATGGGAAATTACATTTTATGAAGGGCATGTTTTCCACATTGGGAAACCCTACGCTGGTTTATCGCATGATCAGCTAAAAACATTTAACTGAAGAATAATGAAATAAGTGTTGAGACAAATGCTTAAATTCATTATTCTGAGGGAACATGATTATAGATTTTGTTAAAAAGCTGAATTGATATAAATGGATGAAAAGTGCTTTTTAATTGCTGTTTTAAAAAGAAAGTGAGAGTGATTGAGAAAAACAGGCTTTTTGTCTTTTAACTAAATTTTGTTTTTTGACCTCTTGCCTTCACATATTCAGTGAACCAAAGACTTTTCAAAAACTGAAAAACTGTCTGTAAAAAAGCTCTGATAATCGATTTCTTTTTATCGTAGGTCATATGGAAATTATTCCCTCTTCTAACAGTGAAAATTGTTTCTGTGTCTATTACCAAAGCACTTGCTCAATTGTTTTTCTTGCCCTAACCAAGCACTTAGGTTCAAAAGTGCATCAAAGCCATGATCATTTTCCATATTTTGTTTCCTGATTATATACATTTTTGCTTGACTTAGTGGAAAATTCCTTTTTTTTTTTAATATGTGTATTATATTAGAAAAGATGTAACAAACATTGTCTGCACAATGCTATGGTAGAACAAAATATCCACATTAAAAAGCACAATGAAACATGCCCCTCTCTGATATAACAGATTAGAAGTAATTAGATCTTGCACGGGCCTGTTGCATAAACTGCTCATATAGTATCGTAATCTAATTTCTTTCTTTAAGGCTCATCATATCTTTTTTGAGTCAATTGCATAAAAGACATAGTCTTAACATAATGGCTGTGTTGATGTGACCGGTTTCTCCAGGTATTATTAACATCCTGGTTTGAACCTCCCAAGAAGTGAACCACATTTCATTGCCATTTTGCTTTTGTGCCCTTGTGCAAGTGTTAGCCTCCCACGCCGGAGACCCTGGTTTGAATCCCGCTCGGAATAGGTTGAGTAAGACTGGTTACACAAGGCACTGTGTACCCCAGGTTACTAATAGTCAGCCGTGGCTTATCTGTAAGGGCAGGTTGGGCATTGTCCCACCAAAATATTCATGCAAAATATAGACCTCTATATAAACTGAATCAATATAAATTGTAAATTTGTTCAACATTCTGCAACAAACATTCTTCGGATTTTCTAGACTATTTTAAGTCGTAACGTGTGCAGGATATATCAATATTTAATGCTTCGGCAGACATGTATTATGATAATAAGCGGGGCAGCGGTTGCCTGAGCCCTCCCCAGCTCTACAGCGCCTCACAATTTCCCCAATGTAAATCTGTGGTGAAAAATGGAACTGCAGCGCGTTCTAATTTAGAGCCATTTGGGGCAGATTTTAGATTGCCCCTCTTTTTTCACACTTTTTTTTCACACTTAAACCACTTAAACTCCAGACCAGGACAATATCATGGAGATGTGTTTATTAGTGTTCATTAGGTCAGTCAGTAACTAGCTGACATGTCTGTTCTTCCTATGTGGAGTAGCGTATCAAACTAATGAAAGTTTAAATCCTTTAGATTAAACATGCTCATGTGAATAGCTTTTGTATAATTATGTTTTGTTTTTTAATGTTTATTCGAAGAATAGACATGACATTCTTTTCCTCTCTGGAATTCCTACACAACTTTTAATATTCTAAAAAAACATTCATAAAGGCAATTCTAAAGCCGCATTTCCACCAAAATTTGGATGTAGTGACGTAGGACTGCGCGCGACTTTCCAGTTCCCACTGTATTTTGTCTTCCACATATAAGCTTAAAGGGTAACTTCAGTGATTTAGCATTAGGCTTTGTATCAGTGGAAACCTGGTAGTATATTCAAATTATGCTACTTTCCCCCCTCATATCCCCCTGAGACGAGAGAATTATGCATTTTATTTATGGAAAAAATCCTCCGATGACGCAAATATCATCGTCATTTTGCGTCATCGGAGGATTTTTTGGCCAGAGGCTAAAGACTACAGCCACTAGATAGAGCTGATCCGCATGTTATCAACCCGCCCATAGGGGAGAGATCTCACGTACAGAATGTAAGACACTGACGGCCGCTCGGACAATCATAACGGAGCGCGGTGCGGAGTAAAGTGAGTGTTTCAACTTTTCAATTAATTCCTGTGATAGTTTAGCTTCCATATGCGATCTGAAAACGTGCCAGACTGGCGCTTAACGTTACCTCAACTCTGCTCAGCTCGAATGAAATCTGACACTGCTGCGTCTGTGCCGTGACTTTCGTTCGGCTCACTCACACTGTATTGAAAAGACACGTTCAGTTTTTAATTGTAGTGTTTATTCTCTAACTGAACGAAATGATTGTATTACTATGAAGATCAAAATTACGGTGTACGGAGTGGCCTTGTAGGGCAGCGAAGCAAGTGCATTCTGGGAGTTGTTGTCTTTCATCCACATGAGACAAAAATACATTTTCTGTCTTTTCTCAGTCTAGAAGGCATCAAATTCAAAAATATTTTCACATTTCTACTGCATAAATGACCCAGTTTAAATACAAAGCTTAATGCTAAATCACTGAAGTAACCCTTTAATAAAGCCTGAACCTCGTTGTCGGTCCATCAGTCGTATTTTTTAAACTCCATTGTTGATTCGAATAGCAAACAACTCTTACTGCACGCACCGCAACAGACTTTTAAAAATGGTGGAGCCAACCAATCAAAATGCTGCATGAAAAATGAACTCAACCAATCAGCATGTTCAGCACCCAAGTCCCACCCCCAAAAGTTCCTGAAAAGTACTACCTCGCGAGCAGGGACTTTTTGAGGGTGAAATCTTTACCCGAAACATCATTTAGACCCTGGTCCCTGGTCGAAACACACAGAATACCACCCCAAAGTCCCTTGATCCTGGGGAAAGTTCCTGCGGTGGAAAAACGGCTTAAGGTAGATTCTATGCATGTGTCGTGTGCTGTCAATCATTATTAGAGCACCACCCTCACTAGACTTTTGCCAAAAGTGTGTCTGCATGTGTTTAGCGATTAGAATATAAATATAAAGCTTACAAAATGTTTAACATAAACCCAGAATCTGCCCTATCTACTGTAAATTAATGGTCATGAGCTGCTACTGCTAATAGTTTGTATTATGAGGGTCACTTTCTGACAAAAGTGTCTGATGATAAATGACTACTTAATATTTATGGGATGTGTGTGTGGTAGAGAGAGAGAGAGAGAGAGAGAAAGAGAGAGAGAGAGAGAGAGAGAGATATTTTGGTATTCATAAAGCTCTGGCATGTTTCCTTTAGTAAAATAATGAGAGATCTGTGATATTCCAGTTTCAAACATTGGTGCCAGTCCTTTAGTCTCCACAGCGCTTACAGCACAGAGCTCTAGGGAGTCTGGCAGAGTGCTGGGTCAAAACGGAATGAAAAAAGCAAAGGCCTTTGGTTTACTGGGGTTTGATGGAACCCTAGCTGTTAGGGAAATGGACCACATCCCAGACGGCTGTTGGTTTGATCCCTTGTGAGTATGCTTGTCCAACGTGCTAGTAGCACCTTCCTTTGCCGACTGTATCTGTCCTTGAACGAGGCACTTAAATCCCATTTTACTCTGAGAGTAATGTTGCATGGCTGACCCTCTGCTCTGATCCCCTCTTGACATGTACCTGTGCAAGAAAAAACCAAGAATTTCCTGTACTCCATTACACTTTTAAACCACACTCATCTCAGTTCAGCAACTCTGTTCTGTGCAAACTTTCATTCTATTAGCAGCTGAAAAAGATCAAATGCACAAATGAAAAAGGTGAATTCCCACATTTTAAAAGACTTCTTTATACCAGAGATTAAATGACGTGTTCACCCATCGATTGATGTATAGTGTCTAATTCTCTCAAAAGAGAGAAAATGCTGACAACCCCGGTTTCACTAAAATATGCTGTAAACAGTATGGCTTAATGACTTTGAGATTTATTTTGCAAATTGAAAATTCATATTTTGTTTAAACCTTCAAACGCCGAAATATAATAATTTACTTATAAATAATAATATTAATATACATGTATTTTAGATTACCTTGTAATATTTTTTTTTAGAAAGAACACAAATATATGAAGAAATGTAAGTAGCATTTTTCAAAAATATATTTATGGAAATCTATTTTAGCAATATATTGGCTATTTTTTGTATGTTTGTATATTTATACTGATATCTTTTTTGTACTTTTTTTCGAAAATAAATGTTTGACATTAACTAAAACGGAGTGTCTATTCACACCAAGTGCTTTGTTGGCAAGACGTGCTATTCGCACTTAGTTTCACTGAGAACAGCATCCGAGACACTGAACAAAGGCTCAGGTAAATATCTGGCGGTGAACTGAAAAGTCAGGAATCACATAGTATCTTATCATTCCATCCAGGACATTGAGAACACAGGTACAGTAAGTATATTTTTCATAGGGAATCACAGGGAATGACTATCCAGAGGAACACGTGGAGCATCAGGTGAGCAAACACAGGTAAGAAACTTAAGGAGGTCTTAAAGGGGGGGAGGTCTAATGCTATTTAATGCATTCTGACTTATTTACACTGTTAAAGATATGGATTCTCATGCTAAACATGGACAAAATAATTTTAAAAAACCTTCGAGTTTGCCCTTGCATGAAGTCATAAAGGGCAGAATTCCTTGTATGGGCACTTCTTCCAGATGAGGGCCCATCAACGACGTTTGGGTAACGGAAGCTGTCGGCAGCGCTTTCATTTTGGTGGTTGTTGCCTAGCAACGAGGGGAAAGAGGACGCTGGTGTTGTCTGTTCGCCGCTTTTCCACCCGACTTTGGTTTAAACTGTAATGTTAGATTTAGATTTTATTTTTATTTTTTTGACCGTAACTAGTAAAATCAGTCAGCGCTAATATTGGGACCGTTGCTTGGATCTTATCGTCTCAGATGACTCCACTTGGCTGTTTACAGTTGGTCGTTGGCAGTTGGTAGTTCGAATGGATTTACTCATGACAGGAGAGGACGCCTGTTGTTACGTCTAAATACGTCTAAACATTTTTTATGGATTGTTAAGGCTTGCTTCTAATCTGAAGGACATTTACTCACCTATTGCTATCTCTTCTAAATATCGGCTGTTTGCTGGTGATCCCCATCAGCTGTCCCGTTGCAGTTTGCCCTCGAGCCTAGGACCGCTGCCCTTGCAGTACTAGCTGGGAGTTGGCTCATGTCATGGCATGGACCATCTTCTCGCTCTGCCTGACAGTGTTCCAGCTCTGTGTTTGGCTAATGCCTAGCACTAGTCAAAACCTTCCAGTGGCCGTCATGAAGCTCAAATATTCCATCCTGCAGCTGCTAAATTTCAACAACCGCACCATTCATAGAGGCTGTCGTCGTGGGCTTGTTTACCATCAGCCTGAACAGGCCATCCCATCGATCTGGACCACTGTCGCACATCTACCGCGTCATCAGAACAGTGTTGCTCTCTGTAATACGGAAAACACAGCGAGATCTCTGCAATTTAAGCTGTACTGCATAGGGATGCACGGTATACCGGTACTGCAAAAATACTGGTATATATTTTATTTCAAACGGTACGATATCATGATTTTGCTCATTTCGGTATATACTGCTGTTCCGAAGTTCACCGCTAGGTGGCAGCACGCTACCCAAACTGATGCGAAACCGGCAAATGTGGCAACAGAACAAGATGAATACAGCAGTTGAATCTCACTCAACACGCACAAAACTCATTAATAAAGACGAGTAGACGTGAAATTTGGAATTACTTTGCTTATAAAACTGCTGAAGAACCATCAAACCTTGCCAAGCATCTGCCACTTAATTCCTGACTTGTAAGACATTAAGAGATCGACAGGTGAGTGCATAATTCTAACGATCTAATTTAGACATTTTTCTTTTAACACTGATTAACGCACATACATAAGATCGTATAGTTTAAATATAAAGAAATCTCCAGCGTTCGTTTCAACCAGTGACGTTTAGACCTCATAATATTTGCACGCATACTATTGCACTATTTACATCCGCGAAAGACATAACCAACTGTGTTTATGTAACTACTCACTAAAGATTTACATTTTTGACATAATTTTGTGTGCATTTGACTGAGGAAAAACAACTTAATTTGGAATGCGCGAGCTCTTTAGGCTGTGTGTGTGTGTGTGTGTGTGTGTGTGTGTGTGTGTGTGTGTGTGTGTGTGTGTGTGTGTGTGTGTGTGTTTGTTTGTTGTTGGCATGAGCGCAAAGAAAACTCTCTCTCTCAAAGAGCTCTCATCCCATATGTATTACGAAATGCTTTAAAATCGCTTGCATGTTCAAATTGGCGAGGTTTAAAAAGACGTGGGCAGTGATTTCCGTCAGCTGTCCCGCAACGGAAGCGAAAGTGTTGAATCTGAGCGCACAGATTGCTTTTATAGTGCAGGTGCGATGTCTTTTCAAGCCAGAAGCAATGGAGACGCGCAGTAATGCTGAAATTACTTACAAAAAAGTTTCCAAATGACTGATTGATGTGACAATCTTTGTTGATTAATTTAATAATAAACATTTGCGGTAATTTCCCGCTTCATAAACCCAAAACTTGCGAGAGTGAGCAAAATTATGCACAATACCCGCATCAAAATTCAGACCCTGTATGGTATCGATTTAATATCGGTACTTCGGTATTAGATTGTGGTACCGTACCGAAGACAAAATTGTGGTATCGAGCCATCCCTAGTACTGCATGGGAAACACTGCGAGATCTTGTAGCACAGAGCATGACAGAAAACGTGGAGTGGATTTTAGTGTATTACGGCCAATAACGAGATTCATCACCCCATCAACGCTCAAAATGGGACTTTTTAATGCACAATCCCTCACAAATAAATCATCTTTCACCCAAGACCACATCATGGATAAGGGAATTATACCTTATGTGCTTAACAGAAACATGGCATCAGCCTGACGTTTACTCAGCACTAAATGAAGCCTGTCCCCCTTGTTACAGCTACCTGGAGAAAGCCCATAACACTGGTCGTGGTGGTGGCTTCGCTGTAACTCATAGACAATCATTGGAGCTGTCTTTTCTCCCTTTGCCCACAGTGTCATCATTTGAATACCTTGCTTTTAAATGTAAACCCCCTTTTTCTTTGACAATACTCCTTATTTATCGGCCTCCCAAAACAAATTCTGTTTTTATCACTGAGATGCATGACTTTCTTACAACTCTCTGCTCTACTTCTGCCAACATTTTAATATTAGGAGATTTTAATATTCATGTTGATACCCCCTCCTGCCACCTGACAGATAAGTTTCTGCAATTATTGCACTGTCTCAATCTCCAACAGCATGTGGATATCCCCACTCATTCTAGGGGGCACACTCTGGACTTGGTCATTTCCAACTCTCCTCATATTAGAAACCTCTTGGTGTATGATCTGGCAGTGTCTGACCACCAGGCCATCTCAATGGAGCTGCCACGCCCCTCTTTCCATACCAAAGATACTCGTCAAATTTGCTTCAGGAACCTGAAAAAGATTAACCAAGACACTCTAGCTATAGACCTCCAGCAACTCTCCTCTGCTGATCTCTCCTCAGTCACGGAGTCGGTTGACTTCTACAACCAATCTCTGAGCAGCATTCTGGATCTTCACGACCCTGTCAGAACCTCTGTGTCTTAAGTCCCCTTATAACCAAGATCATTAATCATTCCCTCCAGGCTGGCCATGTTCCTTCATCACTCAAAACTGCTATCATCAGACCACTTCTTAAAAAACCCACTTTAGACCCAGATATTACTGACAACTACAGACCCATCTCCAACCTTCCATTCCTCTCTAAGGTGCTGGAAAAAGTTTTTGCTGCACAGCTTCAGGTCCATTTAAAACAAAACAATCTTTATGTGAAGTTTCAGTCTGGTTTCCGCACAGGACACAGCACAGAAACAGCCTTGGTCAGGGTCACAAACAACCTTTTTATGGCGGCAGATGCTGGTTCCCTGACCCTTCTCATCCTCCTGGACTTATCTGCAGCTTTCGATACGGTTGATCATAACATCCTCCTTGACCGCTTACATTCCACCATCGGGCTCTCTGACTCTGTCCACAACTGGTTCTCATCTTATCTCACTGGAAGAACTGAATATGTTGCGTTGGGAGAAGCTACATCCCTGTCACACAACGTCACCTGCGGTGTCCCTCAAGGCTCAGTGCTCGGCCCCATCCTGTTCATCCTCTACATGCTCCCCCTTGGCCGTGTCATCAGCCGGCATGGGATTTCTTTTCACTGCTATGCTGATGACACTCAACTTTACCTTAGGACAAATTCTTCCCCCTCTGCTGACCTCACTTCATCCACTTTGATCACTTGCCTGGATGAGATAAAGGCGTGGATGAAGCAAAACTTTCTGCAGCTAAACAGTTCCAAGACTGAAACAATCCTAGTCGGCACTCCACTTCAGGTCCGGAATTCCGTTATCACCAGCATTGCTTTCCCTGGACATTCCACTCAGGACATTCCACTTTCTACATCAGTCACCAACCTGGGGGTCAGAATGGAATCGCAACTTACT
Source organism: Gobio gobio (assembly GCF_949357685.1). Lineage (NCBI taxonomy): Eukaryota > Metazoa > Chordata > Actinopteri > Cypriniformes > Gobionidae > Gobio > Gobio gobio. Next base: position 37,522,418 of record NC_137111.1, on the reverse strand, counting down.
TTTGAAGCTCACATCAAACATCTGTGTAAGACCTCCTTCTTCCACCTCAGAAACATTGCCAAACTTCGTCCCATTCTAACACTGGCAGATGCGGAGAAGCTTGTCCACGCCTTTGTCTCCTCCAGGCTGGACTACTGCAATGCGCTCCTTATCGGGATCCCTGGCAAAAATCTCCAGAAGCTGCAGTATATTCAGAACAGCGCTGCTAGTATCCTAATGAGGGTGCGCAAATATGACCATATCACCCCCATTCTCAAATCACTCCACTGGCTTCCTGTCTCGCTCAGGATTGAGTATAAGATCTCCCTCCTCACTCATCAGTGCATCCATGGTGACGCACCCACCTATCTCAAGGAACTCCTCACCACACAAACATCCACATGTAACCTCCGGTCTGTTTCAACATATCTTCTCAAAACTCCCACGACCAAGCTCCGTACTATGGGAGATCAGGCCTTCTGCTCAGCAGCCCCTCGTCTGTGGAATGCTCTGCCTGATCACTTGCGGATCCCACAGACTGTTGATGCTTTTAAATGTGGTTTTAAAACCCACCTTTTTAGCAAAGCTTTTGATTAATTTGTTACTTTATTTTTCTGTTTTATTTATTCTTATTTATTTTTATTTTTGTATTGTTTTAAATCTGTAGCACTTTGAAATTTTGTTTAATGTAAAGTGCGTTACAAATAAAATGTATTATTATTATTTATTATTATTATTATTTTTATTATTTTGTTTTTAGCTCTGCCTAACAATGCCTGGTTGGGCCAAAAAATATATTTTTTAAAATGCTTGTATTTCAATGTCTTCAGTGGTGGCACAATCAGTAAAACGTAAGGCTTTAGGATCTTGGTTTTGACACGATCGACCCGGGTTTGAATCCTCGTTTTGCAGAGCTCGCTCTTATCCCTTTTCTCATCACATATCACATTGGAAAGGCATTTACTTTCGATAAAAATTAAGAAAATGTTCTAAAAGTGTAAATAAAGTGCCTAACGAAATGTTTAATAATAATAAAAGCATTTATTGGGTAGGGGTGGTAGGTGGCTTTTATTGTCCCATGTACAACGATACTGAGGTGCAAATATTATGTATCTGTCAAAATAAAGTATACATTTCACGTAATTACTATTTACATATATTGCACAGAACTGCTTCTTTTATATGGTGTAAATAGAATATATCATTATTTTTACTTAGTATGCTATTTCACTTAGTAAATGGCGTCTACATCTATTGCTAAAAAAATTCAATTCAATTCAAATTTATTTGTATAGCGCTTTTCACGATACATATCGTTTCAAAGCAGCTTCACAGAAAATGCATCTACATTACAATTTAAATTGATTTGTACATGTTATGCATTTCAGAAATGCACATATACAAAGCACACAGATTAGCTATCTATTTATTATTAATCAATATAATAACTATGGCACAGAAATAAGAATACATGTCGTTAATGAATAGGGTATATAGAGATGAGCATGAGTGCGTGATGATGCAGAGCTGCGTCATCTGAAGTCCTCGCAGGAGTTGAGTCGTCTCTTCACAGGTGTTGGTCATCAGAAATCTTTACGAGAAGCTGGATCCAGACTGGAGCCGACGGACTCTAGTTACCTCGGGATGGGCATCCCAAGATAAAACCGAACAGAAAAATAATTAGCATAGCTGCTGTTAAAGGCATTAAGCAAAGACGATCATGTGCATTGATATAACTATTGATATAACCAAGGTTAGGAGATGCATCATGTGAATGCCTGGCTAAAGAGATGCGTCTTTGATCTAGATTTAAACTGGAGGAGTGAGTCTGAGCCCCGAACATTATTAGGAAGGCTATTCCATAGTTTAGGTGCCAAATATGAAAACGTTCTTCCTCCAGTTGACTTGGATATCCTCGGTATTACCAGAAGCCCAGAGTTTAGTGATCTTAAAGATCGTGATGGGTTATAAGGCGATAGAAGATCAGTTAAATACACAGGAGCTAAACCATTTAGGGCCTTATAGGTCAGTAGCAATACTTTATAATTGACACGAAACTTAACAGGTAACCAGTGTAGAGATGTTAGAATTGGTGTTATGTGATCATATTTTCTTGACCTAGTAAGAACTCTAGCAGCTGCATTTTGGACTAATTGTAGCTTGTTTATTGAGGAGGCAGGACAGCCAGCTAGTAGTGCATTACAGTTACTAGTCTAGAGGTCATAAATGCATGAACTAACTTTTCTATCAGAGACAGATAGCATGTTTAGTAGCTTAGCGATGTTTCTGAGGTGGAAGAAGGCTGTTTTTGTAGTATTTGAAATATGATTTTCAAAAGACAAGTTGCTGTCTAATATAACACCCAGGTCTTTAACTGTAGCAGATGAAGTAACAGTACATCCTTCTAAATGTAAGTTATAATTTAAGAGATTCTGTGTACCAGTTTTTGGTCCAATAAGTAATACCTCAGTCTTATCTGAATTTAGTAGGAGAAAATTACAGGTCATCCAATATTTTATATCTTTAACACACACTGTTAGCTTGGATAATTTAGAGATTTCATCTGGTCGTGCTGAAATATATAACTGAGTATCATCGGCATAACAGTGAAAACTAATTTCATGTTTTCTTATAATATTACCAAGTGGCAGCATATATATTGAGAATAGCAGAGGGCCTAACACAGAGCCTTGCGGCACTCCATAATTTACCGACGTCATCTTAGATTGTCCCGTTTAAATAGACAAATTGGTAACGCTCTGATAGATACGATCTAAACCACTTTAATGCCTGTCCATGAATACCAGTGTAATTTTGTTGATGATCTAAGAGTATTTTATGATCTATGGTGTCGAATGCTGCACTAAGATCAAGTAAAACTAGTATTGAGATACAGTCTTGGTCAGCAGCGAAGAGTAAGTCATTTGTGATTTTAACGAGCGCAGTTTCTGTGCTATGATGGGCTCTGAATCCAGACTGAAATTTTTCAAAGATATTGTTTTAGATTTTTTTTTAGATTATTGTTTTATTGTTTTAAGTAAGAGCATAATTGACCAGACACAATTTTTTCTAGTATTTTAGACAGAAATGGAAGATTTGAAATCGCTCTGTAATTTGCTAATTCATTTGGATCTAGTTGTGGTTTCTTAATGAGAGGTTTTATAACTGCCATCTTGAATGGTCTTGGGACATGACCTAGAGTTAAAGATGAATTAATAATATTGAGAAGAGGCTCTTCTGCTACAGGTAACAGCTCTTTCAGTAGTTTAGTTGGTATTGGATCTAATAAACATGTTGTTGGTTTAGAAGCAATGATTAGTTTATTTAGCTCTTCCTGTCCTATAGTTGTAAAGCACTGCAGTTGTTCTTCAGGGGTGATAATTGAGGCTGAATCGTAATACCCTGTCAACAGTTGTACATTTATAATTGTTTTTCTGATGTTTTTGATTTTTTTAGTGAAGAAATTCATAAAGTCATTACTACTAAACTGTACTGGAATATTTTGTTCAGCTGATGTGCATTTATTTGTTAACCTGGCCACTGTACTAAATAAAAACCTGGGGTTTTGGTTATTTTCTATCAGTTTATGGTAATGCTCAGCCCTGGCTTCTTTTAGAGCCTTTTTTTAATGGGAAGGGCTGTCTTTCCACGCGATTCTAAAGACCTCTAAATGTGTTTGTTTCCATTTGCGCTCTAGATTACGAGTTTCTCTCTTGATAGCGTGAGTAATACTGTTGTTCCACGGTGCAGTACTTTTCTCTCTCACCTTTTTTAATCTGATCGGTGCAACCGTTTCTAATGTACTAGAGAAAATGGTGCTCATACTGCTAGTCATTTCCTCTAGTTCATTTGTGTGTTTGGGTACACTGAGCAGCTGAGATAAATCTGGTTGGTTATTTGTGAATTTCTCAATAGTGTTTGGGAGAATTGTTCTTTCTGGTCTATAACACGGAGCAGTATGTAAAATATCAGCAGTACGCAGTGTGCACGTTACAAGTGAGTGATCGGTGACATCATCACTTTGCGGTATGATGTCTATATCAGTAGGATTGATTCCATGTGATATAATTAAATCTAGTGTATGATTAAAACGATGAGTGGGCCCATTTACATTTTGCTTGACCCCAAAGGAGTTTAATAAATCTGTAAACGCAACCCCTAGCGCATCGTTGGTATTATCTATGTGAATGTTCAAATCACCGACAATCAGTGATTTATCGACAGTAACCATTAGGTCTGATAGAAAATCTGCAAACTCTTTTAAGAAATCAACATAGGGCCCTGGCGGTCTATATATGGTAGCCAAAGCAAAAGATAATAGGGATTTTTTTCTTATTTCTGAGAGTGTAAAATTTAGCACAAGCACTTCAAATGAATTAAACCTGTGTCCTGTTTTCTGAGTAACATTTAGAATATCTCTATAGATAGTTGCAACACCGCCGCCACGACCAGTCAGACGGGGCTTGTGCATATAACAGTAACCTGGTGGAGTAGACTCATTTAGACCAAAATAATCATTAGGTTTAAGCCAGGTTTCAGTCAGACATAGTAAATCAAAGCTATTATCTGTGATCATTTCATTTACAATAACTGCTTTAGGTGGGAGCGATCGAATGTTAAGGAGACCTAGTTTTAGAGAATGTTTTTGTTCATTTCTTTTAAGATTATCTGGTTTAATAATGATCAGATTATCTCTAGATCCTATAGAGGATTTTGACATAAATATTCGTGGAACATACACAGTTTCTATACAATGCACTACAGAACGAGAACTGTCAAGTGTAGTTTGACTTAATAGTCATACGGTGCGTAGCGTCTTGGAGATGTTGTGGGACAGAAGATCCGCTCCGATCCTGCTGGGGTGCAGGCCATCAGCCCGGAAAAGCCTTGGCCGCCCAGAAAAGATTCCAATTATTTACAAAGAGCAGCTTCTGTTCATTACACCATGACAATAACCATTCATTTTGAGCAAATAGTCTACAGAACCTTTCATGCCCTCGTCTGTATGTGGGAAGCGGTCCGGACACGATGATCCTCGTTGCGGGTGATGTTCTGCGTACAGTCTTGATCAGGCTCCTGAAGTCCGTCTTCAGAACCTCCGTCTGCCGCAGCCTGGTGTCGTTCACCCCCGCGTGAAGCACAACAACACTGATGCTCTCGTCACCATTCAGAATCGCTGGTACCTGCGCAACGACATCGAGAACACAAGCACCAGGAAAACAGTGACTGCCCACCTTACCTTTAGCTGAGGTAGCATGTACGGACAATGGAGTCGCCGATGATCACAGCGTCGTGTTCCATCTTGAGAAGAGGGGAGAAATGGTTTCGGGTGGAGATATCAAAGACCGGTGGTGGTGGCGGCGGCGAGGTCCTCGCCCGAGGCCTGGCTCGCGCCTTTCGCTGCTGAATCACCCAGGGCCCGCGGTGTGTCGGCGCCGGAGTGAAGGAGGCCTGGGATGATCGTGTTCTGGGTGCTCGTGCCCTAAGCAGGGAAACACGAGGAGTAGAAGACATCGGAGTGATAACATTACTTACTACGGACTTGTGAGCGTCAGCCCGCGATGTCTCTAACTCTGATTGTCGGTCCCTGATGTTATTTTCACTTTGTGTAAATAGAATCTAGTAGCTAAGCTATTAACACTTGGTGGAAATAGCATCTATCGCTATTTGCACTTAGTTTCTTAGCGATAATTGCAATTTACACTATAGCCCCGTTTCCACCGAAATTACCCGGAACAATTTGTACCAGGAACTTTTTTTACAGGAACTTTTTTCCCCCCAGACCTGCTACTGTCTGTGTTTCCACTGCGGTCTAAAGTACCGTGAAGATTAGGCAAATTAGTCCAGAGACGTGGGACTGCGCGAGGCTGCTCCTCCCAGTCAACGACGGACAGTAATCATTTTTGTGCGACACTGTCTGCAACAATAACAAGTATGGAGGAGATGTAAGCAGCGCTGCTTTTGCTGGTTATGTATTGGTTTACTAAAGAGGTCATTAACAAAACGGCGGAAAAGAGACAAGCACCGATACTAAAGCGTATTCTGAAAGCTCGTAAAGCTAGATTTAAAATAAGACAACGTATGTTATTATCTATAATATTATTACGGACATTGACCGTGAGATGGCTGAGACGAACGCGCCATCAGACAGAAAGAGCAAGACTGATATTTGCTGAACACAGAACGATCCTTGCAAAAGACTTTTTAAAACGCCGGGTGAAATAAAATGCTGCGTGAGCTCAACCAATCAGCATGTTCAGTGCCCAAGTCCCACCCCCGAAAGTTCCCGAACTTTGAAAAAGTACTACCTCGGGAGCAGGGCCGTTCGGAGGGGGAAATATTTACCCAGAACTTCATTTAGACCCTGGTTCCTGCGGTCGAAACACACAGAGTACCCCCCCCCCAAAGTTCCTAGTTCCTGGGGAAAGTTCCTGCGGTGGAAACACGGCTAATGCTATTTTCACTTAGTGTAAATAGAATCTAGTAGCTATTTACACCTGTAAATAGCATCTCTCGATATTTAGCCACTGCCTAAATAAAAAGTGTAGCTATGTTTAATGTGCTTCAGCAAGTGTACAGCAGTTAGTGCTGGAGATTTACAATTTGAACCAATCAGTAAACGTTTGACTGTGACAGAGGCAGACGTTCTAAGCAGTTGACCAGGCAAAATCTGCTCCTACAGCATCATCTTTACGATGATGAACTGCAACGGTTCTGTCATGCCAGTCAGAGCTCCTCTTATTTTCTGCCCGTGGTGAAGAAACAGACGTTTGCCTGTGATCCACTGTTTCCAGCACATTTATTTGGAGCTTAAATGTGGCTTCTATGCAGTATTAAAAACAGCCCTAGGTAGGCTAATTTAACCACAATAAAATAAATAATTTAACAACCCCCCCCCCCCCACACAGTCCCAGGCACCCACCATATCGCCATGTACGTCAATGAATACACAAGCATTTGATCGATTTTTTTCATCTCTAACCTGCGTGTCTTTATGTGTCTGCTATTTTTGTGTGCATGTTTGTCCTAGTCTAATGGAAAAGATTTGTTAAGAGTTTGTGGCAGTGATCTTGAAGGAGTCCAGTCTTGTATCTGTGGGAAACGAGAGAGACCACTCAGCCAACCAAGCGTTCATCACCATGGCAGGTACTCAACTCTCCAGCCAATCAGAGATAATTAACCGCCATGTTCTATCTCAAGTGCATCGCACGGAGTGAGGGAAGGAGAAAAAAAGAGAGAAGGGAGAAAGGCAGGTCAGACACACAGACAGCATCTTTTGAGACCACAGTCTGAAATCTCCTTTAACTGTCACAACATCTAACACACACTAGCTTCTTGCACTAAGCATACTTGCATAGAAGTCAATAAACCCATTTTCAGCTTCAAAACGACCGGCTAAAAAGCTGCAATTTACAGGCACAGAAATGACATGATAAAACAATACTAGGAATCTGTTCATGTACTTGAAGATTGCTCCAGCTCAACTGGTGCTCCTTATTTAACTTTTGTTTAGTGTGCACCAAATCCTGGCCTAACAGATTTCTTTTTAAGCAAGCAAGCAAAATTGCTTCTGAAAAGAACAGTTAGGAAAAGAACTGTTTTTGGCATTTTAATAGTAACTCTTTATTTGTTCCACAGGAAAAAGTTGTAGTTCTGAGGTCGGGTGAATGATGACAGAATTTCAGTTTAAAGGAAATGAGCAGGTGTGACTCAGACTCGTCATGATGTGAATGGTAATTTCTGCCTCAGTGTTTTAGAGCAGGGGTTTTCAAATTGGGGTCTTGGGGGCCACGAGGGAGTGCTAGGTGGAAAGAACAATCCGATTTTGTGCTATAAACGTTTAACACATTTACCAAATAATTTCAATTACATTGAAAAAGATTCCTACATTAATAGCAGATTAATGTAATCTACACTATAGTTGTAATTCACAGACAGGAATATAGTAGAAACCAGGTGTGGGAGTTAATTAGACAAAAAGCACTGGAGAAACAAGCAAGTAACAAATGGTGAATTTCACAGGTAAGTAAACACTTCCCTTGGACAGTATTTTAGTCTCTGCATGGTAACAACTTAGGCACGTGTTAAATAACAGATCATAATTAGAATCCTCAGGTAGGCATAACAGGCACATAAACATTAGCTGAGAACAGCATCCGAGACACTGAACAAAGGCTCGGGTAAACTGAAAACTCAGGAATCACATTGTCTCTTATCTTTCCATCTAGGACATTGAGAACACGGGTACAGTAAGTATATCTTTCAAAAGGAATCACAAAGAATTACAATCCAGAGGAACACCTGGAGCATCAGGTGAGTAAACACAGGTAAGGGGTCTTAAAGGGGGGATATAATGCTATTTAATGCATTCTGACTTATTTACACCTTTAAAGAGTTGGATTCTCATGCTAAACATGGACAAAATGTAAAGTTGGACATATTTTGAACGCTTTTTGACGGTCTCAGTTTGTGTAAATCCACTTGGGGTTCCGAGTATTTATTGTTTCCCACATTCATTTCACACATGTCTAGTACAATTATGTGGTTTTGTTTCATTAATACAGTGTATACTTTTTTCTTGATTTACCCCGAAAGAATGGAAGTGAAATGTGACAACATGCCCCATAGGTGGGGTACATTGTAACATGTGAGGGGCACATTGTAACATGACCAAATGACAGCTTAAAACGTTACCTGTTATAATCAAGAAAATATCCATGACAAACTAAAATATTTTGTCAATAAAATACAATTATTCACTTTTTTTAAATAAAATAATGGCATTTTTTAATAATTAAAAATACACACATTTTTGAGTTGACAACAAAACAGCTAAATACGGCTATACAGCATAATTAAAAACATAATAATAATGAATAATTTCTGAACATTGACTCTCAGTCATTATGCACCCTTTTCTCATAGTTTCTCTAAATAATTCATAAAAGTATAGAATATAATATCATATTTCTAATAGGGGCTAGATTAGCATTAAAGAACAATCTCAACTGTTAAATAACAGATATAAGATTAAAATAATATCAGATTTGTCTTATTTTAAATAAACACAAAAAACTTAAGAATTTAAGAAATTGACTTTTGCTATGGTTAAATAAATGTTCAGTAATATCTTCCAAATATTTAAAAATTTTGGCGCAATTTTTTCTCTAAATAATATTGATATGGCAACTAGTAAATACACTAAGTTTCGTTGTCCTGGCATGTGCGGAAAATGTTAAACCATGCGTGTTACAACTAACCCCGCGTTAGGTTGTGCCCCGCGCTCCCCTGTTTCTGTGCCAAATACACTCCTTCAGGATTCGAACAAGTTTCGGAAAGTTTTCTTCGAGTATGGCCCTGCATGAAATGTCATAAAGGGTGGAATTCCTTGTATGGGTACTTGTGAGGGAAAGATAACCTTGTTCAGCTTCCCAAATAACCCAGCGTTAAGGAAACAGTGGATGCAGTTTGTTTTTCTGGAGCGGCAACCGAGTTCTGCTAGTGTGTTTGTTTGTTCCCCATCATGAGTCAAAACCTCATGCGGTGAGTGAAAACATTTTGTTTGCAATCGGCGCGCAAGTGCATATAATGTAAACAACACGAATGTATAGTGAATCAAAGTTATCCAGGGATAATGCCACAATGTATTGTGTGTGTGTGGGTGTGTGTGTGTGTGTGTGCGCGCTTGTGACTCTTTAGCTCCTCCCACTGCATCCCTCCACAAGTTCTGCTGTTTTCGGAAAGAATCGTTACAACGTATCTGTCTTTTATAAATATAATAAAACTAAAGACTCTTCTGAGATATGAAGGCTACAATACCACTCTATAGGTACTTAAGACTAACATGAGATGTACCCTTTAACTAAATTACTTGCATTTAGAACAGGCAGGAAAGAGGAACACAGGTAAGGTGAGCCTAGGGATGCATAGAAATTTTGAATGCCCTTCCCTCGCTAACTTTTCTCCATCTCGTTCACTCGGATGTACGTCAATGCTTACGTTGCACGAGTACCCACTACTGGCGCAACCCTTGCAGTGTGGTTAAATGGAACGCCCTAAGCCCTTGATTACTTGGAATCTGCAATGGAGTTGATTTATTGTTTACAGTTTTATGCACCATTCTAGAGGCCTGTATGCATGCTTGGGCTGTTGGTGAAAATATAAAAAATTACATGCATGAAAATAACAATGCAATAAACTATTACTGTGTAATATAAATCAGCTTAAGGTAGCTACAAGTATTAAATATGGTTAAATGTCAAAATAATACCAATATCATACACTAGATTTGAGTGGGCAATTAAGAACAATCTGCTGTGACATCACAATCATGTTGCATTGTGGTCTATGGATCTTACTGAAGTGTACATATTGAGTAGACTTCCTCTGTCAAATTCGAGGGGTCAAGGGTCTGTCCAAATAAACCACTCGCCCACTTGACGAAGTTGAGCGCACGTCAAAAATGGCGGTGGGAATTCCCCTGAGAGGAAGTGCTTAGGGACGTTTTCAAGTGTATGTGTAAAAGTGGAGTTAAATGCAGACCAAGGTTTGAAAACGTGAGGCACACCGCACTGCCTTTTTTTGATTGACATTTTTTAATTTAGAAAAGTCAGTGCGCTGTGTTTTTTTTAACGTTGCTAGGCAACCCCATAAATCAGCTGTGCTGTCAGTCTAATCAAGGTAACCATCACCACAACTGAAGGCCCGCCTCTCCATTGATTCAATTGGACAATGGAAAAAAACACGGTCGCTTCTGCTCAGAGTTGATGTTTTTTTCAACTTCAGGCACTCAGAGCACTCCTACAAAAACGCATCGTAGGTGGCTAAAATATGCTCACTGTCAATAGAAAATTAAAAAAGGCGCCTCTCATTGCAAAAACACATTCTGTCTGATCGGGCCTTAAGTGTCCTATTTCAAGGCCAGACACTGACTGACTGTGTGGTTTATGTAGGAGTCCAATATGATGCTTAACATATTTTGATGAGTTAAAGTAATGTAAATGTTAAAGTAATGTTGTCAACTTATTGATCATATAATTCTTTACAGTGAAGATGCATAATAATCAAACTGGCACATGCCAGTTTTTAACAGGCATGACACTTATGGACGTGTGCAAGCTGAAAGCAGAGTTTCAAAGAGAAGACAAGTTAGTGTATGGCAGAAAGAAATAAGAAAGGTTGAAAGAACAATTGAGACAGAGAAAAAAGAGGGACCAAGACAGAGTGGGAATGAAGGAGTCGTATATATGGGAAGATGAAAGAGAGGGCAAAAATCCACCCTTCTTCTCCCGCGGTGCCTTCAGTGACCTGCCAAGCTTCTTGCCACACTGGCATTAATAATGCAGTCCCAGTTCAATAGCTCCAAACTCAGGCATACATACGTCAATCTCACCCCCCACCGGGAGAAGGAGATCTGCAGAGGAGCCGGGGTGAACAGATTAAAGAGGGACAAGGAGGCGAAAGATCGGGACAGAAATGAGGGGCCTTAATTGGCAGTGATTTTGCCCTGGTCTCTGAGTTCAAGCGCAGCTTTAAAGAGTTTCCCCAGGGCATGGAAATCACAGTTTAAACTTGTACCACATTTTAGATAAGTGATTGTACTGATCATATTATAAGTGTATTTGCCAGAAGCAAACATTTGCATTCCAACATGTTCAGCAGTGTGTGTGTTTCTTGACGAACATACTGTGTTTAAGTGGCCGCTGATGTAAAGCCAAGTGACCATCCTTAGCTCTTGGGCCCACTTAATCCTCCATCTCCATCACACACACACACACACACGGTTTGCATTGTAATACCAATGTCATTATACACATTTGTGTCAAAAAAATGGTTTCCAGAAAAATATTAGACAGCATAACTGGTTTCAACATTGATCATAAGAAAAGTTTATTGAGCAGCAAATCAGCATATAAGAAGGATTTTTGAAGGATCATGTGACACTGAAGACCGGAGTAATCACAGGAATAAATTATAGTTTAAAATATATTAAAATAGAAAACCATTCAAAGATACTTCACAATAATAATTTTTTTACAGTATTTTTGATTAAATAAATGCAAAGTACTGTACTGTATAATATTTATGCTCAGTTTTGGTTTCATTTTCATTGTGTTCAGTTCCTGTTTTGTCTGCCTTTGTTATCAGTTTTCCTTTGTTCTCTGTTTCCCGCCGCTAGTTTGTCACCATGGTTATTCATTAATTAGATCACACCTGTTTGTCTTTCACTTCGTTATCTCGTCTATTTATGCCCTTCAGTTATTTTAGTTCTTTGTCTGCTTTTGTTTGTGTGTAAGCACACAATTTTGTTGATTTTGGACCTGATTACCTGATTTAATTTTAATAAACTATTATTTTGATCCTCTTTGCCATCCTCCATCTTTGGACTTATAACAGGACAATGTAGTAATGAAGTCAGTTTCATCATTGTTCTCCTATCAGTGGAAATGGGCATTTCTGAGAGAGAAAAACACATTTAAATACATAGAATAACTTTACGTCAGAGATGGTTTATCGAAAAATATTGAGAAAAGAAGTGATGAAGAAATACAGAGCAGATGTGTTCAGCTTCAATAAAGGCCTCTTTTTGACCTCAAAGAACTGGAAGAAATAGTAATATCACTAAAGCTGGCCACAATATGAAATGTTATGTGCTTGGATCAACTGAGCAGGTAGCACACACAAACAAACTCTTTCTCACACACACACAGTGTCTGGTTCACTGGCTCAATGATTCCCATAGCTGCGCAAGAACTTTTGGTACCCCTGATATTCAAACACATTCCCATGGCAACCCATGACTTGCATCCCATAAATCAAACTGCAAGAGCAAAGACTGAATTTAATATAATGCTTTTGGGTTGGTGTATACGTGTGTGTGTGTGTGTGTGTGTGTGTGTGTGTGTGTGTGTGGTCCCCTCAGTTTTGATCCTCTGGGATTAGATTTTTTTTTCTTAGAAGGTGTAAGATGTTTTTGAAGTAATCCTTTTGAGCCAGGTTATATACAGTTTCAGCTAGGCCATTCTTTGTCCTGGCTATAGATCTAACACAGAGTGATAAAAACTAGATTGAAGTCAAGATGCATGTCAACCTGTCCAATTATGAACATGCATCAGTGGAAAATCATGCTCCTGTCAGACCACAACCAGTGATGCTTTATGAAGACTGGAGAGCGTGTCTGAATGCATCTGTCTTGAACATTTGTTAAAGCCATATTCTCTTTAAAAGTTTGGATTCTTAGAAACTTTGTCAGTGTATGACAACCCATTCTCACTCCCAAGGCGTCAAATTCCGAAGCATGGTCAAGTGCCTTCCGCGTCACATCGAAGACGCTAAAGTCACCCCTAGGCGTCACTATATCGACGCGCTGAGTGCTCCATTCATTTCAGTTGTTTACCCAATGCGTCAGATCAAGAAGCATGTTATTCTTTGCATTTGTAAAAGCAGACATGATTTTATTCATATTTAAAGGTTACTTTTATATTTTGGAGCAGCTAACCCAACTCCTACCCTAAACCTACCCACTTCTAAACAATATAAAACACATAACAGGCAAATACAAGTACAGTCACATCTATTTATTGCAAAAACTGATCCAAAACAGTATAAAAGTATTAACTCATGTTGCATTCCAAGTCTTCTGAAGTCCCACGATGTCTTTATGTAAAGAACAGAGTTGATCTTAATGTTTTAATCGCTGAGATGATGATCCCGCCGCTCCGTTAACGCACTCATTCATATCTCATTCAAATAATACACACGCCTCTTTAGCATGACGCATTAGGTCACAAGACACATGAGAACCAATGACATTTTACAATCAAAGCTGACGTAATGACGCAATTGGTCATGAGACTTACGAGAGCCAATGCAATTTCACTATGAAAACTGACGTAACGGGCGGCAATATTTGAAATTGAATGTGTTCGTGATCTTCTGCGGATGGAAACGCAGATCGCTTTTGGGAATTTCCTTTACACAAATCAATCGCTTGGCCTCGGAATATTTGGAATATTTGTACTTTTTGAATAAATTGTGCATGCTGTCGACTCTGCCTGTTATATCTGCGTTTTATACCACACAAATGGGTAGGTTTAGGGATGGAATGGGGTTGGGTTACATGTTAAAACGTGTCTAGATAGCGTAAATAAAATGATGCTGGCTGATTAAATTGAGAATCACAGTCCAACATGTCATAATGGCAAAATTATAACCCAATATATGATCATCATGACGATAACTTTCCCATGCCCAACGCGTCTGTTTCTGACGCCAAAGGTTTCTCATTGAAATGAATGGAGCACTCAGCGCGTCGATATAGTGACGCCTAGGGGTACCTTTAGCGTCTTTATTGTGACGCGAAAACCACTTGACCATGCGTCGGAATTTGACGCCTTGGGAGTGAGAACGGGTTGTGTATGACCACTCCCAATTTGAATAATTTCCCCACAAATGTATGCAATAATTAGGGTACACAACAATGATCTTTCCAAGTTTTTCATTGTCGAAACGAATATGGAGTTGGCCCACCCTTTGCAGCTATAACAGCTTCAACTCTTCTGTGAAGGCTTTCCACAAGGTTTAGGAGCGTGTTTATGGGAATTTTTGATTTCTTCTAGAAGCATATTTTTTAGGTCAGACACTGCTGTTGGTCGAGAAGGCCTGGCTCGCAGTCTCCGCTCTAATTCATCTTAAAGGTGTTCTATCGGGTTTAAGTCAGGACTCTGTGCAGGCCAGTCAAGTTCCTCCACACCAAACTCGCTCATCCATAGCTGTGTCCCAAAGTGAAGGGCGCACACTTCGAAGGCCGCATTTGAAGTGCGATTGCGTCATAGCGGCACTACGAAGGGTGTCCCAATGTGAAGGCTGCACCCTCTGAAGGCCGCATTTGAAGTGCGATTGCGTCATAGCGGCACTAAAGCCCAATTTATACTTCTGCGTTAAGTGTACGCCGTAGCTACGCCGTAGGCTGTGTGATGCGCGCGTACCCTACGACGTACCCTGACACGCACCTCTCCAAAAATGTAACAATGCGTCAATTCTACGCGGACCGCAAGCGCTATGATTGGTCTGCCAGAACCCCTCCCTCAGGTCAATAAATAAAGAAATCTGTGATAGGAGTGTGTGTGTCCAGAAATGGGATGATAGTTATTCCTTACATGTGCTATATAACACAATATTTTGTAGTGCAGAGATTGTTTATGTTGGTGAATAAACACATAGATCCCCTGTGTATAGTTTATTTATTTTCTCATTAAAACCAAAGATGTTAATCAGTGAACATCAAGAACAGGGACACATCACAATGGGTGCATTTCGTTTTGTGATTTCAACAGAACAAATAAAGTCTCCGCAGCAGCAATCGATTGAAGCGCTCGTCTGCATGAGCTACCGATACTGAAAACAGCGCCACGAGCCCTCCGCATGATTTCAAAGACGCATTCCAGCGCCAGATCGCCTCTTGTGTAACTCTACTAATCAACTAGAGATGCTTAATTTGCATTAGATACAACAACTCAAGCTGCAAGAAAAGCCGCTATCTGACGCCATGACGGCTGCTGATACTCCCGACAGTGTAAACAAGCCGCTTCTTCTTCGGCTTTTGCCTTGAAACTGTGGGTTACCATCAAACATGCCCGTGGACACTGCCTACTAGCGGTCTGCATGTGGAATTGCACACTGACACGGACAAAAACGCAGAAGTATAAATGAAAACCAACGCGTAACTTGCGCCGTAGAGGATACCGCGTAGGTCCGACGCAGAAGGATAAATCAGAAGAAGGGTGTCCCAATGTGAAAGCTGCACCTCTGAAGGCCACATTTGAAGTGCGACTGCGTCACAGCGTCGTGACGAAGGCTGCCGCAAGTTGAAAGCGACTTCAAAATGCGCCCTCCGTTTCTCAGGCAAAGGAATGGTACAGCAGATGGAACTTTCGCACAACTTCGCAGCCTACCATATCCCAGAATTCATAGCACACTGGTGACTACAGGATTTGACTGGTCCGCATTCCCGCGGCACTCGATCAGATTTCTTGCGAAGACGGTAGCGGTCGGTAACTCAAGTGTAGCCTGGATACTATTGAACACAAAAGCGCAACTGCTTGAACTTGAAGTAAACAAAACGTTTAGTGCATTCGCACAGTCCCCAGTTCCCTGCCCTGAGCAACCTGCAAGATAAACTTTAATTTCCCAATTTTAACTTCCATAAATGTTATTTATTTCTCAACCATTCTCTCAAGAGGAATCAGTCCATTCTCTCCCTTTTCGCTCTTTCTTTCTTTTTTCTGCGCTTTTTTTAAATACAAATTAGATCTGGGCGGGGCTGTTTTTTCGCCCCGATCCCGCAATAGGATCTATTCAGCACCGCACCCTCCCTCTCACACTTAAAATTCACTCCGTGCTCACCCGCTATAAATTATTTTATTCCCGACCCGACCGATCCAGCTAAATTTAGATTTAGTTTCCAGAATCTCTCTTTTAAATTTCCCCTACAGAAAGAGAGAGACTGGGGATAACAAAAGTAATAGGCTATGTTGGCCATGCAATCATTTATTTATGTTTCTTATCATACTGTCAACAACACCATAGCTAAAAAATGTCACAGAGAAAAATGGGCTAAATCAAATGCGACATCTGTCGCTCAAAACTATAAGTCAAAATGTATATAAACGAAAACTGCTGACTTTACTAGCTGTACTGAAAAATAAAGTATTTTATAGGAATGAATTAATGTCGCTCACTGACGACGGTCCATTATACCGAAAGTCTCCTCCAAAGGCTGAATGTAAAGTCGTGGCCGGGATGCACATAACAATTTCTCTATATTTTTTGTTATTTAAGTTATTTGTAAATGAAACAAAGTAATTGCTGTCTATTGTTCATTTTCGTTAACTTGAAATGTGTAGGCTAAATAAAAGAGAAGTGGTTGTTTTGTAGGCTACATTGTTTATTTTTGTAATGCAAGTTATAATTTGTACATTAAACAAATTCATATATGTTCATACAAATATTTTCTTGTCATGTAAATTAAAATGTGTAAATGAAAATAAATTGGTCTATACATTACTTAAAGTACTTTTTACAACTATTTATAGGCCTACAATATAACTTAAGTTTAACATCAGAAACAACTGAAATTTAAATGAACAGCTAAAACAGAAGAACACTTTCTACACTTTAATTGAGCTGAGCGGGTCTCCCGCTGGTGGAGCTGGACCGGGATGGTAATGCACAAAAGACACCTGGTAAGGCCTGTGCCAGCGGGACTCATCTTCATCTGGAATGAGTGCATACTTCCACTGTCCGCAGGTTTGCGGGGCTGAATCGGTCGACGGCTACCATGCTATAAAAAGTAGGCTACAATGCATCTGAGATGATGTGAGTTGAATAAAAATAAGTACTTAAATAAAGACTTGGATGTAAATAAATGTTTAAAATATATTGTAACAGTTACATTTAACATTATAAATAAACAATAGTTGCAACTTAACGATTAAATATTTAACCATAGGTTATCGATTTACGTGCTTATGGTCCATGTCGCAGGCTTTGAAGCATGTCAAAATCCAATAAAACTCATAATTTTTTTTTTTTTTAAATTCTGCTCCATTTCTCTTTTTAAAATCTCCTCGCGAACGTCCACTGTCAGTTGTCACACACCTGCTATATCCCATTCAACGACGCACGGTTCAGTGTTGCCAACTCTGGAATTGGGCTACATTTACTGTTGATGTGGGTGGTTTGTAGCCTATAGTCCACAGGTTTAAGTTGTCTTTACTTTAGCAATATTTCTACCGGGCGCCCCTGCGTTTTGGTTTGGCATATTTTGGGCCATTTTGGCCGTGATTCCGCTACTTTTGATTAGTAATTGGAGGGGTTTTGTTGTGCATACCTGGCAACCCTGTCCCTCGGTTCGCACTTCGTGCACTTCGAAGGCGTGGCCTGGCCTGGCCTTCGAAGTGCACGGCCTTCGGAGTGCGCACCCTTCACTTTAATGTCTTTATGGACCTTTATGGACCTTGCTTTGTGCGCAGTCATGTTGGAACAATGCAGTCAGGCAAGTACCGTTGTCCTGGCAACTGTCAAACCCAGACTCGTACATCGGATTGCGAGACAGAGAAGCATGATTCGTCACTCTAGAGAACATGTCTCCACTTCTGTCCAGGGGTGGTGTGCTTTACACCACTGCATCCGACGCTTTGCATTGCACTTGGTGATGTAAGGCTTGGATGCAGCTGCTCTGCCATGGAAACCCATTCCATTAAGCTCTCTACACACTGTTCTTGAGCTAATCTGAAGGCCACACGAAGGGAGGTCTGTAGCTATTGATTCTGCAGAAAGTTGGCGAGTTTTGCGCACTGTGTAGTACCCCACTCTGTGATTTTACGTTGCCTACCACTTCGTGGCTGAGTTGCTGTTGTTCCCAATTCCTTCCACTTTGTCATAATACCACTGAGAATTGACAGTGGAATATTTAGTTGTGAGGAAATTTCACAAATGAAATTATTGCACAGGTGGCAACCTATCACAGTATCACGCTTGAATTCACGGAGCTCCTGAGAGCGACCCATTCTTTCACAAATGTTTGTAGAAGCGTCTGCATGCCTAGGTGCTTGATTTTATACACCTTTGGCCATGGAAGAGATTGGAACACCTGAATTCAATGATTTGGAGGGGTGTCCCAATATTTTTGGCAATATAGTGTACGTGTTGCTCCAAAAACAATGCTACCGGCAGTTATTCTACTTTGAATTCTACTTTCCGTGTCGGAATGTCTGTTTTTGTTTTGGTCTTTGTGATTTCGCCCACTGCCAATTTAAAGGGGTGGTAAAACACATTCTTTCGAAGTCTTGAATGTGTTTGTGGGGTGCACTGTAACATGTGTTCATGCTTCGTTTTTAAAAAATTGCATTATTTTTCATATATTTTACCTTTATTCTACACTGCTCTGTCCCTCCTTGTAAAAACAGTCTAATGGTTTCCGGGTTCTATGAAGCTGGTCCCTCAAAAATACGCAATGGGCTCAGATTGGTTAGCTGGCCCAGTGTGTTGTGATTCGCTAACCGCCTAGTGCACGTTTTTCGGAAACGTCATGCCCCTTACCTTTACTGGTAGTGTGTGCTTTGCTAGTATTAGAAACAATGGCATCAATAAAACCATACCAATTTGACCCCCGAATCGGACCCAGAACATTTAAGTGAAGATGATCGAGCAGAACTTGTTCAAGAACGGCTGTTAAACGACGTTTCAGAATGGTTTGGTTTTTTTTGTTGTTGTTGTCTCATACTTTTTAGATACGTTGTAACATTGTATGTAAGTTAAGTTTGTAACGTTAGATGTTCGTCGGATAACATTAAGTATGAATGAGCATTTAACAAACTGGTTTGCAGAGCCAAACAGCGTTGTCATTTGTTTACTTCCTTGCTACAACGTACAATTAACAATACAAACTATTACAGGAAAATACATTGACGAAAAATAAATCCTTCTTACAGGTTGTGGCCCATAAACAGCTTCTGTTTTTAAAGTTGGAACTGCTCCATCTTTCAGGAAAAGCCGTTGTGCGAATCCTGCATTGAACTTGCGAAGATTGTGGAAGCTTTCCTCCGTAAAATGTGCAGCACAGAGAGGGAGATTTGGGTAATAATTATGAGGGACCGAGTTAAAAATAAATTTGAACCATTGATCCCTAACTCCCCCGTCCCTAGAAAGGCTGAACAAAGTGGACGTGCAATCTGGATGAAAATAGCACCGTTTCGTCGGCATTGCGGCAACAACACTCCAGCCTACTAACTATACCACAACAACTCTTCTCCACAGCAATACAAAATGGCCTTGCCCACCTTATTTAATATCCTCGGAGGAGGGGTTTATGTAAATATTGAGGTTGGTGATGTCAGCAACCCTGGAGGAATGTCTGTAGTCCCTACCAGCCGTTTGCTGTAGTCCTTAGGAATTGATTTCTTTAAAAGCAAATATCTCCCTTTGCTTTAAACTTTGAACGTTGTAACTTTGCAGATGTTGTTTATGCTCAAACAGCAACATTTCACACTAGCTAAAGCTAGAAAAGTGAAATCGTGTTTTACCACCGCTTTAATATTTCGACACCCCTGGTTGCCATTTGGCGGAAAATTGTAGCCACAGAAGCCAGCAAACGAACTGGGTCAGAGATCGCAGATTCTACCCGATCTAAAAAACCTCAGCATCCAGAAACAACCCTCTCCAATATTTTTTGGACTGCAGTACCCATTTCAACCACTAGCTGTCAACATTACATACTGCACCTTTAAAGCTACTCTTGCTTGATGCGTTCGCCATCTTGATTGTTTGTATTCCCCGCTCGGTAGAAGAAGGCGTATGTTCATGTTTTTTTATAAAGTGTCCGCCAACTACTAGCCTGGCATACATAATAAAATGTTTTTAGTCTTTTTCACAGATCTTTGTGAACAGGAACTTTTCTGTTTAATACATTGTTGTTGTGTAAACTTACCCTAAGTATTACCTACTTCAATTACTGCAGCTTCCTGAATAAATAGTGCCTAATGTGACAATTTTTTTATTACAGCTATATACAGTATATTGTTAAAGTAGATGCATTATAGTTTGTGCATTTCTCTGATTTGTTTGATTTAGATGAATGGTTCACAGCCCCCTCAATAAGCTGTATACGTGCTCATGACACCAAACCAGAAATATGTTATTTTATTCAGTACTTATTTTGTACTGGATATCATTAAGCATGATCATGATAATGATTCACTTTTAAATGAAAATAAATCCATTCTGTGGGTCTAAAACAGAAGTAGCTTTTTTTTTATCCTGTTATGTTGTACTGGCAATCATCTTGAACTTACACTGACACCTAACACTGCGGATGCAGGATCAAAAACATTATTATACACAAATTTAAACAAAGTACCATTGATTTATTTATGTGGAAAACATTTTAATGTGGCAAAGAAAAAAATGTGTGCATTATGGAAAAAATAGTATGACTTAGACATGCAAAGATGGAGCTAAAGAAACATTTACAATCAATGTTGAAAACTAACATCTTTCCAAGTACAGTACCCCACGGAACCTGCTTAAATACCCATGGGGTATAGATATATACCTCTGCTTATGAATCATTGTTTTATACAGTGAGTGTACAGTGTGTTTGAGGAAAAAAAAAGTGCTGAGTAGGTTTAAGTAAGAGGTTTGTCTGGCAGTTAAAAAGATAGGATGTCAGACGTGAAATGTTGCAAATAAACAATTGGTTTCTCTGTCACACACTCACCATAAATAACGTCATTGACAGCATAATCCATCACTTCAAAAGCTCTACTGAGGTAAACACATTCTCACTCTCTCTTATTCTGTCTCGCTCTCTGTCTCTGCCTCTACCTGTCTGTCTGGCTCTAATAGAATAAGTTAGTAAAGTAAAAGTGCTTCTCCCCTCGGTGGAAAAGATTCTCTTTGTAAAGCTCAGAGTCTCTTATTGAAGAGTTTAACGAGTGTCATGAACAGACGGAGGCAGCTGTGCACACCTCTCAGACTTTTACAGGGAAAAGCTCATTTTTTCACACCTCGAAAAGAGCCCAGAAGCAGATCCAATCCACACCTGACAACATGCCACTCAGTTAAATCTCATCTTGTTTCATCTTGTCTCATTTCATAAAGAGGACAGTGACAGACAATATTACTCTCACTCTCATTTTAATTTCCCTTTAGCCATTTGCTCATCTGCACTATGCTTTCCTACCTCCTTTTTCCTCTGTTTTTCTGTCGAGCTCTTTTTATTTCTTCCTGCTTTCTCTGTAATCAGATAGTAAAAGCAGATGTGTGTCTTTTTGTATCTCTGATGGGTCGAGCACTGATTGAAGGGAAATTACTGTTATAATCAGGGTCATTAGCCCCCACTTCTTCCCCACAAGTCTGAAAAGACACACACATTTACTTAGCTATCTAAATGGGGACATTCCATAGACATCTGTTTTCACAGAGTTGTTTTTTTTTGTGCCATATTTTTGTCTTTTGATGAAAATATTTTTAAAAAATACAATCAATATTTTGTCATGTCTTTAATTTATTTTAGCCAAATACATTCTTACAAAAGTGCAAAAAAAAAAGGGTTAGATCACCCCCTTCCCCAAAACAAAATTATTAATTCAAAAAACTTTTAATTCAAATTTAATTTTTTAATAATTTACTTACCCTCATGTTGTTCCAAACCTGAACAGATATGAACAGATATTTTGAAAAATATCTAATATCATATATTGTTTGGACTTTAATATTCTTCAAAATAACTTTCTGTACTTCGGAGCCCCACACATGCATGTTGTGCTGGGTAGTAACTGATTTCATATAATCTGGATTACGTAATCAGATTCCTAAAATTACTTGAAATTAGCTTATATTACATTTTTAAATACTCGTAATCAGACTACAGTTACTTTTCGATTGATTATTTATTATCACAGTGGCAGTAAATTATTCTTAATTCACTGATTCTACTTTTTTGTTATGTTTTAGATTTTCCTTTCTATAAAAGTGTATTGCTTATATCCATTTAAAAGGTCTTCCAGGTTTGTGGAATTCCGCACACATTTTTTTATAAATTTGTATGACTTATAATAGCTTTTCATTAAACTCACAAACCCCTGCAGTTCCATCACGAACCCCAGGTTGGGAAACAGTGACGTAATGTAATATTTAATGCACTTCATGTTGTTGATAACAAAGAATGAAATATTTATTTTCTTTCTCTTTGCATTTTTATGTCAATGTAGGACAAGATTATGGTACAAAAATAATCTAAAAAGTAATCAAAAAGTAGCCATACATTACATTACTAACTACAATTTTTGTCATGTAATTTGGAATCAGTTACTGACTACAAACCGCCTTCTGTATTCAACTTGCCAAGAAATTGTAAAGCCTCTCGCAGTTCAAAAACGATTACGCTACATCCAATGTCATACGTTGCATCAGTTACACTTTTTTCGTAAGTTGTTTTCAGAAAGTGGTCTGGCGGAAGCTAGATATTTGACTTTATAACAAAACGCATGGCTTCGCTTCAGAAGGCCTTTATTATCCCCCTGGAGACATGTGGAGTACATTTATGAGGAATGGATGCACTTATTTGAGGTTCAAATTTTGGGCTCCCATTCACTGCCATTATAAAGCTTGGATTAGCCATGGCATTTTTTAATTTAACTCCGACTGTATTCGTCTGAAAGAAGAATGTCATATACACCTAGAATGACTTGAGGGTGAGTAAATCATGTAATTTTCATTTTTGGGTGAACTAACCCTTTAAAGTGACAGCAGCCACTAATGCGAAGAACAAAGGTAACAGAGAAAATTACTCACTGCTCTTGACTAAATAACTTTTGAGCTTTAATAAGGATTCATCTATTTAAGTATTTCATGTTATATAATTTATACAGTGCAGACTATTTGATAACTTCATTCAATTTCTGTATATTTCCTAACTGTTAGCAGGGGCGATTCTAGGATTTTCATTTTAGGGGGGCTAAGCCCCCAGTGAGGGTATGAAAAAAAAAATGGTAACACTTTAGTTTAGGGTCCAATTCTCACTATTAACTAGTAGCTTATTGGTATGCAAATTAGGATATTGGCTGTTTATTATTACTTATATTCATAAAGCAAATATGAATGCCTTATTCTGCATGACCATATTGTACATCCCTTAATCATACAATGTAGGCAGGTTTATAATCACTGAGATCCCAAATGTGAGGTTTCCCCCTCGAGAAAATTTTGATTTCTATGATCTACATATGTGCATTTTAAGATGTTCTGAATGCCAAAAAATTTGATAACAGTAGCTTGAAAACCATGTCAGTGGGCAGATATGACTGATAACGTTTTTTCCATTTTTGTCAGTGAAGAAAGTAAACCTATGTTTAACTGATATTTACTGTATATGTTTTATGAATCATTTTCATGATAATTTACTGAAGGCTACCAGGAAAGCTAGGTTACTTAATTTATTAAATTAATTCACAATATGCACACATTCATTACTTATCTTATGCCCAATACAGGCTGAAAAAAAGTTTAGCTTTTTTATTTACTGAGAGCTACACTTGGAATTATTAATTTACAATATGCACACATTTATTACTAATATTACTTTGTTAATTTTTCTTGTTTGTTAATTATATTATAAATTACATTACACAGGCCTATTTCAATTAAAAATGGCGAAATTAGACAAAAGTTTATTAAAGCTGTAGTCTACGATGTTGAAAATCAGTCGAGAAAGCCTGAATTTAAAAAAAACTCATCCCGCCCCTCCACACGCACACCCCTCCCCTCTGTGCTACCTGATCCCTCCCACCGGGAAACGACCTGAACAACGTCACTCAGTCAAGCAGGAGTAAACATTGGAACAGAGATGTTGATAGCTCAAAGGCACACGTTTGAGTTCACGCCCACGCAAGATTAGCAACACATGCAATGTTCTATCGGCTCGAACAGATAAACCGCTAACGTTAGGCCTATTGAAATAGTCAAGCACTTCAAGAAATATAATTACTTTGACCCGTGATAGGCGATGCTAAACGGCTAACATTCCAATGCCGACCGGCAGCATGATCATGTTGTCAGACTGATAAAAAGCTATTTATGTAATACACCACACCATAAAAGTATAAATAAATGTTTACCTGCTCAACAAATAATCAGCGTCGGTTTTAAGTCCAAAGGTTTCTCTGAAGCTTCCTCCAACGGGCAACGGTGGACCCTATATTGATTCTGCTTTGAGTCCGGCGTTCTTCACATTTATTTTAAATATCTGCTCTTTCCTCAATTGACTTTCTCTTTATTCCAACCTTGACTGTTGGGGCGAGCAGGGGCCGCTTGCCGCTGTCTGTTTGTTGGTTTTTCTCCATTGCTGAGTTGACGCTGCCTACTTGCCAGCAAAATTTCATGTCGCAGGAGGGGGCGGGGTGGGGTGCGGTCGGGGGGAAACGCGAGTGGAGCAGGGATTGGATGAGAGCAGTTAACCAATGTAAGCTGTCCGGCCGGACAGCTTACATTGGTCAATTTCTCTGCGGGTGTACACCCAATAGAGTGAATGGATTTTTTTCATTCTTTTTTCTCTTCATATTGTTAGGATTGTACTGTAGAACCATAACCAGCATCTAAACGAGATTATTAATAATGAACAATCTTTGAAATCGTAGACCATAGCTTTAATGTCACAATCACCAGTGAGAATCACCATCATCCCTGATTACATCCACCTGTGTCTCATTACCCTATTCACCTCACCCCAGAGTCCTGCACGGGTCCAATTTTGTAAACCCATACCCGCAGTGCTTAAAACCGCATCCGCCCCGTTTTCCGACAGCAGCACTAATTAAAATCTGCACCCGACCCGCTTTAAATAGAACCGACACCCTACCCGCACCAAAAATAAAATCAGTTTAGCATCACATTATAGACACACTTACAAAAATGTTTATTGCCAGCATACAGAAGTTATTACACGACCATTATCACAAGGACAACTTCAGCCGAAGCTGTCAAAAGGCTACATCATGAAGAACATTGTGTCCTTATCATTTCTACGAGGCACATTCAGTTCTGTCCCCTTTTGAAAAATACTGTTCGATAGAATTTGCTTGTGCTTGGTTTGTTACCACAGTTATCTGCGTGCTTCCTCAGCGATGAAGTTCCACATTTGCGGCTATCTAATATACAATCTTTTCTTCAACTCCTCAGGATCCATCTCGACGAATGCAGCCAGATTGCGCTATAAACTGATATGGATTTGAAATTATTTTATCAACTTGAAATATAGGCAAGGCAATTTTTTAGGAACACATCTACAATATACATGCATATATTTTTATATATATATTCGTTTGCACGGGACTGTTTTAAACCAGTGTTTAGACCCGTGTTCTCCCTTGCGAGCAGCGAGGTTCTTCTGTGTGAGCATAAAGCCCGCCTACTCTGATTTGATTGGTTTTCTCAAATATTTTGACATTGACGAGCGGTGACAGACCAATGAGGCTCAGATCAACGCACACACCTCTGCTTCTGATGTGCACTCTGTTCGACGCCGCTGCGGATTGAAGAACACGCTGATTAATGCAGATTAAAAAACGGGACGAAGCCAAAGCCTCCCGCCAGTTTCATATGTTTGAAAGGTTAATCACACATTTTTTTAGGGGAGGCTGGACAGAAGTCTAGGCCTAAAAAGGGCCTAGTGACGCCCATGACTGTTAGACAGGTAGGAAGGGCACAGGTAAGGGAAGCGAGCGGCACGTGAAGCAGTTTGGGAGAGCGCATCTGGCGCGGAAGCGTTCAGCCCGCATTTTCAGCCTCCGCGTGTGAAGACCGACGCGGGTAAGGACTCCGGTAAGGCACCAAGTTATCTCCGTTTCTTGTCCTCTTTCACCTTCCTTCCCTCTCTCTATCATGTGTGTCCAGTCCATTCCCGTTATCTCTCAACCACGCCCCACTATTATACGTAGGCCTTCACAGCACCGTAACACTGCTAATCTACGTCCTGTTCCCTCCTCCACTAATTCCCCTCCCTCTTTTTCTGTGGGGCTATGGAATTGTCAGTCAGCTGTCAATAAAGCTGACTTCATTCCAGCTTTTGCCACTCAATCCGCTCTCAAAATCTTGGCCTTGACTGAGACTTGGGTCCGCCCAGAAGACTCAGCAACACCTGCTGCTCTTTCTAACAACTTCTCTTTCTCCCACACCCCTCGCCAGACTGGGAGGGGTAGAGGCACGGGTCTTCTCATTTATAACAACTGGAAATACTCAACTCACACATCTCTTTGCAATAACAACACATTTGAATACCACGCTATTACGCTTACAACTCCCTTTAAAATCCATATTGTAGTAATTTACCACCCCCCAGGTTCACCACCTTTGTTGATGAGCTAGATGTTCTGCTGTCCTCATTCCCAGAGGATGGCAGCCCACTCTTAGTCCTTGGTGACTTCAGCATTCAGCTGGACAAATCTTATGCTTCAGATTTCCACTCCCTCCTAGCATCATTCGATCTCAAACGCCTCATCACTTCACATACCCACAAATCTGGTAACCATCTGGACCTTATTTACACACGCAACTGCTCTACAGACAACATTTTGGTCAAACCTCTACACATCTCAGATCATTTCTTCATCACATTCAATCTTCAACTTACTACTCATGCACCACCAGTTCCTCCACCAGTCAACCTGCGCTCACTTTCTCCTTCTCATCTCTCCTCTGCTCTGTCATCCTTCCTTCCCTCATCCACACAATTCTCCTCTATGGATGTCAACACTGCAACTGACACTTTATGCTCCACTTTAACTACTTGTCTAGACAGCATTTGCCCTCTTTCTTCTAGGCCAGCACAAGCTACTCCCTCTAACCCCTGGTTATCTGATGTTATTCGTGAACACCGGACGATACTCAGGGCAGCAGAGAGAAAATGGCGTAAATCTAACCACCCATCTGATCTAGGTAAGTATCAGTCTCTGCTATCATCCTTCTCGGATGAAATACATGCAGCTAAATCTTCTTATTTCCAAAACAAGATCAACAGCACCTCAAACTCACGCACACTTTTCAGAACATTTAACTCTCTCCTCTGTCCTCCCCCACCACCTCCCTATCTTCATAGGATTTTGCCCAATTCTTCACAAACAAAACAACAACTATCAGCAGTCAGTTCTCACCCACGCGCACTGTGGATTTTAGATCAGCCACATCCACAACCAAACATCCTCTCTCTTAAATTTCTACACTCACTGAGACAGAAGTATCTAAACTTCTCCTCTCCAGCCATCCTACCACCTGTCCTCTCGATCCCATTCCCTCACACCTCCTTCAAGCCATCTCTCCTACACTCCTACCAGCACTCACACACATCATCAACACATCTCTCTGCGCCGGCATTTTCCCCACCACATTCAAGAAGGCTCGGGTAACTCCACTGCTTAAGAAACCCACATTAAACTCATCACTCATAGATAACTACAGACCTGTTTCTCTCCTACCATTCATAGCGAAAACTCTTGAACGAGTTGTTTTCAACCAGGTTTCCTCCTTCCTCTCACAGAATAATCAGTTGGACATCAACCAATCAGGTTTCAAAAGGGGCCACTCCACAGAGACTGCATTACTGTCGGTCACTGAAGCCCTGCGGATAGCTAAAGCTGATTCCAAATCATCAGTCCTCGTCTTGCTCGATCTATCTGCTGCCTTTGACACGGTCAATCATCAGATTCTTCTGTTCACCCTCTCTTCACTGGGCATCACAGGGACTCTGCTCCATTGGTTTGAGTCTTATCTCACAGGTAGGTCTTTAAAGGTTGCCTGGAGAGGAGAGGAATCCGAAGCACATCGACTGACCACGGGGGTTCCTCAGGGCTCAGTGCTTGGACCCCTCCTCTTCTCCATCTATACTTCTTCATTGGGACCATTGGCACATGGCTTCTCATACCACTGCTATGCTGATGACACTCAGCTCTACCTTTCATTTCAACCAGACGACCCCACAGTAGCTGCAAAAATCTCCAGCTGTCTGGCTGACATCTCTGCATGGATGAGTAAACACCACCTGCAGCTCAGCCTGGCAAAGACTGAGTTTCTCATCTTCCCCGCCAGTCCCACTATACAACATGATTTCACCACCCAGTTAGGTACATCCTTGATTTCCCCATCAAAGTTACATTTGATGACCAGTTGTCCTTCAGAGAACACATTTCTAAGACAGCTCGCTCGTGCAGGTTTGCGCTCCACAACATCAGGAAGATTAGACTGTTGCTAACAGAGCATGCAACACAGCTTCTTGTGCAGGCCTGGTTATTTCTAGACTTGACTACTGCAATGTGCTTCTGGCTGGACTCCCCTCTTGTGCAATCCAAACACTACGAATGATCCAGAATGCAGCAGCACGTCTTGTGTTCAACAAGCCCAAAAGGACCCACGTCACTCCTCTCTTCATCTCTCTGCACTGGCTACCACTCACTGCTCGCATCAAGTTTAAGGCGCTGACGCTTGCCTACAGAGCCACCACTCGCTCAGCTCCTGCATACTTTGAATCGATCTTACAAATCCGCACCCCCACCAGAAGCCTTCGCTCAGCTAAGGAGCGACGGCTTGTTGTACCATCACAGAGAGGCAAAAAATCCCTTTCCAGGACATTCTCATTCAACGTTCCCAGCTGTTGGAACGATCTTCCCACCGCCATTCGAAAGCAGAATCATTAACAACATTCAAAAGTCAACTTAAAACTCAGTTCTTCCGTGACCACTTAACCTCATTAAAAAAAAAAAACAACGACTTTCCTTTCCTCTTTCTTCACCTTTTTTCCCTCCCTACTCTAGCCTGTGCTACATTGAGCAATGTACACGGTCTCAGTATTTCAGGCACTTGTTGCGCTTACTCGACTCTTCATGACCAATCGCTTCGTGTACTCCCAAGTTGTAAGTCGCTTTGGATAAAAGCATCTGCTAAATGCATAAATGTAAATGTAAGAACCCATTTATTATGGGTTTATGTGAGGATTGTTTTAAGTTCCCTTAAAATAAAAGTTATATTTTTTTAAGCCTATATATAAATAAATAAAATTATAGATTTCAATCCTTTATTTTAAAGGTTTAGAAAGTAAATTAAGTTTTTCATTTTCATCCACAAACTTTAAGCTGGATGTCCACCATCTGGACCCAAAAATATATTTTTTTCCGTCGATGGCCATTCAAAATTATTTTACACGTAATGAAATTAAGTCATTAGATATTACTAGACATTTTACCAATTCTTTTTGGAAAGCTTTTAAATGCTTGACATTAATTTATATGACTTTCTAATGTCCAAATTGTGTACTTGGGTGGCACCTGTGCCAGCTGAGCAACTTTTATTGAGATATTTCTAGAGGTATTATAGACTTTCCCTTCAAACCCATGACACTGGATGTGTTGGGGTAAATGAGACAATTTAACATCTAAAAATGATATTTAAAAAACATAGGCATAAATGTAAGTGAATTATAATAAAAAAACTGTCCAAAAATGGCACTCAATCTGCCACTCATTTTTCATTCTCCAATGATACGTATGGTCTGATGCTCCAAATATAACGAGTCCTGTCCTCTATCAGGGAGCTCAGCAAAGAGAGCGAACAACACTGCACTGCCGTGAGGAAAGGCACAACTTCAAACACAAGGACAGAGCACATCCATCTGTTTTCTCGCTCACACTTCGCTCTCAAAGCCTTGCTCATTCGCTCCTTCCTCCCTTATAGACTTAGTCACTCTCTCACGTTCCCTCTCTTCCATTTAGCCTCCCCCGCCCGTGTTCCTTTCAAGTTGAAATTAGTGTCATGAAAAAATATTTGCTTTCTAAAGAGATATTTTTGTCTGTAATTTATGATGCATGGTGATAGTGTTAGATTTGCTTTAAGTGTTAAACGCTCCATAAGGTCTTTTCGTCTCGAGGAAACTGTTTAGGCTGATAACAGAGCTTGTTTGCTGATTTAAATTTAAATAAATATTCAGTAACCATTTTAAAATGGGCCGAAAGCCCAGTGTTTTTTTTGTTGTTGTGGGTTTATTAAGTTAATCTTTTTTGCTAAAAGGAAACATAAAATGCTATGTTGTGTGCATGGGTTTTGCAAACAATATCTGAGAGCGTGAAGGGTTCAGAAGACTGTCGATGAAAATATTAGTGGTGAAATTATGCCACATATAGAGATACACAGTATGATTTTTCATGTTTATAAAGCATTGTTGGGTATAACAACACTCTCTGCATCTCTATAGCTCAGCTTGGGGCTAATCGTTCCAAACCCTGGCACCGAATAAATGTTTGTAATTTTTTTTTAAACATGCTTTATATAAATGTCACTTCCTGAATATCTATCATTCTCTGCTGAAGCAAAGCCAGAGCCTTTAACTATCATCTGTTCGTGAAGAACAATTCCTCCGGCCATCCATTTAGCTCAAAATGGGTTGTCTATTCAATCAAACCTACTGTATAATCTTATTTTACCACTTAAAGCCAGAAAGCTCTCCGGCAAACATTTCATTCTCTTATTTAGAGAACCATCAAAAAACACTAGTTGTTCTCCTCAAAAACATGGACAAATGGCATCACTGTTCCCCTTTAACACATGCTTCATGTTCCCTCCAATACACAAATGCAAAATGAACACCATCTGCAATTTACCGCTAATCGCTGAGTTGTGCCTTCACACTGGATATGTCATTTGGGATTTTCTATCAGATATTCTGTTCATTAAACCCAGATAACTGCTGAGACAGTGCTCTCTGTGAGTTTATATGGAGTACTGAAAATAGCCATTACCACATTTGCAAATATAGGTTACCCTAAATGAATAAGACTAGAGAGATTTTTTTTTAGTCCCCTCTTATTTGTTGATCATAATTTTTCATATGTAATACTTTTAGTTTGTCTCAACTTAAGGAGAAAAATTACAAAGATAACCATTTGGTCATAATTTAGTTACCATCATGCTGTTTCAACCCTGTATAATTTTATTCTGTGAAAATCTGCTGGATGGTGATTTATAATACCAATCTTCAGAAAGAGCAAAGAAAAAAAAAAGATAAAAGTATCAGAAAAATACCAAAATTATTCTGTTATTCACTGATAATCTTCTCCTCCACCTGAGCTCTTACATCTCAAACAAATTAAAAATGGCTTTACGTCAGGTATGACAGCAAGTCATGTGACAAATTACATGACATTTAAGATTGCAAATGACATTTCAAATTTACAGCAAAGAGGAAGATTAAGCATGAAGAATGACTTTAATTTTTGCCTGTTTCTTTTATATTATAAAGATGTTGTATTATATTTAGTATTCAGTGAAAGAAAGACACTAATAAGGGGTTTGAATGGCATAGGTGAACTTTTCCTTTAATATCCCTCTATAATGTTATTTTAAAGGTTACTCATTTTATTTTGGAGGGCTACAATATGGTTTACATATACCCAAGATCAAAAACCACTTTCATTTTCTCATAATATACATTGCATGGTTCAAAGACTCAAAGAGTCTCCAGTGGCTTCCTCAGCGCTTGATACACAGTGATACAAACGATGGTGTGGTTTTTTTTGTATCAATTCCAGCAAGAGTCCTCATCCTTTTGAAGTGCATGCAAAATAGATTCGCAACACTGAAAACAGCTACTTGTCAAAATGTTGACAACACAAACCAAACTCTTCCAGGTCTCAGCTACAACTACAGTGTTTAACGGCGGGTCAACAGACCATAGGCTGGCATTATGCAAATGTGTTACATTGTTACATGGGTAGTATGTAACAGGAAGTGAGACTGGAATTGCTGACAAATCATTTCGGCAGTTCAGAATCAATTCTTTTTTTTAGGAGACGATAACTTTATCGGTCGTGCATTTTGATCTTTAAAACTTTGCAGACCTTTTACCTTCACAAACAGCTATATTTCACACTGCATAAAAAATGTGATATTCAAAAATGCAAAATAAGGGCATTTTATGATTTGGTATATGTAATCTTTGTGATTGAAATTAGTAACTTACAGTGCTGTAACCCGCCAGGGTTTTGCCAGCCAGCAGCAGCATTTTTGATTGTATTCACAAAACAAGCCTCTGCTTTTAAACAAAAATTCTGGCTTCATTCATTCTTTTTTTTAATCAACATTTGAATGTGGTTATATAAAGTAGATTGAGTCCATCAACACCTGCAAATTTTGCACAGTTACTGTCACAAACTGCTCTGACACTCACGGGTTAAAGAGCTAAACGCAGCTTTACTAGGGTAATCCACAATCATAGTCCATAATACAAGCGAAGGGTCAAAATCACAGGGCAAACAATCCAAACAACATTAGGGGAGAAAACACAGACAAACAGGGAAATCCAGGAAACCAGGCGGAAAGTCATAATTATTACACTGGAAAATTTGAAGTTGGGGAGAGTGAAATGTGACAACATGCCCCATAGGTGGGGTACAATGTAATGTGAGGGGCACATTGGACAACAAACACATCGCTAAATACAGCTATACAGCATAGTTAAAAACATAATAATAATTTCTGAACATTGATTCTCAGTCATTATTCACCTTTTTCTCATGGTTTCTCAAAATAATTCATAAAAGTATAGAATATAATAGCGTAGTTCTAATAGGGGCTCATTGTAACGCAGTGTTACAACACACCACACCTGCACAACTGCATGGGATTTAAACCCAGCTTGTGTCTTCTGCTGGTTAGATCAGCATTAAAGAACTATCTCAACTGTTAAATAACAGATATAAGATTAAAATTATAATATTAAAATAAGATTTTTCTTATTTTAAATAAATACAAAAAACAGAGATGAAAAATTAAATTAAGTGAGAAATGTACTTTTGCTATATGGTTAAATAAATATCTTCCAAAGATATTTTAAATTTGGCGCAATTTTTTCTCTAAATAATGTTGATATAGCAACTAGTAAATACACTAAGTTTCGTCATCCTGGCATGGGTGATAAGTTTTAAACCATGTGTGTTACAACTAACCCCGCGTTAGGTTGTGTCCCGCTCTCCCCGAGTGCTCAGAAATGCAGTGGTGACACAAACAAGACATTGCAAAAAATAGTGAAAACACAGGGCTTATAGGCAGGGCTTAACAAGCTAAAGACACACAGCCGAACCTAATCACAACACAATTGGTCCAGGCTAGGGATGCACCGAATATTCGGCCACCGAAAATTTTCGGCCGAAAATGGCCCAAAAGTGCATTTTCGGTTTTCGGCCGAAAGACTTTTATCACCGAAACAATATGGCCGAAATGTTGTAATGACGCAAACAGAAAGCGCGACCTGCACGTGCTTGTCTGAAGCAACGGCTGCGTCCCAATTCGCCTACTTATACTACGTCCTAAAAGTATGTACTCTTTTTGTGAAGAAAAAGTACATACTTTTGAGTGTGTAGCAGAAGAGTATGCAAGCTTTGGGACATACTACTTCGTCATCTTTAACGGACTCTGTTATGCGCGTCCCGTCACCGTTTAAACTGCCCTGTCAATCATCGTCACAGTTCAAATCCCCCACTTTCAATTTAATTTCCTACCGTATCGGAGAGAAATGTAGTCGCTGGTTGATCTGTCTTTCGTGGGAGAACGTCTTTCGCAGAGACTCCTCTCATGTGTTTGCAAAGTTAATGGCCAAACGTATCATTACAAAAGTTCTCAATGCTGCTGAAGGAGAAGTATAATGTGGATAATATTGAATAAATATCTTTTCGTCAGGTTAAATACTGATAATTGCTCACTCAAACCACTTTATCTAATCCTCTCCACTTAACCGTCAGACTCGCGTAACCGTCATGTTTGTAGTTTTTTAACACTTTTTATCCGCGTTTGTAGTTCTAATCGAATCCTCGGCCATCTCGCAATGGGTTGTGGGCAATATCAGCCGTTAGAGTGCGCATCGATCTGCACTTCGGATTCTGACCGGAAATAGTAAACCATCCGGGAATCTTTGGAATACTTTTTTCAACATACTAAGATTTGGGACATACTAATTCTTTTTTCGAATACTATTTAGAACGGATAGTATGCGAATTGGGACGCAGCCAACATGTCAGCGGTGTGGACGTGTTTCAGTATATCTGAGAAACACCCACGTCTGCTCCATGGCCAATCACTGACAGCCAGAGCTCATGTTCTCCATGAGAAGAGGACCAGACTTCACTGTCAAACCCAACGGTTTCCCAACGCAATCTTTAACAGTGGGCATGTTTTAAGAGACGCTCTCTAACGTGGCATCACTGATCACATCACAGTTCAAGCCGCGGCGCGTGAACGCGATCATCTGTGAGCGCGATAGATCATTTCTTCCTTAAGAATAAACATGAATAAACTGCAATGGTATGTTGAGTATACATTACAACTTACTGTCACGTATCATATGTGGTGTAATCGCTCAGTCAGTGTTTCAACGGCGGAAAGACCTCAATATAACTGAGGCTAAACTAAAAAGTCATGTAAGTTATGTAAGTTAGCATCACATTTAACGTTACCTCAGGCAGTCATTCAGTGTCCACAGCTGTTAGTTCACTTGAAAAAATCAACTCTTTCACTAAATATATGACCTATATTAGCCGTTATATTCATTATATTCTACTTAACCTGTTAATGATATCTTGATTATTTCATGCATGTTTAAATAAACCTGTCATGAAAATGACAGACACAAATGATCATATTTCAACAACGAATTCGATAAAAAAAATATTTTATAATTACATTTAAGTTATTGCAAATACTGCCTTATGTGAAGTTTACATGTTTGCGTACTATGTTATTTGAGTGTTGATTATTAGACCGAAAAATAAATAGCAACTGAATTTAGGCTCATAGTTTGTTAACCTTTAATATTAATGTGCAAGTAAGGGCTCCCTATATAGTTTACAGCAATATCTTCAATAAACATTTAGTTATAATATAATTTATTTAAGGACAGATGTTTTTTTTTTTTTACAGTAAACCAATACAAATAAATCCCTATTCTACAGTTAACATATGGGCTATGGCAGTCTTTGCTTTCATACTCTATTATGTTGAAGGCCTACAGAGAAAATGGTTGTATCTTTAAGCAGTTGCACTTGTTCTGAATGCACTTTCTTGTAGTAGTCCTACAGAGAAACATTTTAAATGCACTAGACCTAAATGCACTTTGTTTTTATGAGAGAACATTTAATTTTAAAACCTTTCTGTAGGCCTGTACATTATTATTTAATGTACACATGAGTGGGGTCAAGTTAAACATTTTAGTTTGAATTTTATTTTATACTGTGTTGCAATGTGCTAAATAAATATTGCCATAATTTGTAATTGATTTATTCTTTGAAACTTTAATATTAATTTATGCAATTGCAATGCCTTGATTTTAGCAAAGTTGGCATAATTTATTTCGGGTTTTCGGTTTTCGGCCTTTGTTTCCTCTTTTTCGGTTTTCGGTTTCGGCCAAGAATTTTCATTTCGGTGCATCCCTAGTCCAGGCAATGGGTTATGGGAATTGAAGTTCATGATGAGATAGCCCAGGAGATTTTGGGCACTCCAGCTACACACCTCTTTGTAGATTTGACATTTTTCTTGGTAACGTTAGGCAGTTTGTATTTATATCTGTTGAATGTTATTTTACAAGAGCAACTTCTATCCGCTGCTTCTGGAGATGCTGTATTATTTCAGTGATGCTTTCAGTGATTTCCCCATCAATGGCAGGGAAGCATTGTGTTATAAATGACGAGAAATCTCGTCAATGGCGGAGAAAGAGTTCAACACGTTGTTCATCGACATCGAGGGTAATTAGTAAGACATGGGTGTTATTTTGACATTTTCTTAAAGGGATGGTAAAACATTCTTTCGAAGTCTTGATCGTGTTTTTGGGGTGCACTGTAACGTGTTCATGCTTCGTTTTAAAAAAATTGCATAATTTTTCATATATTTTACCTTTATTCTACTTCTATTCTGCTCTCCTTGTAAAAACGGTCTGATGGTTTCCGGGTTCTATGAAGCCGGTCCTTCAAAAATATGCAATGGGCTCAGATTGGTTAGTTGGCCCAGTGTGTTGTGATTTGCTAACCGCCTAGTGCACGTTTTTCAGAAACGTCACGCCCCTTACCTTTACCGGTAGACTGTGCTCTAGTATTAGAAACAATGGCGTCTATAAAACCATACCAATTTGAGCCCGAATCGGACCCAGAACATTTTAGTGAAGAGGATCGAGCAGAACCTGTTCAAGAACGGCTGTTAAACGACATTTCAGAATGGTTTGTTTTTTGTTGTTGTCGTCTCATACTTTTTAGATACGTTGTAATGTTGTATGTAAGTTAAGTTTGTAATGTTAGGTGTTTGTCGGATAACGTTAAGTATGAATGAGCATAAACAGCGTGGTCATTTGTTTACTTCCTTGCTACAACGTACAATTAACAATACAAACTATTACAGGAAAATACATAGACGAAAAATAAATCATTCTTACAGGTTGTGGCCCGTAAACAGCTTCTAGCTTCTTTAAAGTTGGAACCAAAATTGAATGTCTCTCACTTAATCTCCAAGGTTTAGAAAGTACATTTTTAATTTTCTTACCTACAAACTTTAAGCTCTTTCATAAAAGGATTCAGGGAAAGAGAAGTCTTAAGGAGACAGTGGTTTCCACGGAAACATGCATACAGTGTTTTATTTTTGCATTCACACAACATATGCTGTCACTTCAAAGAACACCTGTCAAAAAAATAGTTCACATAAATATCCTTGAAAAGAGTAAGTAAAATGAGAGGCAATCTATATCCAACATCCTCGTATAGGATCACACTGGAGTTGTCATTTATGGTAAAGAGCGCTTTAGTCCTGTATTGTTTTAGTTTCTTAGCTTATTAATAGCTTATAGTATCAGAGGGTTAAACGCATGTGTGGTTTTTCCTTCCGGTCTGATGTAAAGGATGGTGCTCTTGGGCCCGTTCCTGATCTGTTTTCCTGGCATGAGTTGCTCTCTCTGTTCCCTGCTGCATAGTGTGACAGATGATTGATTAGCTCATCTTTTTCTTGCCGGTCAGACCGGCGTTGGCGAATAACAGCAGCCTTGACGTGACACACATGGCAGCACACACTCAGACACACATGCTTGCAATTCACACAAGCAGCTAACGTAACTAACAAACATAATATCAAGCCAAACATAGACGTCCCGGAAAAATAAAATGCCCTGTCATACAGGTTTGATAAAATACATTTTTATACTTATAAAGAAGAAAAGCTACAATACCGAATGTGGGAAAGTACCATCATAGAGATATACCTCGGGACAAAACACAGGATAAATACTCCAGTGAAGAAATAGGAGAGACTCTAACTTTAGTGAATATTTCTCTTGGAAGGTTTATTTGAATTGCTGTATAGATACACCTTAAAAAAAGTCTTATTTCTGAAAAAAAAGAAGGAAAAAAAGGCCAAAATGCAGAAACGAGTCCTGAGGTCAATGGGTTTTTTGAACGGGATTTTGTTTAAATGGCTGAAATAAGGTTTGTGGTAAACACAACCTCAAGACACTTTCGCATTTTATTACATTCTTAAAATACATTAGTGTTACCCCACTTGTGGTTTTTTAAATCTGTTACGTGTCTTGAAAAAGGTGGTTACTAACAAGTGGCTAAATGGGACTACAGAGGATGTCTGGGAGATTAAACATCAAAACGTGTAAATATCATAAACGATTGTTAATCACAGAGCTTGTTTTTTGCGATAATCCAAAAGCTTATGGAAAAAATCCTATTGGGTTTTTGTTGAGGGAACCAGTGTAATGCTAACTGCCGGTTGGCCTACAAAGTGATGTCATACCTGTACCAATTTATTTCCCATGCAACATAAAAATATTACCTTTCATAATATAATTTTGTAATATTAAAATCACTCTTTGTTAGATATTCCAACATCGGGCATATGAGATTAAAATCTCCAGTCAAAAAAGATGTAGTTGTGAGGTGGCCTGGATTGGATTGACTCCCGCAGAAAACGGGTAGAAGACACAGTAACAAGACTAGAACATACAGCTTTTAATTGAAAAAGGCCACTTGAAAGCTTGATGCTAATATGTGTTCATTGAGTGTTAACAAACGCTCAAGGTTTTGCTGGTTAGCATGGCCTAATTATGCCAAAACTACACCATCTGGTTTTAAAAAGATATTTCCCTTTGAAAATGTATACAACATTTGTATGAGGGTTTGAAGAGGGAAAAAGTCTAAAACAATTATTTGCACTTATTTTCTGATTGTATAAACTTCAACACATCATGATGTAATTTAGTTAAAGCAACACGCCAACTTTTTGGGACTTTAGCTTATTCACCGTATCCCCCAGAGTTAGATAAGTCCATACTACCATTCTCATCTCTGTGCGTGCCATAACTCTGTCTGACGCACCCACCGCTAGCCTAGCTTAGCACAAAGACAGGAGGTAAATGGCTCCAGCTAGCCTACTGCTCAATAAGTGACAAAATAACGCCAACATTTTCCTATTTACATGTTGTGATGTGTATAGTTACATTGTGTACTAAGACAGACAGAAAATTAAAAGTTGTGATTTTCTAGACCGATATGACTAGGAACTACTCTCATTCCTGCGTAATGATCAAGGAACTTTGAGCTGTACCATGAGTGCAGCGGCGCAATGATATTATGCAGCACCTGAAAATAGGCTAACTTCCATCAACATAACCAACGTGTAACAGACTTCATTGTGATTTGTCTTATCATTTGTTTTTTTTTATACATTTGACATTTCTGTTTAAATAGGTTTAAGGTCTGCATTATCATAAGTAGGGACTTTTATTTTGACATGTGTTGTAGTCTACGGAAAGATAGTGAGAGCTTGCGGTTCATCGGAGTGGTTAGGCAGATTTAAAGTTTTCAGTTTGTTAAGCACCCCCCGAAAAGGCACAAGGTGTGTATGTTCTTGTTAACGGTCATCTTTAATGAGTATTTTTGTGTTTTTCGCTGCATGTTAATGATAATGCTATGATAAGAGAGAGTTTGTGTAAGAGGCGTTAATGCGCACTTCTTTGCTTTATTTGTTCAGCTCTTACGGTGATTTTTTGGAGATCAAATGGTTTCAATAAACTCCATGAAACATCAGTAAAGTCTGGCCATCATTCGGACAGGGTCCGCTACACAACGTGACAATCTGCTTGCACAGAGAGCGCTGTGTAATATTGCGTTCCTTGATCATTACACAGGAATGAGAGTATAGCTCCTAGCCATATCGGTCTAGAAAATCGCAACTTTTCATTTTCCGTTGGTCTTAGTACACGATGTAACTATACACATCACAACATGTAAATAGGAAAATGTTGGCGTTATTTTGTCACTTATTGAGCAGTAGGCTAGCTGGAGCCGTTTACCTTCAGTCTTTGTGCTAAGCTAGGCTAGCGGTGGTCAGACAGAGTTATGGCACGCACGGAGATGAGAATGGTATGTATGGACTTATCTAACTCTGGGGGATACGGTGAATAAGCTAAAGTCCCAAAAAGTCGCCGTGTTCCTTTAAAGCCTCATTTTAGCTTGATAAATGCACTTGTAATATATTTGAGTTAATCAATAAATATTTTAGTCATGTCCGATCGATGCTACATTATGGATCTGTGAGTATCTCTTCATGCCTCGTGTACTCAAAGTCAGAAGACAGGTCTACCTCAGCCTCTGGCAGCCATTCTCCCTTCATTGCTGTGTAATTATGCTTTTGTTATCATGTTATTGCCATTCACTAACGGCTTCTGGCATAATAGCAGGGGTTTTATCTAGAGCTCTAAGTGTTTGTCACAAGTTTATCCCCTGGGACAGGATTTATGAGGGACATGAAAGAGGGAAGGTAAAAGGATGAGAGGAAAAGAGAAAGATTAGAAACAGATAAGCGGCGGATGCACAAAGGTAGGATGAGAGAGGAGCGC
This sequence comes from Gobio gobio, assembly GCF_949357685.1. Lineage (NCBI taxonomy): Eukaryota > Metazoa > Chordata > Actinopteri > Cypriniformes > Gobionidae > Gobio > Gobio gobio. Next base: position 37,481,971 of record NC_137111.1, on the reverse strand, counting down.
GTGATTAAGGGATTCTGCCTAAATTAAAAGCCTAGCTGTATTTGACCTTTTTGAGGTGATTCTGATGTTCCACTTTTTGCAGATGAGATTGAGAGGATATAAAAAGTGAGCGTTCTAATTGTAAGCAATTTAGTCAAACGGGAGGAAATTAGCATCTCATTTGTAAGAGGGACTGGGAGAGATCAGCCGCACTGATACTGGTTCATAAGGAGAGAAGTGTGTAGCTACTAGAAAACATTTCATATTTGAAATTTCTCAGCCAGACGCCGCAGCACAGTTCAGAGCAACACACTCGCAATAAGGGCATCCCTCTCTTCTGACTTTTATCCATGTGACCAAAAACATCTCTCTGCTACCATTATCAACGAAAAGTGTGAAGAATTTAAGTAATTATTCTTTGAAAATTTGAATGTACGTTACCATTCAAACATTATAAATGATTAGTACTTTTAACCTGCATTACGTTCACAGTAAAGACATTTATGTTACAAATGATTTCTATTTCAAATACAGGCTGTTTTATTCACCAAAGAGTTCTGAAAAAAAGCATTGATAATAAGAAATGTTTATTGAGCACCAAAAGATTTAAATTGTGATATCTCACATTATTTCTGTTTTACGGTGTTTCTAAAAAAAAAAAAAAAAAAAAGCAGCCTTGGTGAGCATAAGAGAATTCTTTCCAAAATTTTACCCCAAAATGTTGAATGGTAGAATATTAATTTGATTGAAATTTCAAAACAGCTTACGTTTTTCTCTGTCTCACGTAAAGCTTTTCTATGGCTGTATAGTGTATTATTTTGTGCTTTCTCGTTTATGGATTAAATTATTATCTGCCTGTTTTATTAATTGTATAACCCTAGAATACATGACCCAAAATACCCTTATGAATGTCAAAATAACTCCTATTGGATTCAGTAATAATCCGGTTTCATTTTTATTTTCAGCGTAATGAACATGGCTGTTTATGTGAGAAATATGCAGATTATGTTGCTGTGATCCTTGCAGACAAGACCAGCACATCCCACGTGCAAAAAGATTGTACACCCTTTTCTTTTGAGGAAATGAGACAAGTACACGCCATTGTAATGTTATGGTCTTCTGGATCATGACAAACATTTATTCAGGCATGTTCAAACTCTCAGTTGAACTTTAATCTAGAAAATACAACACAATGAACAGCTCGACCTTGTTATCACGCTTGTCAACACTTTGCAGGTACAATAGTTTGAAGACTCTAGCTTTTGTGCTCAGGTCCTGATAAGAGCCCTCTGAAATCTCAGGACACAAAGAGTCCATCTGTAAACTAGGGCAGGCTAAGGAGTCGCTCTGGTTTAATTAAGATCAGGCTTCTCTGAGGACACCTGCCAGCAAAGAACCTGCCAGCACAACTGCTTTTCCCCAGCATAACTCATGTTTGATTAGCCTGGCACTAGTTACCTGGTGAGCTCCCACAATGCAGGTATGTGTAAGTGAATGACAGCCCATGAATTGCGGAAAACCCTAAAAATGCATTTCCGAGGATGTGTCATGGGTTTAATTTGATAGCAAACCTGGAAGAGTTTGGGTCACAGTTTCAATTCACTTATTCGTGCCGCGCCAAAAGAGCACCTGATAACGCTGAATGTTGTAAAGTATGTTTACTTCTGTCAGAGATGCTAATCGTTTGTTGTTTTATGTAACAGTGCCTTTCTCAAAACTGTGTTTTGCATTTCAATACCATTTCAAATGCGCAAATGTTCCAGTTCGTACAAGTGTATAAAACAGAAAATCCCCATAGATTTAGATTCCGTCTCTGAGTTTTGAAATTTTTTTTATTTCACCTTTTCTCTGCGTGCAGGGGCGTCTGCACATTATTTGTCTTTTAGCTACTTTCTCTGAGGTTTGACTTTTTAGTATAGTGTTTATAATTTTTCCTCTGAATACAGAAATCTGTCATTTTGGTCCGTTTTTCTCATCTGTTTGTCCTGGGAAAGTTGAGTGAGCAGCTAATCTGTGCCAGAGGAACGTGGTGTGTGTTCTGAGAGGTTTGTTTAACGATGTGCTCACTGGCTTGTTATTTACATAAGCTAACAAGGTTATTGGGAGCTTTGGCTGGCTGAATGTCACCGTGGTTTTAAAGTATATGAGAATTTAATAAGCATCTCTGTCAAAGCGCGTTAGAGAGAAGGAATGTGGGGCATGAATATTTATGAGGGCCCCTTCAGAGGGATTTAATCCTGAGCTACCTGCTTCAGCTTCCTTCCAAAATGACTTGAGACAATCTGCTGCCTGTGTTTATGAAATAGCCCCACTCACCCCCCACAACACCCGGAGAATTTATGATTAGAAGAGAATGAAAGGACTTATTTTTTATGCTGACATTCAATATGCAGTTAGGATGAAAAAAACGAAACCAAAAAAACACAACAACAAAAAAACAACACGCACAAATGGATTTGTCTCTTTGCCAACAAAATCCATTTAGCTCATTTCACTGGTTGTTTGTTTTGATTGTATTATTATTATTATTCCACAATAGTTTGTCTGCTTTGCATGTCCACTGGGTAGGATACCAGTTTTTTTCTCTCTAATGCTGTTGCCATGGACAGCAAAACTGTTCGTGACATCTAAACCTCGGGTCTTTTTTGCTCATTGATATCAAATGGAGAATTTTATAATGAAGCTGGGTCTTTGACCTTTTGATTTTCAGCACATAAAAGATGATAAAGTGGACTCATCGCATCCCATCTGCTCATGTCATGTTGTTCTTTCAACTGGTGAGAGGTGCTAAGAATAAAAGTTACAAAAGATTAGATTAATATTTGCTGTGGTTATGCACACACAGCAAAAAAGTTCTTTGCTGCTTGTTAAAGGGTTAGTTCACCCAAAAATGAAAATTCTGTCATTAATTACTTACCCTCATGTCGTTCGACACCCGTCAGACCTCCGTTCATCTTCGGAACAGAAATGAAGATATTTTAGTTGAAATCTGATGGCTCTGAAAGGCCTCCATTGGCACAATGGCACGGTTCACTATCAAGACCCTTAAAAGGTTTCTAAAGACGTCGTTACAAAGTCCATCTCACTACAGTGGTTCTAAAATAACTTTATGAATCTGCGATAATAGTTTTTGTGCGCAAAAAAACCCTAAATAACGACTTACATTGTGCTGACGATTTCAAAACACGGCATCATGAAGCTTCGAAGCGTTATGAATCAGCGAGTCGATTCAGCGGTTTGAATTGCCAAATTTCAGCAGTTTCGGCTCGCTGATTCATAACGCTTCGAAGCTTCATGAGGCCGTGTTTTGAAATCGTCATCACTATGTAAGTCGTTATTTAGGGTTTTTTTGCGCACTTTTTAATTTTAAACTATTATCGCCGATTCATAAAGTTATTTTAGAACCACTGTAGTGAGATGGACTTTGTAACGACGTCTTTAGTACCTTTTAAGGGTCTTGATAGTGAACCGTGCCATTGTCAATGGAGGCCTTTCAGAGCCATCAGATTTCAACTAAAATATCTTCATTTCTGTTCCGTAGATGAACGGAGGTCTGACGGGTGTCGAACGACATGAGGGTAAGTAATTAATGACAGAATTTTCATTTTTGGGTGAACTAACCCTTTAAGTTTAATACATCAAATTTGAACATTGAACAATTCTTGAACATTTTATCACCTTATTTTATTGTATGAAATCTAAAATCATGCATCCATGTAGTTTAATTACAAATAAAAATGGAACTTACCAAACATCCGAAACAGCGCTGTGTGCTGGGCTAAATGCGCCTGTTGTATGTGCATATGAATGATGGTATTTTACCAGCTGA
>NC_137111.1:36635663-36870663 GCF_949357685.1 Gobio gobio | reverse complement strand
GTTATGTTGAGTTAGACGCGTATTAGAAACAACCTCACAGCAGTGGTAACTTGTTTTTTGTAATTTGATGCAAAAGTAATACAATACAAAGTATTAGTGTTATAAACATTCATTAAAAAAAAAAGGATTAACGATTAACGCCATTAAAACACCATTAAAACACGTCATCACAATCTGTGAAAAGGGTTTATCGCACAAGGGTTCTTAAAGGGATAGATCTCGCAAAAATTAGAATTCTGTCATAATTTACTCAGCCTCATGTTGTTCCAAACCTGTATGAGTTTCTAGATATTTTGAAGAATGTTGATAACCAAACAGCATTGGTCACCACAGACTTTCATTGTGTTCCATTTCTCAAAATATCTTTTCACAGAAGTGAGTGAATAATGACAGAATTGTTTTTTTAAAGACTTTCAAACTCTGCTGATGTTAATCTCAGTCATTTGGCACATATTTTGTGCATGCGCTGCGGTGGGAGTCTGTGGACCACTGAACAGCCTGAAACCGGCCGAGACTGTGCAGAAGGCATAACAGTCATGGTGTACCATATACACTACGAGTTTATCTTCTGGGGAAAGGTGTTTATTAGCCAGCAGAGCCCGAGGGTCTGTGTTTACTGTGGGCCCTCACACTGTGTAAACACACATGGACGAATAAATACACCAAATGAAGAAACAAAGAGAACTTGCAACGTTCATTTAGAAGTAACATGTGGCATGATTTTTCTTTACTTCTTTTCCATTGCTGTACAAAACCATATATAATATGCAAAACAGCCAACGATGGATGATCTATGAAACGAACCCTCTCTGTGTCCTACTTAGCTGACTTTCTGAAAAATGCATTCTTATTTCATTTCATGATAAATGAAATCTGGAGAGATACAAATCTCTGCAGGCAACAAACTTATTTGCTACAAATTACCAACGAGAGCTGTTATAATTATTGTTTCTGAGACAAATTGCAGGTTTAATAAGATCTTCAAAGAACAAGCAGCCCATTTAAAGCCTGCTGAAGTGTTTAATTTATCAAATGACAGGTAATAGCAGGCGTATTTTCCTGCATGTCATGTCAGCGCTCAGACATTAAGGTGTGTGAATTTCAGGAATGAGGAAAATGTCTCGACTCTTCTCCTCTTTGCGCAATTATTTCCCCAAAAGTTTCGTTTTAAAAAGGTCTTATGTTTGCGGATGAGGTGTTGTGCAAGGAAACACACCCAGACACCTCTATGAAATAGCGAAAACAGGAAAACATTCACACTATAATTAGCAAAGAGGTGGAAAGTGCAGCGTATGCTTACTATGCGAGTTAGGATGGATACAACAAAGCATAAACACACACGGACAAACAGCACGCAAAAACCTTGAGGCGTAATGTTTTTTAGGGGTTCAGTTTTTATGTTTGAGCACAAAGAGAATCAAAAACAAAGAAATAATAAATGCTTTCTTAGTTTCTTTGAGGAACAATTTTCTTGTGCACTGTGTGTCTTGTGAAATTTAAACACAGGGATTTACAGATTCAGTTTACAGATTTACAGAAACATTCAGAAACCTCGAATCAGATTCAAAACTCAAGAAGAGAGAAAGAAAAATATTTCACTTTTGGGTAAACTGTTCTATCAAGACACAAATCTGAGGATGAATAGTATAGTACTTTGTCTCTGTTGCAATTATTTGTGACTTGTCTCAGACTAAAGCTGATTACTCCTTAAGCTTTGTCATAGGCCATTTTTCATTTGGACGCGTGCAGCAGTGTGTGGGAATACAACAGTTTTTCAGATTGAAAAGAACATAACTACCATCTGTGCTGACTGAAGGTCACATGATGTTTTATTAATTATGTCTGGATTTGTTTGCTAGTGAACGCTGTTACCAATTAGTGATTTGTCAGTTCTCCTAACAATATTATTATAATCATCACAATCATTCTGACAACTCATTTGTCATCACAAGCTCACATTTACACAATTACCCAAGTCCTGCTATATAAATATATATATATATATATATATATATATATATATATATATATATATATATATATATATATATATATATATATATATATATATATATATATATATATATATATATATATATATAATTAATATTATTTTTTTTCTAATTCTTGTACATTTACACATTATCTATGACCATCAGGGGCTGTAATGACATTGCATTCTAGATACATAGACATTAATATGGAGTTGGTTGTCCCCTTTGCAGATATAACAGCTTCTTCTGCATCCAGCAGAGCATTTGTGAGGTCAGGCACTGATGTTGGACGAGAAGGCCTGGCTCGCAATCTCCGTTCCAGCTCATCCCAAAGGTGTTGGATGTAGGGTGACCACCCGTCCCGCTTTGCGTTGTACCGCACACCATTTTCACCCCTTGTCCCGCACGTCACATATTGAGAAAATGTCCCGCATTTTCATCAGTCTGTTGGTTTTTAATCATGATGTTAAGAAAACATGCATGCATTCTTTTGCCTTTTTAAGAAAGCATTTTATTTATTCTTCAACTATATTTAACAGCGCTTCGTCAGAACTAACATCCCGCCTTACACAAATACAACAGCCGTTTTTTAAATCCTATCCAAGACCAATGGTTGAAAAGAAAGGAGTTAACACGGTCACTAGTAGGTTGTGACGGCTGTCAATCAAAATGTGGAGCGGTGATTCATTCCCTGTCAGAAAACGAATAGATTATTCTGTAAATTTGATATATTCTTGATATATAATATAAATTAATATATAAGACTCTCAATTAACTAATTTCATGTTGTTTTATTTCTTCATTATTTATTTTGTTGGACTTGGTCAGAACTGTTTCAAAAATAGTTATCTGCATGTGCCTGCTGCTTTGGGCTCAGTTGTGTTGAATTTAAATGACATGTAAAATAAAGATTATACAACAGTTTCAGGTTATGTTTTAGTGTTGGTAACATGTCCCACATTGTCCCACACAAACTTAGTAATCGTCCCACATTTGGTTTGTTCATCAAACAAACCAAATGTGGGACGATTACTAAGTCTGTAATCGGTGGTCACCATTGGTGGTCACCCTTGGATGGGATTGAGTTCAGGGCTCTGTATGGGCCAGTCAAGTTCTTCCACACCAAACTCGTTGTCATGCCCCTCAAACCATTCCTGAACCATTTTTGCTTTGTGGCAGGGCGCATTATATTGGTGAAAGAAGCCACAGCCACCAGGAAATACCGTTTCAATGGTCCACATGATCTGCAACAATGCTTAGGTGGTACAGTATGGGCCAGTCAAGTTCTTCCACACCAAACTCATACAACCATGTCTTTATGGACCTTGCTTTGTGCACTAGGGCACAGTCATGCTGGAATACAAAAGGGCCTTCCCCAAACTGTTTCCACAAATTTGGAAGAATAGCATTGTCCAATATGTCTTGGTATGCTGAAGCATTAAACTTTCCCTTCACTGGAAGTAAGATTCCTAGCTCAACCCCTGAAAAACAGCCCCATACCATTATCACTCCTCCATCAAATTGTACATTTGCCACAATGCAGTCAGACAGGTAAAGCTCTACTCGCATCTGCCAAACCCAAACTCGCCCATCGTCACTCCACAGAACATGTTTCCACTGCTCCAGAGTCCAGTGGCGGCATGCTTTACACCGCTTCACCCAATGGCATTGTACTTGGTGATGTGGGGCTTGCATGCAGCTGCTCAGCCATGGAAACCCATTCCATGAAGCTCCCGCCACACAGTTTTTGTGCTGATATTAGTATGCCAGTGGAAATTTGAATCTCTATAGCTATGTGATCACCAGAGAGTTTACATGCAATGCACCTCAGCACTCTGTGACTCCACTCTGTGACTCTCCATGGTCTTCCGCTTCATGGGTGAGTTGCTGCTTTTTCTAAATGCTTCCACTTTCCAATAATACCACTTATAGTTGACCGTGAAATATACAACAGGGATGAAATATCACAAACTGACTAATGGCACCCCTCACAGTACCACGCCTGAATCCACTGAGCTCTTCATAACAACCCTTTTTTCACAAATGTTTGTACTGCATGGGTGGGTGCTTGATTTTGTATACCTGTGGCAATGGTTCTGATTGAAACACTGTAGTGCATTAAGAAAAAAAAAAAAAAATTTGTCAACTATACCTGTTTGGAAAATACATTAAATATATGTAAAACAAAAATGTAATTACATTGGAAGTCTGTTGGGCAACTACTGTACACTTGCCTTATAGACTTCCGTTGTAAGTGGATACGTTTTTTATTTTAATTTTCTGTGGTACTTTTCAGCATACCACAGACGTTGCTGATAGCTTGCATTAAAGCATGAAATCAAAACTGACCCAATTTACCTTCTTAATACATGCATGCTACTTGCTACATGCTAATGGCTTTGAAACAACGTTTCACCAGCTGTCTCCAAACCTATCTAAATTCCCATTTATACTTGACTAAATGTCAGAATCCATTGTTAAAAAGTCCTATTCCTGATACCGATAATGCACAGAATCAATCCACAGTCACACACACACACACACACACACACACAGAGAGAACATGACATGTATAATAGAACTGTTTTATTGATTTCCCATTCCCATTATTCAGAGACTTTAACTCCCACTAAGGCCTACTAATTGTGTCCACACACACAGTGTGTTCTCTGTGGGGACTCGGTATTTCAGGAGTAACTGGCAGACGCATGTGCTACTGTATGTTATGGCCTTGGTCATGCAATACTCCCAAAGTGACATTAATCCACAAGCACACACGCATACACAGACCGAGACACAGACCGCTGCTTCACTAAAACGGCTCCGGTAATAAGACACTCCCTCAGAGACTCAACACACGCAGGTAGACACACACACACACGCATTTTGGAAACATGCGAGCACTTGCGCACACACATGCATGCAGATACTGACAGAGAAGCTCTTTACTTGAGAAACCATCCACTTTAGAATGCTTCGGAGAAGAGTTGTTTAAGTGCAGCACAACGGCAGACAGGGGGCTTGAGTGGAGGAGTGAAAGATGGGGGGACCGGAGGTGTGGAAAGGCAGTAAGTGGAGCTGAATTCAGCAGGACAGTAATTATTTCTCACTGCTGGTATTTGACACCTGCCAGGGAACGTCTGTAAAAACCCTGGAGCAAGCAGAACAGAACGACACAGAGAGAGAGAATCTCAGTGCTTAGGGTTTGATTGATAACTGTACTTACTCCACTCGACCTTTTACCCCCGGGCACTGAAAAGAACAATGAGACACTTCTTCACAGTATGTGTAGGCTAAGTATCTGTGAGAAAAAGTGGGAGAATCTGCCTCTTGTGTGTGTGTGAGCGGCCTCGTGCACATGCATGTTTCCATAGACATTTGCTTCCTGGTCTGTAAATCACTATTACACTCTGCTATTGCAATTTTTATAGTGTCACCTCACAAATCCCACCCGCTCAATTCAATCACACCTATTGTTCTTTGACGGGTCCTGCTGAGGATGTGATATTCCCAGCCAACACGACACTTCTGTCGCTGGCTTCATAAAGACGTGTACGGCAACATTTCTCAAAAACACAATTTGGACAAGATTTCTGCAAGCAGGGCTGAGGCTGCACTCTTTGTAAATAAAGCAGCAACACAAATCTTTACTTTGGTAGCTGACATGAGATTTTAAAAACTGTAAAATTAAGTTTGTTTATTTGACCATGAAGTTGTTTGCATTTTCATGACAGGCATTTGAATATTAAGTTGTGTGAAGAGTTTTTTCTGCCTCTTTGATTTCTTATGTGAGGTTTGTTGTATTTTACCATAAATGTATGTGTTTTGTGGTTCTGTTTAGTTGTGTTTAAATAGCATGTTATTTGTGGATAAATATTGTGACGCTTATTCAGTTATTAAAGATCAGTTAAAAAAATTACTCAAATACACTTTTTTATCAATTAATTTTTTTTTTCTTCAAAAAAAACATGGATGTCAAAAACATCTAGATGGTAACTTCATTAAAAGGTGTCATTAAAAAGTTGAATCCTTGAAAAAATAAGTTTTGGTTTATAGAACATTTGAGGGAAATATATACATCGATCAAGCATAACATTATGACAGGTGAAGTGGATAACACTGATTATCTCTTCATCACGGCACCTGTTAGTGGGTGGGATATATTAGGCAGCAAGTGAACATTGTCCTCAAAGTTGGCAAGCGTAAGGATTTGAGCGAGTTTAACAAGGGCCAAATTGTGATGGCTAGACGTCTGGATCAGAGCATCTCCAAAACTGCAGCTCTTGTGGGGTTTTTCTGTAGTGGTCAGTATCTATCAAAAGTGGTCCAAGGAAGGAACAGTGGTGAACCGGCGACAGGATCATGGGCGGTCAAGGCTCATTGATGCACGTGGGGAGCAAAGGCTGGCCTGTGTGATCCGATCAAACAGACGAGCTACTGTAGCTCAAGTTGCTCAAGAAGTTAATGCTGGTTCTGATAGAAAGGTGTCAGTATACACAGTGCATCGGAGTTTATTGTGTATGGGGATGCATCACCTCAGACCAGTCAGGGTGCCCATGCTGACCCCTGCCCACCGCCTAAAGTGCTAACAGTGGACACATGAGTATCAGAACTGGACTACGGCGCAAGGGAAGAAGGTGACCTGGACTGATGAATCACGTTTTCCTTTACATCACGTGGATGCCCGGGTGCGTGTGCGTCGCTTAACTGGGGAACACATGGCACCAGGATGCACTATGGGAAGAAGGCAAGCTGACGGAGGCAGTGTGATACTTTGGGCAATGTTCTGCTGGGAAACCTTGGGTCCCACCATCCATGTGGATGTTACTTTGACATGTACCACCTACCTAAGCTTTGTTGCATGTGGACCATGGAAACGATATTCCCTGGTGGCTGTGGCCTCTTCCAGCAGGATAATGTGCCCTGCCACAAAGCAAAACTGGTTCAGGAATGGTTTGAGAAGCACAACGAGTTCGAGGTGTTGACTTGGCATCCAAATTCCCCAGATCTCAATCCAATCGAGCATCTATGGGATGTGCTGAACAAACAAGTCCGATCCATGGAGGCCCCACCTCGCAACTTACAGGACTTAAAGGATTTGCTGCTAACATCTTAGTGCCAGATACCACAGCACACCTTCAGGGGTCTTGTTTTGGCAGCAAAAGGAGGACCAACACAATATTGGTCAAAATATTGGTCGGTGTTGAAAATGTGAAAATAATTATTAAGGTGTGCTCTCAAGGTGCAAGGAAAGTATGTTAATAGTTTTTACATGATGGTTACACATCTTGACATTTGTAGAGTTATTAAATCAAACTTTTTATAGGAAATGCTATAAAAATTTCTCAAAAATGTACAAAACCAACAAAGATTGCATTTCTAAAAACCTGGCACGTGCGTTTTAAACAACATTTTTAAAAGAATTATCCTTTTTAAATTCTCAGACATCCTTTTTTGGCCTTGACACTTGTACTGTACATTTATGAGGGTTATGCAGAAGAACAGAAGACGTGGTGAAAACGCATCTTTCCTTTCATATGAAGAGATCATTACTGATAGACATGCGAAGTAAACATTTTTCAAACTATTCATGCTATGTTTAATTCAGTACATTTGTGTGCGTGTTTATATATGTGTGTAAATCTGGGTGCTTTTGATGCAATAAACATTTTACACAGTGCTGCTGAAAGCTGCTTTTGTCTGGAGCAAGAATGACACACACACACTCACACACACATACAGATCTGTGTTATTCTTTCTTCCAGACATATTTTTTGAAATGTGAACATCCTGTCAAAACATATAAACTTCTGTCTTTATTAAATATTATGTTTCCCTCTCTATGCATACATACAGGCTTACTGTAATGCTATTTTTAAGGTTTCTTGGTGTTTAGCCGCGTGGAGATGGTCAGAAGATCCTAAGGTTGAAAGAAATTAGTTGAAAATTAGAGGCTTTCATATTTACTCTGCTGGTGTTTTTCTCTTGTTGTGCCGCTCTATAAACCCAGGCGCTTTGCAGAACGTTCCTTTAGAAGTTCGCAAGCCACTGCCTCTGTACGTGTGTTTGTTTTTGCAATCAGAGCCTGTTCTGTGGCTTATTGGTTTAGTGTAATTTGGGAGTAGCTCTATTAAAAGAGATGCTTTTGTTTACACAACATTTTGACAGCGTTCCCCTGCCCCTCCCAGAACATTATGGTTACGGTGTGGGATATAGGCTTCATATAGCTGAAGGAAGACAGACTTGAGGAAAGTGACCACACGACCATCCCTCTGACCATACTTAGACACAGTAACAGTGACTTTACTGCGGGAGAGAGCATGTGTGTGTGCGTATGAGAGAGAGAGTACAGTAGCAGTAGTAGGCTTGTTGCTTGGGTTGGCATGGTCTTGGTGAGCGAGAATTAAACATAGCACTGCTGACAGAGAGAAATGCCTTATACAAACAAGATCCACTCTCAGTAAGATGGCGTGAGTGAAACATCGAGAGGGGAGGAAGATTAAGGAGAAAAAGCTAAAAAAAAATGACCAAAAACTAAATTTTTTAGATCATTATCCTAAAATGCCCACACAAAAAAAACATAACTAGTCACAATAAAGATGATGACCTGGCTTAAAAAATAAAGCAACCTATTATAGGCAATTTGTTAGGTTAACCCAACTTCAACTGAAAACTTTAAAATGTTTGTTTATCTAATGAGCTCCAAAAATATTGTCAAGGCAACGTAAGATTGTTTAGCATTTTAACAATTCAAGGAACTACGAACCTCATTAGCTGTGTTCCAATTCAGAGGCTCCATCCTTCGAAGACTGTGAATGTGGAACCTAGCGTTGTTAAATGGGGCGTAACATGTGACAGCTGCTGTTGAAGAGCGGTAGAGACATTTGTACTGGACTTTTAAAAAAAAGTTATATTCATCAAAACAGGGTTCACAGCTTGTCAGATATATGTTCACATTGGTCCATTTATGTACATAATAAAGAGTAAACGCCGATATACACCGATTCAACATCATGACAGGTGAAGTGAATAACACTGATTATCTCTTTATCATGGCCCCTGTTAGTGGGTGGGATATATTAGGCAGCAAGTGACCATTTTGTCCTCAAAGTTGATGTGTTAAATGCAGGAAAAATGAAGATTTGAGCGAGTTTGACAAGGCTCAAATTGTGATGGCTAGACGACTGGGTCAGAGCATCTCCAAAACTGCAGCTCTTGTGGGGTGTTCCCGGTCTGCAGTGGTCAGTATTTATCAAAAGTGTTCCAAGTAAGGAACAGTGGTGAACCGGTGACAGGGTCATGGGCGGCCAAGGCTCATTGATGCACATAGGGAGTGAAGGTTGGCCCTTGTGGTATGTTAACAGACAAGCTACTGTAGCTCAGATTGCTCAAGAAGTTAATTCTGGTTCTGATAGAAAGGTGTCAGAATACACAGTGCATCGCCTTTTTTTGCAATGTGGCTGCATAGACCAGTCACGGTGGCCATGCTGACCCCTGTCCACCGCCGAAAGCGCCAACAGTGGGCACATGAGCATTAGAACTGGACCACGGAGCAAATGGAAGGTGGCCTGGTCTGATGAATCACCATTTTCTTTTACATCACGTGGATGGCCGGGTGCATGTGCGTTGCTTACTTGGGGAACACATGGCACCAGGATGCACTATGGGAAGAAGGCAAGCCGGCAGAGGCAGTGTGATGCTTCAAGCAATGATCCATGTGGATGTTACTTTGACATGTACCACCTACCTAAGCATTGTTGCAGACCATGTACACCCTTTCATGGAAACGATATTCCCTGGTGGCTGTGGCCTCTTTCAGCAGGATAATGCGCCCCTGCCACAAAGTAAAAATGCTTCAGGAATGGTTGGAGGAGCACAACAATGAGTTTGAGGTGTTGACTTGGGCTCCAAATTCCCCAGATCTCAATCCAAGTATACAAGTCCGATCCATGGAAGCCTCACCTTGCAACTTACAGGACTTAAATGATCTGCTGCTAACATCTTAGTGCCAGATACCACAGCACACCTTCAGGGGTCTAGTGGAGTCCATGCCTCCACGGGTCAGGGCTGTTTTGCCAGCAAAAGGGGGACCAACACAATATTAGGAAGGTGTTCATAATGTTATGCCTGGTCGGTGTAAGTCAACAGTTGAAATGCTTTAAAGTTTGTATTTTTAGTTCTTTAGTTCCGCAAACAGCCTCTCAGTGAAAAAAGAAAAACAAAATTATCGTAATAATCAAAAGAATCTTTTCCACTATAAAAAAAACCCAATGTGCAATGGAAAGATTCCATGGATGTTAAAGGTTCTTCATGACAGAAGAATGCCAATTGATGCCAATAAAGAACCTTTATTTTTAAGAGTTTACATGACATGGGTATTATTTGCCTCTTAAAACTATAGAGGCAAAAATATTAGGTAAGAGGTGCACATATACCTCAAAACATGCAAATCTCAAACACAGTAAGATCAATATTAATTCAGTAAAATGGCAGGAAACCAACAGTGATGATAAAAGCAGCAGCATAAATTAAGCTAATAAAATGTAAAGCAATTATGTTTTAATAATACCACATAATTATTTCAAGCTGCAATACATGCTGGAAACTTGTAAAAATTGTTCAACGTACATTTTTTGTTCAGATGACTCAATTTGGAAAGTTGGGACAACATTTGGAACAACATGTTTAGAGCATACTTTTTGAGTACACACAAATTGATAAAACGCCAGAAAAACTTTATATAAGTTGGATTTTTTTTTACAGTACAGCTGTTACTTGCTTAATTTTATATTCATGCTTTCAGTTAACAAGTCCTCTGAAATCAGCATGAGATGGCTGTAGATTCTGTCTAAATTCATTCACTTTAACCTTGGCCCTATAACACACTAGATGTATAACCTCTGTATGATCAATACATTTTTCTGTCATGGATTCATATGATATTTAAGCCCTCAGCATTTTGTAGGAATCATTTTATTCAAATTAGTCTTCAAAGTTAGACAAGGACAATCCAGATTAGGAAAAAGTGACAAGCAAAGTGGTCATAAGAGACACTTTAAGTGTGTACCAGGAAGATTGGCATCATTACTCCAGCCTTCAGTGTCACGGTCCTTCAGAAATCATCCGCGCTGATTTGATGCTCAAGATACATTTCTTATTATTATCAATGTTGAAAACATATATAATGCTTATATATACTTTGTGATACATTCATGATTGTATCATAATAGACCCTTTTCACATTTCCGGGTTTCTCAGAGCGGAAGTCGTCATAGCTGGGTTAAATATTATAGCTGTGAATGAGAGAATACATTAAAAAAAAATTTTGTGTGCCGATTTGCTCAAATAGCAAAAGAAAAACGGCAAAATAGTGATTTCGCAACTTTCAAAAAGAGGGAAAAAATAGAGTGAGATTGATAATGACAGTCAAAAGAGAGAAATATGTAAATTTTTACCATCTGACGCTGTATTAGAAACACCCTCACAGCAGCGGTAACTTGTTTTGGTAATTTGATGCAACAGTAATAAAATACAAAGTATTAGTGTTATAAATGTATATATATATATATTTTAATATATGAAATTATTTACGATATTGATGACCGTTAAAACGCGTCATCACAGTCTGAAAAATCATGTATTAAAAATGAAATGAATTTGAAATAGAAATAATTTGTGACATTATAAATATCTTTACTGTCACTTTAGACATCGCCTATCAATGACATCATACCCGCGTTACCCTCGATTTGTTGTAGAAACCATGGAAACACCAGAGACATTTCAATATATTATGTTTAATTAGACAGGTGAGCAACTGTTTGGATACAGTTATAGACAGAAAACGAATCATTGTTATATAGCTCAACACGTTTAGTCTTGTTGTTTGAATCTCATTTTCTTGATTTACCGCAAGGACCATGTTTTACCATGACTAATATCGACAAGTGTGCAACAAGTTTCTCATAGTAGCTGTCGAGCAAACAGAGTAACATTAGTACATCATTTTTAACACACTCAAATGTATCTAATATGATCAACAGCGCAAGAAGCAGAAGCAGTGACTGTGGCATAATAAAAGTTCCACTGAGAGCAGCTGTGTGTCACGCTTGTCTCTCATTAGCAATCGCTCCAGCCGCCATGTTGCGCTCCGACAACTCTCTGCCCTGCTCTGCTTCATACTACAGTAACGTTAATAATCTCATCCATGAACATGATTTCTGTCATGAGTCCCTTCTCGATCCTTTTCCACCAGCTGTAGAGGTGAAGACGACATCGCCCATGAATCTGCGCTCAAACTCGGCGTCATCAAGCTATGCATTTGTTTTGAATAGGCGACCTCTAGCGGCAAAAAACTACATATAGTGCCTTTAATATTTAACTGACCCCAAACTTTTGAATTGTGGTGCATTTTATTTATTTAGTTTCACCTTATACATATTATTTTTAAAAACCATTCACTTTTTTCTGGCTATCACCAGACCAAGCTCAATTTAAGATTGAACATTGGTCTGGGGAGTCTGCTATGTATTTTCTACTGCACAGGAGGCGTGATAAACGAGCATAAATTAAATGACTCTGTATGCAATTGGATAGTCCTTCAACCAATCAGACCACAAGAGGCGTGATAAACGAGCATAATTCAAATGACTCTGTACGCAATTGGATAGTCCTTTAACCAATCAGACCACAAGAGGCGTGATAAACGAGCATAATTCAAATGACTCTGTACGCAATTGGATAGTCCTTTAACCAATCAGACCACAAGAGGCGTGATAAACGAGCATAATTCAAATGACTCTGTACGCAATTGGATAGTCCTTCAACCAATCAGACCACAAGAGGCGTGATAAACGAGCATAATTCAAATGACTCTGTACGCAATTGGATAGTCCATCAACCAATCAGACCACAAGAGGCGTGATAAACGAGCATAATTCAAATGACTCTGTACGCAATTGGATAGTCCATCAACCAATCAGACCACAAGAGGCGTGATAAACGAGCATAATTCAAATGACTCTGTACGCAATTGGATAGTCCTTTAACCAATCAGACCACAAGAGGCGTGATAAACGAGCATAATTCAAATGACTCTGTACGCAATTGGATAGTCCTTCAACCAATCAGACCACAAGAGGCGTGATAAACGAGCATAATTCAAATGACTCTGTACGCAATTGGATAGTCCTTCAACCAATCAGACCACAAGAGGCGTGATAAACGAGCATAATTCAAATGACTCTGTACGCAATTGGATAGTCCATCAACCAATCAGACCACAAGAGGCGTGATAAACGAGCATAATTCAAATGACACTGTACGCAATTGGATAGTCCTTTAACCAATCAGACCACAAGAGGCGTGATAAACGAGCATAAATGAAATGACTCTGTACGCAATTGGATAGTCCATCAACCAATCAGACTACAAGAGGCGTGATAAACGAGCATAAATTAAATGACTCTGTACGCAATTGGATAGTCCATCAACCAATCAGACTACAAGAGGCGTGAATAACAAGCATAAATTAAATGACTCTGTACGCAATTGGATAGTCCATCAACCAATCAGACCACAAGAGGCGTGATAAACGCGCATAATTCAAATGACTCTGTATGCAATCTGATAGTCCATCAACCAATCAGACCACAAGAAGCGTGATCAACGAGCAATGGCCCATCGATTCTCTATCCGTCATCGTGTTAAACCCGCCAGTAGCGTGC
This sequence comes from Gobio gobio, assembly GCF_949357685.1. Classification (NCBI taxonomy): domain Eukaryota; kingdom Metazoa; phylum Chordata; class Actinopteri; order Cypriniformes; family Gobionidae; genus Gobio; species Gobio gobio. The sequence continues at coordinate 36,856,943 of NC_137111.1, read as the reverse complement.
CAGGTGGATAAGCCAGTCTGTGATTGGTTCCCGCAAAAGTGTAATAGAAGCAGTAGAAATTAATGTACAGGTTTCCAGACTGAGTTGCAGGGCGAAATCAAATCGCCGGAAGATCAGGCTGGGTTTACACAGTCCAATTCACTTTAGTTTCCAGGATTAAACAGAAATTTAAATCCCAGATTTCCAATGTGGTGTCAAACTTCTACCGCTAAACCTGAATTTGTTGATTTATACATCTTTTAGACAATGTAGATCATTTTAGATGTCCTCACTAGATTAGTGAGGGCATTGTTAAAATTTGTATAGCCAAATCTGTATATATAAACATGTACCCGGAAGATACGGCACATAAATACTCACTTACATAAGAGTCCTTCCTACCAACAGTCAGAGTGTACAAGCTACTTATGTCTCTTTCCTTTCTCACTCTCTTTCTTCCTGTCTGTCTGTCTGTCTGTCTGTCTTTTTCTCTCTCTGTCACACACACATACACACTCAGGCACATAGTCACACCTGGTCTTCATCAATCTGTGGGCTCTTCAAAGAGCAGCTAATGCCCAAGACTAGGAGAAAAAACACAGACCTAGACAATCTGGCATCCAACAGCTTTCTCTCAGGTTGGCACAGAGGTGAAAGGTTTACAGAGGCTCAGACAGCTCTTCCCTCTGCACCTCCGTCTGTATGAGTGTCTCCATGCATTCCTGATTTCATAAGTGTATGCAGGATATAGTCTTGCTTCATACACCCCCAGGACAACTTCATCAACACAAGGCTATCGAAATGTGTTCCTTACTCTATATTATATTGAAATATAAATGTACTAAGATAGCATGGCATATTTGCTCATACTGTCTACATTATTAGGTTACTGGGCTGTGGAGGATGCAGCTGACTACCACAATCCTCCAGTAGGTTCAAACAGAATACACGTGATAGACTGTCAGATTAGATGCTATACTGAATTTAACAAGGATGAAAACAAGGCTTTGAGGGAGAGACTTACAGTCATTACAAAGACCTATTCTGTATAAAGGTCCTGCCCTTACAAAAAAAAGTATACTTCAAGTTAATTTTATTAAGTATACTTAAGTAAAGTTCAAGTAAGTATGTAGCAAGTGTACTAATATCAATGTACTAGTAGTGAGTGTATTATTTCAATACTACTTTGGACTTTTTGGCCCGTGTTTTCGGCATCGTATATTAGACTTTTAAGTATACTTTGTGTATCAGTAGTAAACTTTGAGTACACAACTGGATAACAACTCGATTTTTGTTTGTACCGCAACTATACTACAAGTTAACGTTTAGGTATACTGATAGTTTACTAGTTAAATACTTGGATTTTTTTATTTATCAAAGTACACTGAAGTATACTATCAGTAAACTATTAGTTTTATACAGCAAGTATACTTGTGAAACCGGGAGATAGTTTTATATATTTATATATTATTTATATACTATTTATATATACATTTTTGCACTTTAAGTATACTACTATGTTCCTATTTAGGTATTGTTCTTTATACTTGAAATATACCTTTAACTTAGCTCTTTCCCAGCCAGTGCCAGCCTTTCTGATTATTTTCACAAAAATTTCATGGCCCGCAGAATATTTGGTTGTTGGAATATCTGAACATGAAATAGCCTATAGAGAAAGAATGAAGCCTTTAATTTATAAAAAAAAAAAAAAAAAAAAAAAATGTGTTTCATGCTTTTTTATCAACACTTAAATGTGGGCAAGTTTCATTAAAAAAGCACAATTTTGAACAAAAATCTAAGAAAAAACATGTTTTTGTCAAAGACTATGTCCAGTCCATATTCAGAATGATGACCAAAACACAGATGGAGTAGATTGCTTCCATTAACACCCCCAAAGCTTCACAGTCCTATACCTCTTCCTGTGTCAACATTTCATTCGGTAGCGTTAGGCAGTTTTGATTTATATGCTGTTTAATGTCTGCTGATTACGTTATTTTACATGTGCATAAGCAATGCTTCTATCACTTGTTTCTGCTTCTTCTCTGTGTTTTGATCTAGAGATTCTGTACTATTTCAGAAGATGCATATTAGCCCCCTACCATATAAAAGTTTTAAAACTTTGGCTGCGTCCGAAATCACATACTCTTTTAAGTAGGTACTTATTTTGAATAAATAATTAATTCACGAACGCTAAAAAAAGAAGGCGTTTAGGCTTTATTAAATGCATGAAAGAACAAGTATGAATGTAATACATACTACGGACGTAATACATTCGCCAGTTGTCATCATCATGTGACCTACCAGCATCCATTACGTGGCCAATAACAAATCCTCTCCTGTGGCCTAAAGTGTCCATCGTATCAAAGAGTATAGAAGCCATTATGACTGGATCCCAAATGGCACCCTAAACCCTCACGGTCTTCCTCTGAGTCTGCACTTTCGTGACGTAATGTCGCTTTGACTGCTGGATAAGGTCCTCTGCGTAGCTCGCAAACTTGCGGCCTCAGCTAAAGTGCGCATCGAGGGTGCATAACGGCCACAAAGTGGTGCTCACGAGCACCGTTCTGCAACCTAAAATGATGAATGATGCTATTTTTATTATGCCCTTCACTTGCTAACTTCCCTCCACATCGTTCACTCAGATGTGTGTCATTGCTTACGTTGCATAAGTGCCCACTATGGCGGAACCTTTGCAATGGGCTGAACTGGAACGTCTTAAACCCAAGAGTCCAAAAGTTGATTTATTATCAATTTTTTTCCCTTCCAAAATTGTTTAATGCAGAATTCTAAATGCATATAGGTGTGTTTGGGTTGTTTTAAATATATATATATATGAGTTGTTTGTGGTGGAGTAAATTAAACGCGATAAGCGGTGACATCACAATCGTGTCGCATTGTGGTATATGGAGCTGCCTGAATATGAAGTAGACAGTCAAAATCGAGGGAGCGAGGGTCTGTCCATATAAACTTCCCTCGTCCATTTCGAAAACGGCGCAGTTCGGGAAGTTCTCAAGTGCGTGTCTAAAAGTGGAGTGGAACGCAGCCTGGATCCCAAATGGCGCCCTAAACCCTCACAGTGTTCCTCTGAATCCGCACTTTTGTGACGTAATGCGTAATGCCCCCCTACGTCTCGTGGACTTAATGGACACGCGCACGCGGCAGCCATTGTAAGTCCACAAGACCGAAAGTGCATACAAGTGTGCCATTTGGGATCCATCCTAAAAGTTCTTTGATCATATGCACACTCCAGAATCTCGCCGGAAGAAGTCATCCGGGTACTTATGCCTACTCTTTTATGACTACTGTGAATTTGGACATACTACTCTTGTTACATACTTTTTTCCCGCCTACTATATAGTAGGGAAGTATGCGATTTCGATACAGCCATGGATTCCCGGAAACTCCGTCAATGGTGGGGAAGCGCAGTGTCATAAATTAATGAAAATTCCGTCAATGGCAGGTAAAGAGTAAGGTAGATTTGAAGTAAATTCCTATGTACTACACTACCAGTGGACTACACAAAAATTCACAGTGAGAAATAGGCCTACCGTTCGTCCTAGGTCCTCTCAAAAGGCGCTGCATTGCCGTCTGCTTAAATTCACGCACATGCGCAACGTTACTCTATCATGGCCAAAAATGTATTCTCAATTGAATGAACTCAAAACAATGGTAAGAAATCGCCTCTTTACATGCAGCACAGCTAGCTCTTGACTCTTATGAACGAGTTCTTGTTGTTAGTGATTCAAAGACAAAAAAAGATTATTTTTTATCTTTTATAATGTATTCTGAGGTGTACTTATATTGTTAGTATGATTTTTACATCATAAAATGTCATAATTTAGAAACAAAAGGCATTTTTTCTATACTGCTGTTTGCCCTCTGGTTGAATGTCCTGTTTCAAGAGGCTTGTCTGCTGTGAGACTTCAGTAAAAACGGCCACTGTTGTGATTGGCTGACATCTTTGCATTTGAAATGAGTGTTAGATCTTGTGGCGGAGGGGGCGTGGTTTAACGAGGTCTACGAGGCACGAGCCTGCAAGAAAGACGGATGGACCTGAGTTCACTTCTCATCAGTTCTCTCAGCACGTCTCAGTTCAGTGAACTGTTGTAGTTACTAGCATATACTTCAGGTTATTAGTTTATTTCTAGTCGGAAGGACTGTGACTCATGTCAGAAAGTTAGTAAAATTATGGATCAGCGCTGACTCGAGACGCGAACCGTTTAGAACGATTCAGTTTGATTTGGTGAACTGGTTCGACCGGTTCACTAAAAAGAACCGATTCAAAAGAACGATTCGTTCGCGGACCGGACATCACTAATGGAACCAGAGACGGAGCGATTGCTAACAAAGTTATATTGTAACTACTGAGTTATGAGAGCGCTGTCAGCGCAAGTTTACTTTGTTTGTATCTGAGAGTTCTGAATAAACACGAGTCCTAGTCATGCCGAGCCCGTCTTCCTCCTTATTCTACCAACTGTGTAACACATGTAATGTACCATTACAGCTGTCGAGATGAACCAATTACAAGTAAGTGTTGACTATAGCATTATTTTTATATATTTTCCTATCATATGAAAAGCGTCAGTGATGTGCATTGAGTACACAGCACAAACAAAGACACAAAAGCGCAGTAATCAAATGTAATCCAGTTTATTGTGGGGATAGTTGGCTAGCCTAGCTCAGACACCCCGCGCTTACCCCCCTTCTTAATCTCGCGCCGCGTTTGGTGCCTCCGCTGTGGGCGAGATGCAGTACTTGGGGTCGGTGATGTTGAAGGCCGACCGGTCAGTGCAGCCCAAGCTTCGGCGTGCGTGAGGTTTATCTCGAAAGATGTGGCTCTGCCGATGTTGAGCAGAAACTCACGACTAGCACATTTTAGAACAGATAGACGTACAAAAACACTGACTCACAAGATAGAAAACAATGTTCTGTCGGGAGAGAGAGAAGCCGCAGCATGTGCACGAATAATAAAGTTCTTTGTGAACTTGAATAATTATCTACACATCAGAAATCACTGATCACAGATCAGAAGGAACTGAAAAAAGACTTCTGTTTTCTGTTTTGTACATCCAAACACTGAGAAACTGCAAGCATTCACTCGTTCACAAGCCATGATCTCTCGAGGACAAACAAATATAGCGCTCGCATGGGCGTGCCAAATTCTCTGGGCGGAGGAAAGGGAGGTAACCTTTCCTGGTATGACGTCATAACAGGACAAATCAAGATCAGCTCATCTTAGCTCTCATTTTCTCAAAGGCAGAGAAAGACAGCCAGAACTCGGTTTACACCGATCAAAATTTCTAGCCACTTGGGGACAATATTCAGGCTAGGTAAAACTCATATTAATGTTGAAAAACCTCAAAACCGAAAATGTCATGCCATGGGACCTTTAACAAACAAACAAATTATTTATTAAGAGATCCGGCTCATTAGAGTCATATGAATAAATTGATCGCAAAGACTCATGTAGAACCAGTTCGATTCACTCTGATGACTCCTTGCATTATGCTTTTGTTAGATATACTAAATATGCTGTTGTTTATTTTTACACATGAGCCTATCTAAGCATAGGCTTTAATGCACAGATTATGAAATTACATGTTATTTGTGTGTATTTTCATATGCATATTATTGTTCCCTATTTGAGTTATGGATTGAGTAAATGGATATTGTTCAATGCAAAAAAAAGGTCACTCTGATGAATCTTTCATTGAATGAATCCAATGTACTAAACAAACAAACCAAATGAGTGGTTAACGTCTGAATATTGTTACTTTTAGTGATGTACGTCTCAAACCGTGACTGTCATTACAACTCAGCATGTCTGGATAGGCCTATATGTTAGCCTAATGCTCTTTGTCATTATTTAATGAATTACTGCTGCCATGATCAATAGAAAATTCACTCAAAAGTCTCTTTAGAATGAAATTTTCTTTAAGACCTGCTTTCCGTGGCCATAATAGCACAATGTTAAAGAAAATAGTGCTGAATTTTCTGAATTCAGTAGGTGCTATTTATAATGAGCCTAATTTACATAGAAAGGAGTGTGTTTGTGCTTTATTTAATGACTTTATTTACATACTCATGCTGCAGCGCTATTTCAGCACATTTTGCGAATATTTAACTGGATTGCGGATGATTAGCACACTGATTATTTTAACTCTTTGGCAGCCTTTATAGCCTATTGCAATTTCTGTTTTTTATAGTTTTAACAAAGGAAATCTAAATCTTACCTCACCAGAGCCGGACTATGGGGTAACTGGAAAATATACATCCCTGGTTAGGGTACCTTATGGCATATACTGTATATGCATCTGTAATGACAACTCAGCTTCAGAAAACTCAGAAAAAAAGTCAGCTTCCCACATCTCAGTGGTTGTGATTTCAGTTTGCATGTCTGTCCTGCACATCCTGTGTCTGTGTGACCACGTGCGCAATATACAGTAATTCCAACTTGCACTTATTTGTGGGTTGATTACCATGTAATTGTCAAAGCAATTAAAATCTTACAGGATGAGAGGAGATTATGCCCAGAAACGTCAGAATTTAATTTGAAGTTGTCATTCTCAACCTCTTTTTTGTGGGTCCTTCTATCCTTCTCTTTTTAGGGAGTCAAGATAGATGAGGAGGGAAAGGGAGATTTTGATGTAGACCACTGGGAGAAGCTCCGGAGGGAGGTAAAAACAGACAAAAGAAGTGAATGAAAAAGAGAGGGAGAGTACTGAGAGATGTGTAATTTGTATTTTGCCAACAAAAGCTCTAATCCCTATACAGTCCACCTTCATGAGGCCTGCAGTTCGCACCTCCTACTATTGTTGGCCAGAAAGTAAAATACTGAGTGAGGGAGGGAGAGCGGCCGTGTTAAACAGAAAGAGAGATTTGGGACTGAGGTTGCATCGTTGTCAGCCTCCTACCGTTTTCTGCCTGACAGAGTTTATTTAGAGCTAATCTCTGCTCTTTCATCCCCTCTGGACTATCTTTCTTTTTACTCTCTCTCACGCTCTCTCACACACTCTTTGGCTTGCTGTTTCTCCGGTGGTGTAGGGTTAGAGGTCGGTGGGAGGGTCGCAACGGTTGTTGGACTCGTTTAACACGAGCTGCTGATGAGCTTTGTGGCAGGAGGCGGTCAAAATAAAGTTGCCAAACTGTGACACAAACATGTGCACTAAACCAACAGGTTCAAACTGGTCTTGAATTAAAGGGATAGTTCACCCAAAAACGAAAATTTTATGTTTTTCTGCTTACCCCTAAGGCATCCAAGATGTAGGTGTCTTTGTTTCTTCAGTAGAACACAAATGAAGATTTTTAACTCCAACCGTTGCTGTGTGTCACTCATATAATGCTTGTCAATGGGGTCTAATTCTATTAGAGTAAAAAATACATGGACAGACAACTTCAAATTAAACCCTGCGGCTCGTGACGACACATTGATGTCTTAAGACACGAAACGATCGGTTTCTGAGAGAAACCCAACGGTATTTATGCAATTATTTCACCTCATATCAGACGAACGCTTCAGCTCTCCAGACTGCCATCACTTCCTGTGAGTGAGGTCAAAATACCGGCCGGGTCATAGATATGTATACGTAGATTCCTCATTCGAGCGATCCACGCAGGCACTAATGAGGAATCTATGTATATATCTATGACCCGGCTGCTATTTGACCTCACTCACGGGAAGTGATGGCAGTCTGGAGAGCTGAAGCGTTCGTCTGATATGAGGTGATATATTTGCATAAATACCGTTGGGTTTCTCTCAGAAACCGATCATTTCGTGTCTTAAGACATCAATGTGTCGTCATGTTTTTTTACTCTAATAGAATTAGACCCCATTGACAAGCATATATGAGTGACACACAGCAACGGTTGGAGTTAAAAATCTTCATTTTTTTTCTACTGAAGAAACGAAGACACCTACATCTTGGATGCCTTAGGGGTAAGCAGAAAAACATCAAATTTTCGTTTTTGGGTGAACTATCCCTTTAAGGGGAGAGAGTGTTTTGCACCCAGACTGTGAATACGTTATCACCGCATCAGAATACAGTTGTGTTGATACACTGCTAGGAAATCCAATTTTTCATGAGTATTTTTGTCTAATATTCCAGTTTTTTTAAACAACATATATTTACTTAAGACGCAACACTGCATAAGATATAGATAATTTGGTAGCAGACATCAGAGTTACATCACTTGCAGCAGTGCACGCATTGTGGTGGCAGAAAAACTGGTAAAAAGTGTAGGAAAATTGACAAAATCCACAGAATAAGACAAAAAATGACTTCTTGTGTTTTTGGATGTCAGAAATACTGCCGTCGAAGACATCCTTTGGGCTAAACGTAGATGTTTATGGTGGCAAGCCACAGACTGGACTGATAAAGCCTGCAATGATACTATTATAGCGGGAATTTGATGTACATGTTTGATGTGAATATGATGCAGGGCATAGGGGACATAATGTATTATCCCTACAGTTACTGCATGAAATAATATTTAAACATATATAATTTCACATAGATAACATTCAAACATATAACATTTTTATCTCCCAATTCTGAGTTTATATCTCCCAATTTGGACTTTAAAACTTGCAATTCTGAGAAAAAACAGTCAGAATTGTGGGATATGAACTTGTCATTCTGTCTTTTTTCCTCAGAATTACAAGTTTATATCCCACAATTCTGACTGTTTTACTGAACTTTTAGCATAGCTTAGCATAGATCATTGAATCTGATTAGACCGTTAGCATCTCGCTCAAAAATGACCAAAGACTTTCAATATTTTTCCTATTTAAAACTTAGAAAGCATTAAAACTCAACTGTTTAACTCTAGGGGAGTTGGAAAATGAGCCTATTTTCAAAAAAAGGGGAGTGTCCCTTTAAAGGAACACGCTGACTTTTTGGGACTTATTCACTGTATCCCCCAGAGTTAGATAAGTCCATACATACCATTCTCATCTCTGTGCGTGCCATAACTCTGTCTGACGCACCACCATTAGCCTAGCTTAGCACAAAGCCTGGAGGTAAATGGCTCCATCTAGCCTACTGCTCAATAAGTGACAAAATAACTATACTCTCATTCCTGCGTAATAATCAAGGAATTTTGTGCCATACCATGGGTACGGCACAAAGTTCCTATCGTATTTTCAATGGCATCCCCTGTAAAAAGCTGTATAAAGAGTTTAGATCACTTATCATTTTTCATACTTTATAGATTTTTTGTATACTACAATTTCTCGGAAAGCTATTTTTGCGGTGTTTCGTCTGCCGAACAATCCAAGAACACATTAAATAATAGTAACCCACTGAAGAGATATATGTCTATCCCTCACAGCCTCGCTTTCATTCCCGTAAAAAATCAAAGATGCCGCTCCTGTGAATAAGGTCTATAAAATGCTACAGCAGAACTATAATTTTCTGCCACCAGGTAGGCTCCGCCCAACAACGTAATCGCTGCAGACCACTATAGACCACATTCAAATGGTCTTTAGATTGCGATTTGAATTTAGGCATATTTTGTCTTCCTGCACCGGCAGATGTTTTTACTTGTTCTGACAGGAAGACAAAATACATGTGTATTAAAAATTCATTCTCTGAAAACAAGTCTCAATATCTTATGCAATGTTACTTTGCAAGCGTCCATCCATTCTCTAAACTGCTTGTCTTCAGCAGGGTCACGAGGTTGCTGGAGCAGGCGGGGGGAAACACCCTGGACAGGTGGCCAGTGCTTTGCAAGCATGGATTCTTTTTTAGCTGGAAAGGAAGTCAAAATAGACCAATTAAACTCTCAAGTAACAATTTACAATAAGGTCTTATTTGTTAACATGACTTAATAACTAACATGAACTAACAGTTACAATATATTTTGATATATATTGTATGTATACAATACTATGTATTGTAAATACTATGATAATACTATGTACTTATTATGATAATTACAATAACTGGGTAATAACTAGGTACTAACCCTGAACCTCGCCTTAACCTGTAGTTACCTTATATTGCCCAGTAATTTCTTAGGTAAGTACATTGTACATACACACATACTGTTATAAAGTGCATCCCATTTATTAAACTTTGTTATGTTATAACATTGTCCATGTTTATTTTAGCTTAGTGCATTAACTAAATGTTAACAGATATAACTTTTGTTCTTAAAAAATGGATTAGTAAATATTGAGATTAACTTTAAGATTAGGATTAATAAATGCTTGAAAAAGTATTGTTCATTGTTAGTTCCCGTTAAAGCTACACTATGTAACTTTTCCGTCCACTAGAGGTCGCCTGTACAAAACAAAGGCGTAGTTCAGAATCTTGGGACATGTGGTCTTCACCTCACAGCCGGTGGAAAAGAGTCAGGATAGGACTCGGGCAGAAATCATGTTCATGGATGCGATAATTAACATTACTGTAGTATAAAGCAGAGCAGGACAGAGTGTTGTGGAGCTGAGCAAGGCCGCAGGAGCGATTGAAGAGCAGGACTTTTATTATGGCATAGTCGCCGGCGGGACTTTTATTATGACACGGTCGCCGGCGCCACTTCCTCTTTTCCAGTCATGAGTATAAGGTAACGCAACTCTGTTTATTAGATATATCTGAGTGTGTTGAATAGGAAGTTATGACGTTCGCTCGGCGGCTGCTATGACACTTTTCTGCTAAATAAAACCGGAAACCGAGGGTAACGAAGATATGACGCAAGCGACAGGCGACTGCCTCAAACGCATAGCTCACACGTCCCGGTTCCTCGGTTAAAATAGCAATTTCTCACGATTTACAAATAGTTGGAAACATTTGGGATATTCTAAGTACTCAACTGAACAAAATATATAACACTGGCCTAGTGGTTTTTGGATATTTTACTGCAAAAATCCTACATAGTTCACCTTTAACTAATGTTTACAAATGAAACTTTATTGTAAAGTGTTACCAAAATACTTTTTTTTTTTTTGCGGTGCATATTGGAATAAATGCATATTTATGGAATCCCAGTTCTGCCAAATGAGAAAAAAAATCATACTTTGGTTATAATTATGAATATTTACGAAATGAAAAGTAAAATTGATGGCACAAAAATTATGAGATAAAAAGTTGAAATTGACAAAGTATTAGATAAAAAGTCATAATTATGTCATAAAAAGTCATAATATACATGCTGTCATGACATAGAAAGTCAAATGATGTCATTTCGACTTTTTATCACAATTTTGACTTTTATGTCATAGTATTATGATTTAGTAATTTTTACTTTTTATATCATTATGATTTACAAAAGCGTTATTTTTTTCTTATGTGTAGCAATATTTCAGTTTATTTCAGACCATAAAAATGTGTGTTCAGTTAACCTTAAAAAAATCATACGTACTGTATAAGTCAAACATTTATTATCAGTGAATCAGCTTGATGATATCAAGTTATACCAACAAATATAATTTTAAGGATCAGATCAGGCACCTTTTGTGACACCTGTAAACTAGACACTAAATGTCTTATTAGCAAAATACCAGAGGAAAAAAAAAAGGGTTCAGTTGTCAATAGCAGAAGTCACTTCAAAACCAAGCAGCTTCCTGTTGAGGGAACTTTTTTGCCCACACATGAAACGTGCATGTGCCCAAATGTGCAGATTCCTATTGGAAAGACTCGATTTCGCCCACAAAATTTCACCAAGCAACAGTACATGTGACCGGACCTTAATACAGGACATTTGAACGATTACAGCTGTCATTTCCAAACACTGATTGTGTACAGCCTTCTGTAGGTAGATAAACTTGATATTATTTCTGAAAAAGGCCAAAAAAGATGGACCCAAACTGAATGATGGGGCGCTGGGACAAGCTATATCATCTAAACCAGATATCTCAACCAATCAGATAAAACAAACCCTCAGCTCCTCTTTATGTGTGTGTGAGGTGAATAAAGGGACTAGAGAATGGGGTGATGGCAGCTTTGTGAGTAAAGAAACAGAGAACGGGGGAAGAGACGTGGCTCTTTGTCCACCCCCTCAGTCATTAGTATTAAGAGAAGAGTCCTCTCTCAGCCTCTTTCAGTCTGTTTCATCTAAGTCCCTCTCTCTCTCTCTCTCTCTCTCTCTCTCTCTCTCTCTCTCTCTCTCTCTCTCTCTCTCTCTCTCTCTCTCTCTCTCTCTCTCTCTCTCTCTCTCTCTCTCTCTCTCTCTCTCTCTCTTCTCTGTCTCCTTCTCTCTCGAATGCGGCAGATTGCACGTCACTTTCAAACTCCTGTTCTCTCTCGCTCTCTCTCTCTCTCTCTTTCGCCCTCCTCCCTCCTCTATCACTATTTCTTTTTGATGTTGGCCTGATCAGTGAGGTTTGAACTGAAAAATCCAACAGCTAAAAATAGAACTTGAACAAGCTGAAAATTGGCTTTAATCTGCTTGCGTTTCGTAAAAGATGTGTGTCTCTCTGTGTATGTGTGTGTCTCTCTGTGTATGTGTGTGTGTGTGTGTGAGTGTGTTTGTTAGGGTAAGTTAAGAATCCTAGTGTGTAAACATGCATAATAATCATAGATTAATTCTGACCGAGAGCAAGGTTATGAGTTTACATAAACCTCAATAATAATTCTCATGTGTCTTGTGGAGGAGCCAAGATTCCCTGTCTCTTTCATAACCATGAAAATGAATCATTCAGCATTAGCAGCATGTGGGATATGTGGTAGCAGTAAAGACCGGATTAATGGTACAAGAAGCATCAAAAGCAAGAGTATACTGTTGTATTAGTAGCCATGTACATTCAAGCAGCAGAGTATGAGAATATGTACTGGAAGTACAAGGATGAACATTTCATCCAGTACATAAATATACATTTCACATGCATACTTTCTCATGCTAAGAGAAAAGAGAGGTATAATCCAGAGATGTATACCAGCTTGTGAGGTATAATCCACCTCAAGACCCACCACACTGTTTAGAGTGATTTTTTTTATTCATTTATTCTCTTTTAGTTCAGTTTGTCATATTATTGTCATATATTGAAGTAGCCTAATGATTCATTGACATGGAACTTGCAGTTCAGTGAGTCATATGTTGGATTCAGTAGCTGCTCTGATGGATTTGGTGAGTTTATTCAGTGACGGATTTGTCAAACTGATTCAAACTGGCAACTTATACATCTGTGAGACTTTCTGAATGATTAATTAAAAGAACAGTCATAAAAAAATAATTTGTTTGTGAATCTTACTGCACAGTGCAGGTTAAGTACAAACACAGAAGTATGTAAGCATTTTTATGTTAGTATAGTTAAGTTATAAACTTGTTCAAAGAAATTTGAACATTATGTGACCCACAGTTTAAAAACTGCTGTTATAGTTTATACTGCATACTACTACACAGTAGAATGAGCTATTATAGTTTCATAAATAACTGTCTTACATAAAACAAGAGAGAACAGATGATCAAGTTGATGATATTCACCATATTTATGCTCCTCAAAGACCCTCTTTCAAGCACAGCACACTGCTAATAATATATGCAAATACGTAGATGTGCTTTTGGCATATTGAATGTTAACATGATGTTCTGAATATTTGGTGGCTTCATACAAATGTAAAGTTTCTCAGTTCACAATCTTTCTTCTAGTTTTGTGATGTGAAAACCAAATTTTGAGAAGCTTGAAGGAAAAAGACGTATTTTTTTTTCATAAAAGATCAGATAGAACAGAAATAACTTTAGAGAGCTGTGAAATATTTAAATGGATGATGTCACCGGCTTATTGGATTGGCTGTTAACTGTGACATGGCTGGCGCTTCTTCAAAGACAAACACGCATACACAAGGACATTCTGTAACTCTCTCACCCAGTGATTCAGTGCATGGTTAAAAACGGAATACTTGTCTGTACAACAACAGTCAACACTGTATGCAGTGGAGATTAGCGCTGTATTTGCATTCTGCCTCATAATTCACTGCTAGCATGATGGCCATTCATTTTAGTATTACTGCAGATCATACTAGAGACTTACTCAACATAACAGTGACTGTACTGAGCACAACTAACAACTTACAGTCAGGGCCGTGCAGAGAGTTCATCAGGGGCAGGGGCTCAAATGTAAAAAAGGGGCAATATGTAAATAAATATATATATATATATATATATATATATATATATATATATATATATATATATATATATATATATATATATATATATATATATATATATATATATATATATATATATATATATATATATATATATACACACACACACACACACACATATACACATATATATATATATACATACACACATATACATATATATATATATATATATATATATATATATATATATATATATATATATATATATATATATATATATATATATGTATATGTGTGTATGTATATATATATGTATATGTATATATATATATATATATATATATATATATAATGTATGTATATATATCCTTATGCTCATCAAGCCTGCATTTATTTAATCAAAAATACAGAAAAAACAGTATGCTAATATTGTGAAATATTATTACATTATGTTCTTTTTAACTTTTTATTAATCAAAGAATCTTGAAAAGAGTAGGCTATCACAGTTTCCATCATTGACATTAAATCCTCATATTAGAATGATTTCTGAATGATCATGTGACACTGAAGAGTGGAGTAATGATGCTGGAAATACAGCTATGATCACAGGAATAAATTATATTTTAAATTATTTTAAAATAGAAAACCATTATTTTAATATTTCGCAATATTGCTGTTTTGTATCAAATAAATGTAGGCTTGATGAACATAAGAGACTTATTTCATAATGCTGCATAATATTCAAAAATATTATAATAAAGTCCTTTCACGTAACCATTTCGCCAGTCACTTGGGTTTTGTTAACTTTGATAGTTTCATGAAATAGTAAACGGTGTATCAATATACATAAAAGTGAATTTAACACTACTTACCATTAATGCGAATTTTGCTGCTGTGGTTTTGTGCAGGGATTTGTTTGTTGTCAGTTAAAATCCATTTTGTCAGTGTCAGTGATGCAATTTATAAAATGAGCCAAACCGCAGGAAATCGTTCCACAAACGTTAGTTCGTCTGTCCATGTAATTTTCAACCGATTTATGAATAAGAACAGAAAATGACCGCTTCACATCGCCCAATGGAATTTGAACTTGCTTTGCCAGATCACGATTGGTTGGTGTATATACATGACAAAAGGGCATTGGTGAATTGTGTAATACTTTAAAATATATAGCTAATATATAGCTTTGTAATTAAATCTACACATTAGCTCTGATTATGGATATAAAAAAAAGATATTGGTTCACTTTTCTTCCCGTAAGGTCACACACTCTCTGAAAGGACCATATTTGGCTCGAGAGCCGTTTCCGAACAGAGGAAAATCAGCTGTCAATCAAAACGCACGCGACCCATAGCAACGCGTTATGACAACGCCTCAAAAGAAATTGTCCGACTTTTGAGCCGTTCGTTACTATTGTATACATTGTCATGTTATAATAATCACATTTATTTAGTTATATTGACCACGATATTATCATTGATATTTGTCTGAGAGGGGCACTTTTGATTCATTTTGAAAAAGGGCAGGGGCTCGAGCACCCAAAGCCCCCCCCCCCTGCACGTGCCTGCTTACAGTATGTTTAGTACTTATTTCGGACACTTAATTGCAGGTTATTTGCAGTTAAATGAAAATGCATGTTTAGATTCATATTAAATGCAATTAGCTGAACTTTAGTGTTTTTGACCCAATTAAGAAGGACTTAAATACATCTTTAAGTGTTGTTTCATAATTACTTTGGTTAACATATGATTAAAGTGTACTAAAATGTAATTTTTATTGAAACTTGTGTCATGTATTGGAATTAATTACACATTTGTAATGATGAAGTAGTAAAATACATAACTTTTTAACGTAATATCAAATAACACTGTGAAAATTATTATAAAAATATAAGTAGGGCCTATTTTGTGCTTTAGTGTTAGTCTACATATCAAAATATGTGTACTTCTTTTGAAGCAAAACATTATGATTTAAAAAGTCTTTTTTTGGAGCTTGATAGCCCTGAACTGTCATAGTATGACAAGAGCTGTTAATAAGTAAGACATTTGCACCAAGTTATTTAATAACAAACAACTCTGTCTCAGTTATTTAGAGCCGCAAATTCAACTTTTAATGGTTTTAATCTCTTTCTTTTTGTGTCTGTCTGTTGTGGCAGGTTTTTGTCAGGCTCTTTTAAGGCCGAGTACTGTGTGTACAGTTGGGTCTATAGAGACCGGCCAGTAATCCTGCTCTCTCTTAAGGCTCAGTCTGAATCTCAATAGGAATGTAGGGGGCAGATTTACTCCTAAATCCGTTGGTAAACATCGCACCGACGCTGCTCTCTGAGTACCAACAGGTCTCCTATAATTGTTCTCTGTGTGTATTTGTGTGTGTCTATGTGAGTGCGTATACATTGGAGGGTGTTTCTTTGTTTGTTCTGGTGACTCAGAGTTCTTGGCCCACTTGCTTATTGAGTTAGATGCTAGGCTAAGCTAATCTCTGCGAAGGGAAACCGAGCACATGGAGAAATTCGGATTTGTTCTGCTTTTTCTTGCTGTTGTAGTGGAATTACAGTAGGCTATGTGACCCTTACGGCAACGTTCTGTGGTAGTGCCACGGTAAAGTCACGGTATCCATGTTACATGTGCAACAAAAAAACATGGTAATACCATAGTACTTTTTTGTTAGTGAATGCTAAGCTAGCAGGACAGCACATGGATTGCGTACTGGTACACTAGCACACTTAAGAAAGTATAAGGGCAGGTCAAATCATTAAACGGCTTGACGTTGCATCATGCATTGAAAAAGATGTGGCATTTGTGTGCGAAAGACAAGCAAGCTGATAAATGGGCTCTAATGGCTTCTCAGATGTTGAGCTAGATGTTGTTCCACATCAGTGGTGCTGACGTCCGATGCTTCAGAGACATGCATTAAACTCTTATCAGCGGAGAATGTGGCGTTAATTCAGGGTGTCTGAGCGGGAGATTACGAGGAGATGGAGCGGGGCTATAGGGTGAGCGGGAGGACGGGAGGGGAGCAGAGGGCCGAAATTCCAGGGATGCCTACTGGATCAGGGATGAGGGCTGCTGTGTTTGGATATGGATCAGCAGCAGTTGCACAGGCCTGGGACCAGTGTCCATCTGCTCTGCTCTTTAGATGAACAAATCCAGCTACAGCCTTTAATAACGGTGCATCATCGGGCTTATGAATCCAGTGGAAACTGAATATTATTAAATCATTTGACGAGTAGTGTTGATGGGCCGGATTTCAGCGCAAGTGAAGGTGACATCATTGTGATCTCCTCCCTGTGTGCAGACTGCTTTTCTTGTCACTGACAGATTTATAGGGCATCCTTGCACAAATATGCATCCTCAGAAAGACACTTGAATACATACATACAAATTGAGGGGTGAGATGAGAGTGGGCACTTTCAGAAGGATAATGGGAAACAGAGAGGGAGATGGGGGGAAAAGATGCTGATGGGAGAGATAAACGGGGACTCTCAGGTATATGTCAGACACCATGACAAGTGGTCGACTTCTGAAATGAGAAGGTAAAGTCCCCTATTTGCCTTTGGTTTTTTTAGTCTAATGTAAATTCATTCTCTTTGAAGTCGACATGGTTTCTGGGTTGAAAGGCTTGTAGAGGAACATTTACCTTACACTGTAAACAAAAAACAATCATATGCTATTTTTTTAATTGTTCAAAAAGTTAACATTTATAATGTTACAAAAGATTTATATTTCACATAAATACTGTTCTTTTGAACTTTTTATTTGTCAAAGAATCCTGAAAAAATTATCACAGTTTCCACTAAAATATCAAGCAGCACAATGGTTTTCAACATTGATAATAATAAAAAAAAAATTATTGAGCAGCAAATCAGCATATTAGAATGATTATTAGATATTAGAGGGACCATGTGACTAATGAAACTGATTACATTTTCAAATATATTCAGAAAACATTTTAAATTGTCATAATATTTCATAATATTACTGTTTTTACTGTATTTTTTTTATCAAATAAGATCATGAGGGACTTCTTTCGTTAAATATTACAAAGACCGTACCAATCCCAAATATTTGAACAGCAGTTTATATGTTTTTGAACACATTTTTACATTATTTTAAAAAAATCACCACAAAAATAAAGTATTTTTAAAATATTTGTGTATGACATATTAGCTTTTATTTATTTCTAATAACTGTTGTTAATGTTAATAATAGTATTTTGTATTATTTGGTTTGACACTGTCCCTTGTCTCCTTGGGGAAAAAAAGACCCTGCCAGAAACTCATTTCTTTATGCTCAAACTCTTTCACATCGCATTGATGCAGTATCTAATTGATTATTCATTACAACACTGTCAAGTAACAGCATAGGGGCTGTATGCAGACATAGAACTAGTGACACAGATATGCCAGTTTCTTCTCTGTACCGGGCAGAAATGCACAAACTCTGAAGTCCAAAGACAATACCTTTACTCGGGCTCATTTTCTATGCAAGCATTACACACGGATCTGGGTGTGTATATGCGTGTGTTTGAATTTGTGCATCTGTGAGTGTGTGTGCGTGCAGTTCACATAGTCTAGAGAGTAAGGATATAACTTGCTGAGGGATACACCTTGCAAACGGTAACTGAATGTACAGTGGGAAGGTTGGCACAATGTTCCTTAGTATATTCTGCATGGACTGGTGTGGACTTAAAGGAACACACCACTTTTTTTGATAATAGGCTCATTTTCCGACTCCCCTAGAGTTAAACAGTTGAGTTTTACCGTTTTTGAATCCATTCAGCCGATCTCTGGGTCTGGCGGTACCACTTTTAGCATAGCTTAGCATAGATCATTGAATCTGATTAGACCGTTAGCATCTCGCTCAAAAAAATGACCAAAGAGTTTCCATATTTTTCCTATTTAAAACTTGACTCTTCTGTAGTTACATAGTGTACTAAGACTGATGGAAAATGAAAAGTTGTGATTTTCTAGGCCGATATAGATAGGAACTATACTCTCATTCCTGCGTAATAATCAAGAGCTTTGAGCCGTCCCATGAGTGCAGCGGTGCAATGATATTAAACAGCGCCTGAAAATAGTCTAACTTCCGTCAACATAACCAACATGACAACCTGCTTACACAGAGAGTGCTGGGGACTATTTTAACTACAGAAGAGTCAAGTTTTAAATAGGAAAAATATGGAAACTCTTTGGTCATTTTGAGCGAGATGCTAACGGTCTAATCAGATTCAATGATCTATGCTAAGCTATGCTAAAAGTGCTACCGCCAGACCCAGAGATCGGCTGAATGGATTCGAAAACGGTCAAACTTAACTGTTTAACTCTAGGGGAGACAGAAAATTAGCCTATTTTCAAAAATAGTGGCGTGTTCCTTTAACAATTAGGATGTAAAATGAAATCATCTTCACTGCTGCTGTCCTATCTAACATGGATCGTTTTATATTAAAGATTTTATATTAAAGAAGTTAACTAACCAGTTTGGATACACACACACACACACACACACACACACACACACACACACACACACACACACACACACACACACACACACACACACACACACACACACACACACACACACACACACACACACACACACACACACACACACAATCAGTAAATTACTTGCAGTCAATATGGAAAGAAACAAAAGAAAACAAACATATGTTATCAGCTCTTTAGGTTATCAGTAAAAGAATGCACACTGATAAGGGCCGAACTAGTGAAAAGATCTTACAAATACTCTCTCTCACACACATAAACTCTACAGACTGTCTTGCCTCTCCTCTCTTCATGTTTCACACAGATTAAAAGCCCATGTGGTGTACCAATGCTTTAAATCTCATGCTCAACCTGGGCTGTTTTTATGGATTTAGCCACATCTGTAATCAATGAGGGAGTTATTGATTTGTGATTATCTCCTACCGCTCACAAAACCACAACACTCTGATGTTGTGGAACATGGCCAGTAGGTGCTCACAAAAGACCTTATGGATTAGAGCCATCATGAAAAGTGTTTTTATGGGATAAATGCAGCCCAGTTTAATATTCAACTTCTTGTGAAGAGAGGCCCCTGTCCTCACCTCCGCTCCATTGTGTGTTGTAGCCAGAGGCTGGGGTTAGACTGAGGGGTGAAGCTGGGGAGAGAGTTCAGGGGTTCACTTGGCTCTTGTGGTGGGAGGTCACCGATTCGTTCTGTTCTTCGGGTCTCAGAATGTCTGACGCTGCATTCTGTAAGGCCTTGGGCTGTTTATTCCCCCATACTATAGACATATGTTATGTACATGGTTAAAAAGTGTGTGTGTCAGGATCCTTTAATGACATTTACATTTACATTTACATTTAGTCATTTAGCAGACGCTTTTATCCAAAGCGACTTACAAATGAGAGCAATAGAAGCAACTAGAACGGTCAAGGGCTACAGTATGCAAGTGCTGTAACAAGTCTCAGTTAATCTAACACAGAACACACAACTTTTTTTTTTTTTTTTTTTTTTTAAATAAATTAGACAGACAGAAAATGAATCGAATGGAATGTTAAGTGCTATTCTTGATTGGTTAGGTGCTGCTGGAAAAGACGTGTCTTTAGCCGTTTTTTGAAAATGGCTACAGACTCGGCGGCTCGAATTGAGATAGGCAGGTCATTCCACCAGGTGGGGGCAGTCCAGGAAAACCTAATGAATAGGAAGTTCAACAAAACATCATTTATTGGAAATATTTTTTTTTCTTCTGACAATGTAAATGTCTTTACTGTTGCTTTCGATTAATTTAAAGCATATAGGTAACAGCGTAGATACTGTATGCAGACTAGTGACACAGATATGCCTCTCTGTATCGGGAAGAAATGCACAAACTCTGAAGTCCAAAGACAATATCTTTACTCAGGCACATTTTTAGGCACATGTCTTGTATATATATATATATATATATATAAGGTTGTTCCAGGATCAACAAAATATCTTGATTCAGGCAAATGTCTTACTTGTCAAAATGAAGGAGTGAAGACTGGCCTGTGTAGTCCAATCAAACAGACAAACTGCTGTAGCTCACATTGCTCAAGAAGTTAATGCTGGTTCTGATAGAAAGGTGTCAGAATACACAGTGCATCGCAGTTTGTTGCGTATGGGGCTGCATAGCCGCAGACCAGTCAGGGTGCCCATGCTGACCCCTGCCCACCGCCGAAACCGCCAACAGTGGGCACGTGAGCATCAGAACAGGACCACGTAGCAATAGAAGAAGGTGGCCTGGTCTGATGAATCACGTTTTCTTTTACATCATGTGGATGGCCGGGTGCGTGTGCGTCGCTTACCTGGGGAACACATGGCACCAGGATACACTATGGGAAGAAGGCAAGCCGGTGGAGGCAGTGTGATGCTTTGGGCAATGTTCTGCTGGGAAACCCCTGCCACAAAGCAAACTGGTTCAGGAATGGTTTGAGGAGCAAAACATTGAGTTTGAGGTGTTGACATGGCCTCCATATTCTACTGATCTCAATTCAATAGAGCATCTGTGGGATGTGCTGAACAAACAAGTCTGATCCATGGAGGCTCACCTCGCAACTTAAAGGACTTAGAGGATCTGCTGCTAACATCTTGGAGCCAGATACCACAGCACACCTTCAGGGGTCTAGTGGAGTCCATGCCTCAACAGGTCAGGGCTGTTTTGGCAGCAAAATGGGGTCCAACACAATATTAGGAAGGTGGTCATAATGTTATGCCTGATCCTATATATATACATATATATATATCCTATACTTATATACATAAGACATCAAGCAAATCTATTTAGGACATTGGTTGCCCTGGATCATGGTCCGTTAAAAAGTTTACATTACACTAAAGTTTACACTACACTAAATACAGGGCTTTAAACGGTATCCAAAAAGTTTTTTTGTGATCAAGTCATTGAAACCACATCAATAAGACATTGAAAATACATTATAGTCATTGACCACATTTTGTCTCTCTCTTTCCACCTTTACGATTGTAGCAGTCATTTTTACCACATGCTGCCAACAAGCCACTAAAATTCTCATAAACACCCTTGCTGGGGTCAGAAGTCATCCCTTAAGAGCGCTGCATCCAACTTGTCAATCAATAAAATCAATCTTCTTTCTCAAGGCCCTAATAGATATAATGATAGTGACAATGCATTAGTATTCACAGAGGATACCTACTATTTTGATAAAGGCTGACAGGGGTTATTATTGAATGGGTGATGTTTATGTGTCTTTTTACTGAATGTCTTTAACCCTGGTGTCAGAGAACAGTGTTGATGTGACTGAGGATCCTCATGTTTGCATGCTGATTTTACCACTTGCAGGCTAACAGCCCTCCTCTTAAAGCAAACACAGATGGACAGCTACTATAAGAACTCTCTGTCTCTGCTTCCCTCACACATACACAGACTCCTCTGGTAATTAAGAAGAGGTTTCTTCTCTTTATGGTCTCATAAAGTTCTCTCTGCAAACATGTTTGTAGCTTTAAAAGTAATTGAGTCTTTGTTTTGGTGCTTATTCTACAGAATTACGGCTCTCGTCGACACTTGGCGCTCGGCTAATCAGCCTTCATGAGACTCATGACAGCTTTATGAGACGTAAAATCAACACGCACGCTGACAGAAACACACAAACTCACATTCACACACACCTGTACCGATCACACAATCTGCAATTACACACACTTGCACTTCTGGTTTCTGTTGACAAAATGACAGCAGAATGAGATGTCTGCAGGTTAAAGAAACAAAACAAGAAAAGTTTGGTGGTATAACATTTAGCAAAAAAGAAGGGGAAAAAGATATCATGGTCCTATAGAAATGTTCAGCATTGTGCTTTTATTAGCAGCTTGTGATTTGTCAGTGAATCAGTGAGTGTCAGTCACATGAGATGACAGACAACCAGAAAATGTTTTGCTGGTGAGGTTTTTTTTATTTATTTTACTGACCTTGAATATTGACTTGCTTTCTTTATTGCATAATATGAGCTGGGAGGTAATGATCTGTGTTTGCTTTTAGAAATGACACAGAAGTTGCAATTATCTTTTCTTTCATGCTGTGAGTATATCCGAGTGAACCGGCTTCTCGAACAAGAAAACGATGGGAGTCATGGGACTTGATTATGTACATTTGGAACTAATTGGATCATTGAATAGTTGTGGTTTGCTATTGCTGTGATCTCATGTGAGTGGCAGGTTGTCCCGACTCCACCCTCACGCCAGTAAACACGTCGTCAGAGAAGTGAAAGGATGTCAACAAGAGGGAGGGGAAGTTATTTTGAGATATAATATATAGTTATTTTAAAAATAATGATGTGGACGGATCCAAAATGTAATAATCAATACTGCAATATTCAAAACACCTTTTTTTTAATCAATTTTCATTTCATGGTGACTTAAAACATGATCAGTGTGCACATTATAGGCTAATGACTGTCAGAGTGATTTTCAAGGATCAGTCTGTAATTTTCAGGGTGTGATCAGCTGACTTTGTCTTTCGCAATACAAATAGCCTAGTTTTTTGTCACTAATGCAGCTAACTGCAATAATAGTTTGTGTAAATATATAATAACTTGATAAATAATAATTTTAGCTCTACTTTTGTCTATGTATTTTATTTTGCCTGATAAGAGTTTGAGCTGCAGTTGCTATGGTTACCTCCAAACAACTGCAGAGTCTTCCCTGTCTGACTGACTTGTTCTTCTAACTTTAGTGCTTATTGAAACGTTGTCATACCCCTCAAACCCCGCTATAATTCGCACGCTGAAAACAGTATGAACAGCAAAAGCTTTGCTATTTTTAATTGTTTTTCTGCTGACTCTGTCCATGGTCCATAGCGCGGTTTGGGTTCGCTGAGCGCAGCTAATTTGACAGTGAGTAAGTTGATTGAATATTCGGGTTTGGTGTGGGAGGCGCCTGCGGCTCTCTCTCTTTCTCTATCTCGCTCTCTCTGCCCCTGAACTCGCGAGGGGGGCGGCAGGCGGCGAGCACCGCACTCACAGCAGGGACGCGGTTTGAAATCCGATCCTGGTTAATTTTTTTCCCTCTCTCCAGAGCCCGGTGCTCAAACTGTTAGTGGGAGTCTGTGAGCCAAGCTTTCACACAGCGCCAAACGCCCCGCACTTCACAACTGACCCAGCGGCGCAGCGGAGCAGTTGTGCCCGGACAGCGCAGCGGAGAAGAGCGGAGCTTCTTCCGTAGGACCCCGATACTCTCTTACGACCAAATAGCCTGCTACACTGGCGCTCTTTTAGATGATACAGCCTAGTGTGGTTTTGATACACTTTTGAAGGGTTTAAGGACTGGACAGAGTCGGACAGCTCAAGGCTGTGTGGTGAATACAGCTTCTTCTCAAACGCTCCACTGACTAACTTCACGTCTTTTCAGATTTAATTTACGCCTGGATTTGAAAACTTCAGTGTATTTGGATGATTTGCCCCCGGTGATTCACGAAACATCTGGAGGGACCTCGTAGACCAATCTTTCTCAAAAAGCCTATCAACATATTTTATTGTGATCTCGAAAAGGATTACGGTCACAAACGAATTTGGTGAGAAGTTTATTATTATTTATTGTTATTATTATTTTGTCTTTTACAATTTCAGAAATATTATGGAATTTGTGGTATTGAATTATGAATATAGAAACATGGATTATGACATTAAATTATGAAAATATACAATTATAAAATAAATAGGCTAAGTTACTCGTGCACTCATGCTGCATCATTTACATGGACACAAAACAGCATAAGAGCCGTCTCTGATATTGGCTACTATAGGAGATGAGGTGGGTCAAATCTGCACATTTTACTAGTTTTTATGTGGCATTGCGTTTTGACAGAATCTGAAGCAGACAGAGCTGCTCAGACCAGCCTTAATTTAGCTATATAAAGACGCTTTTGCAGTGATAGGAAATAGTCTTTATTCCTCATATTTCTAGTCGTTTCCTTGTTCCAGTCACAAAACGTGTTTTTCAATTAGACCATTGATTCAATCAAAGCCTTCCGAATGGAAACAAAGTTTTAGTGTAGAAGTGAGCTGCGGTGACATGTGGTGTGTGCCCGTATCGCTTACAGTCGGACAGGTGTTGCGCGGTGTGTGTGTGTGTGTGTGTACGTGTGTGAGAGAGAAAGAGAGAGTAGCCTACCGCGTGCTCGAAAGCTGCTCTACCAGTCGTGAGGAGAAGCCGCACCTGTGCTGAAATACAGTACATTTCAATAAGGCTCAATTAAAAGTGTTTGCAGTGTATACTTTAGCCTGTTGTGTGGACAGTCGATTTGAGCTGTGAAATTGACTACTCGTTTCCTGAAATGCGAATCAGAAACTAGCCTATAATTGGTCAGCAGCCGGTCTTTGTCATGTAGTCTAGGTGTAGGTGTTTTAATGGTGCCGAAACCCACCGTGGGATGTGAGGTGACGGAAAACACAGTCAAGGGCGCTTAGCTGATCTTCCTGGTGAGCGCTGGAGCGCTTGAACAAACTGTTTATAGCTATTCCCGTTTAGACAGCTTATATAGAGCTATTCACAGTATGTTTACCTGCTGTAAACTCCACTGGTTAACAATCCCTCAGTTGACGTGTCTTTCTGATGAGAGACTAAGCCCTTTATAACTTAGCGTATGACGCATTTTAAAACCAAAATTACATCAATTTCTTCTGCGGCCACCTCAGCAGGGCTTCATTTGTAGCTCACACTGAAGCGAACCTCACCAGTTTTTCATCCGCCGTACCCACGGGCCATCTGAAACCAATTGTAGCTATCGGAGTGAATTAGAGTCTCTGGAGGTGTTAACGCGGGCTACTGGGGGCAATTAGCCACCTCATGTACCAGAGTCATTCAAACCCGACTGGAGTCCATGGTGAGAACTGAACTAGGATGTAAACGGTTAGGTTTTCCCCTAATCTTGGTTATTTCATTATTTTAGCAGATCTTTGCTATAGGGCTCTTTGGACTTTATGGAAGATGACACAGTTTCTTGCTGTCTGTTTTAGCTGGTCAGATATCCTGATGAAAACATTTTAAACTACTAAAATTGAAAGCCTTGCATTTTTAAGTGGTGTTACACAGCCATTGTACTACTGTAACTTGATTTACTGATAAAGAAAATCAATTGCATCTCTGAGTAGAAAGGTCTTGAAAACTTAAAAGCTTCGTCTGCAGTGTGTGCAGCAATCATCATCTCCCACTTTTAGAAATTTCTACACCATTTTTTGGGGGGAGATAATCATTACTTTTCCCGTCATGTGTCCCCTGATCTTTTCAAACCAGCTCTGGTGGAACTAGTAAAGGTCTCTCAAAGACATTCACACAACTCAAATGTGAGAGGTCGTGTCAGCAGGGAAAAAAAGAGGCTCTTTTCAATTTGGAGTCCTCTACTAATTGTGACCTTCAGCGGATCGGTGCCGGCTCAAAATCAATACGCCACTCTGTGGACTGTCAAAAAGTTTGAGAGTTGAAGTCTTGTCATCAAACTTTCTCTCTTTCTCTAAAGTTCTTTATTTTATTTTTTTTAAATAATATATAAAGCAAGAAATGTGCACAAGATCATTTTGCATACAATGCACAATGCAGTCCAAGGGCTAAAAACAGCATGAATGAAAACGAGCAAACAATAAACAATGGACAATGTTACTGCGCTCTCTCGCTCTTTCATCCTCCTGTTTTTAATTACCCTTATGTTTTTCTTTTTCTGTGAATGGTTTTGTGGACAGTGTCATGCCAGACGCTGCATGTAAGCATATAAAATGAGTTTAATGCTAGAAAGCACAGAAAAGTCACTGACCAAAAGTTTAAGGAAACCCATAATTTTAGAGGGACAAACATCTGTGAATTGCTTCTCTGTGATGTGTGTATTTGATGTGTTCCTATGGGGATGTTTAAAAGAATGGGTTGGTGAGTTTAATTCTCACCTTTATGCAGTTGTCTACACTGAAGCAATGCACAATCCCACACGCACACTGACAGAGCTCTCAGAGAGCCGCAGGAGGGCAAGTGAAGTCCTCGGAAGAGGATTACAGCCAAACTCTAATAGAGAAACCTCAGACTTCAGCTTTTCATTTGCTCTCTCTCTCTCTCTCTTACTTTATCTCTCTTTTACTCTGTCTCCCTCCTAATCCCTATTTTCATTGGCAGATTTAAGATGGGCTGGCCGTTGACATGGATGCACAATTACTGGAGATTACTGGCATTTTTTGAGTCCCAGATTTGTTGCAAGGTGTGACTAGCGTGTGATAGGATTCCGTTAAAACCCTCTTTCACCCAAAACTATCAGACATTACACACATAAATGCCCAGGATATGACAGCATATATCCTCGCATGGCCTTGGTCAGGTCTGTAGTTGTTCAATTGTCATGGAAAGAGCGTTGTATTTTTTATACTTTAATATGCATTCACAGTTGAGTGAAGAGTCTAAAAGTAAGAGACCAAGAAAGACAGAAAAGGAGATACAGACAGACAGTAAAAACATAGTAGCTAATGTTGATTTATTGACTCAACTGATAATCATAATATTTCAATGGAGTCCAAATCAAATTCTTCAGTAATCCCATAGATAAACACTGACTCTTCTGAGAGAGTTTTACACACCACACGGCAGCACACTCCTGCATATCAGTCATGTCACACAATCCCAGCTGTTTATATAGTTTAATCTGCAAATTAATATATATTTTAAAATAAATTAATACTTTTTGTTACAAAAACATTCTGTTTCAAGCAAATATTGTTTTTAACTTGATAATAAGGAGAAATTTATTTCAGAAAATCAGCATATTAGAATGATTTCTGGAGTAATGATGCTGAAAATTCAGCTTTCCACCACAGAAATACATTACATTTTAAAATATATTACAATAGAAAACTGTTATTTTAAATTGTAATAATATTTTACAATATTACCGTTTGTACTTTTATTTTTAATCTACTAAATGCAGCCTGGTGAGCATAAAAAAACTTTTTTTGTTTTTAAAATTAAAAAGACTTACTGACCCCAAACTTTTGAATGCTAATGTATATTGTGTTAAAATGACTTAAACGCATAGCAAAGATACAAGCAAGCACAGTTCAATGCTCAAACTACACCATGCTGGTTTAAGTAACATATAATGTACAATCATTATCGCAAAATAAACTTTGACAGGGTGATCAGGATAGTCTTATATCACCCCAAAGAGGTTTATTTTGTGATAATGACTGGCTGACTGTACATTACCCTTGTTGTTACATAGCTTCTTGCCAAATAAATAAATAAATAGACATGAAATATTAAATCTAAGTTAAAATTATAGCATTATGTTGAAAAAAGAAACAGTTTGTCTAGAAGA
The DNA here is from genome assembly GCF_949357685.1 of Gobio gobio. NCBI lineage: Eukaryota > Metazoa > Chordata > Actinopteri > Cypriniformes > Gobionidae > Gobio > Gobio gobio. The sequence goes on along the minus strand of NC_137111.1, from coordinate 36,828,594 downwards.
ACTCAAAAATGAGTTGCCTGTGGTCAAAATGGCCACTTATACAGTATAGCGGTCCTTATACAAAAATATATGACCGCAGATTGCTTTGATTGACCAATCAGAATCAAGTATTCCAAAAAGATGCATGGTGCATAATAATATAACAGCATTTCTAAGAATATCAAAGTTTATTAAGGCCTCTCCCCCATTTAAAGCTGTGTTACTGTAAGATAGTATGGCTCCAGAAACATGCTCTGAAAACACACCTACGATACACACTCCAGAAATACGCTCCACAAATAAACCCTTCTCTCCTACAACAGCCAGCGCTGATACACTATCAGCCCACAGCGGAGTGCACACTCCTGCTCCGCCGGCCAGAGAAAACACTGAGTTACTCAACACACCGACCCGGCTTGTCTCTCTCTCTCTCTCTCTCTCTCTCTCTCTCTCTCTCTCTCTCTCTCTCTCTTCAGTATGTGTCGACCAAGAATTGAGCATTTGCTCATCAAGGGAAAGAAAAACAGCGCCACACTAGCCTCAGGAGATTTTGTGCGTCCGTTTGAGAAGAATGCCACCGTTTAAAGTTAACACAAACATTTTGTGTGTCTAAACCAAGGCTGTTCTGGAATAACAGGAGTTCAAGTTTAAAGCAACACAGAGTTTTCTCATATTCTCAACGTCTTTGAGCGAAAATCTCTCAGCGGGGAACCAGACCGTACAGCCTATGGTATATATATATAAATGTGTGTATTTAAAGCACTTTACATTCCTTTTATTTTGACTAATGTAAACTCTCTATGTGGCAAGACACAGACACACACACACACACACACACACACACACACACACAAGTCACAGAGTGTGAGGGGAGCATATGTTTTCTTTAGAGAGATAAGTGTGTTTGTGTTAGCTTAGTGAAAGACGTGTTTCAGAGTAGCCCGACCAGAGAGAAGGAGAAAAAAAGGGAGAGTAAGAACGCAAAAGAGAGTTTACAACAAATCCCAGTCTCGTCTAAACTAGCACAGGACACATAATATGAAATCACTCCATTTCATGCTCTCGTGGCAGTGGTGTGTGGTCGTCGCACTTTATTTTTCAATGTACAGTATATGCAGAGAGCCTGCTGTAGACATTTGCACGTCAGCATGGCATTTCAATGAAGTGATTTAAAAAATGTGTCCCTTGTCAAAATAACAAGAAACAGACAGTTTTTATTCGTCACCTCCTAAAAATATAATAAAGTTTTCGTTCTGTGTTCTTTCTCTATTAGGCCTCTTATGATTGTTGAATATGCATTTCAGGTTGGGGACAGGCAGCGTTTCTGACAGGAGTGTGTTTGTGGCTGCGCCACATTGACAGCATGTGTGGAAAGGTGGAGGATGTCTGAATCTGGTCTCCGTGGTGTGGACACTCGTCCCCGCGTCGCTCCGCCCGGGATGGTCCTGCTCTGTCTCCTCCTGTACCTCGTGTCCCTCATCTTCCCCTTGACGTACAGCGCCCACCTGCTGTCCCCAGAGCCCACAGGTCAGACATTACACTTCACCTTCTCTGTCTTACTGTCTGCAGGGTTCACACAATCACAAAAACCTGGAAAAATGTACATAGTGTTTTTTAATTCCTGGAAAAGTTACACTGTTGTTTAAAAGTTTTGGGTTTGTAAGATTTTTTTAAAATCTCTTATGCTCACCAAGGCTGCATTTATTTGGTCAAAAAAATACAGCAAAAACAGAAATATTGTTAAATATTTATGCAATTTAGAATAACCAATTTTTTTCAAATTGATTTTAAATTGTAATTTGCTCCTGGGATGCAAAGCTGATTTTTTTAGCATCATTACTGCAGTCTTTAGTGTCACATGATCCTTCAAAAATTATTCTAATATGCTGTTTGGTGCTTAAGATTTTTTTTTGTTTTGTTATTACCAATGTTTAAAACAGTTGTGCTGCTTAATATTTTTGTAGAAACTGTGATCATTTCCCCCCAGATTCTTTGATGAATAGAAAGTTTAAAAGAACAGCTTTTATATTTAAAAAAAGAAAGAAAAATAAATATTTTATAACTGTTATATCTTTACTGTCACTTTTGATCAATTTAATGTGGTCTTGTTGATTAAAAGTATTAATTTCTTTCAAAACAAATTTGACTTACCCCAAACTTTTGGGGGTTTCACTAAGAAATTCTTGGTTTAGATTTCTCTAATAACTATTGATTTGTCAGTGTATTATTCCTGTAAACAGATTCTGTTCAGTGAATCTGTCAAACCCCAAATTGGTCTGAATGATTCATTAGTGAATCATCTAAATCAGAATCATTTTTAAAAACATTCAAAGTTGGCTGGAAACGACTGGAAAGGTCATGGACATTTCTATAGTGCTCTAAAATATTTCAAAATATACAGTAGGCCTTTAATAATAAAACCTGCTTGCAAGCCACCGTGATGTTTGATTGATAAATGAATGTGTCGTTCCTCTTTTATGAATCAGACACTGGTCTGAATGATTAATTTTAGTTCATCTGAATATTTGCACCTCCTCCTTTTGAAACCCCGAAAACCTTCTATAAATACTTAAAATACCTTAAAAACGGCTTCAGAACCAGAATGCTATTTGTTACTATTTATCACATGCCGATAATGAAAGGGTTGTCAGTGATTCTGTGTTTTTAAGGAGCTCAGGTTACAGCCTCTTCAATTGGGCAGTGTGTATAGGGCTGAGTTTGTACAGTGGCACAAAGTGGGTATTGTTGCAATGAACACTTGTGTAGTTGATATTATGTAAACACACTTTGTCCTTGCCATTGATTTATTATCCCACAGTTGACGGATGAGGCCCTGCAGAGTGGATTACATGACAGCTAAGTGTGTGCGGACTGAATAAAAGCTCATCACTCCAGGCAGATAGTGTCTGAATTTTCTGCATATGTGTTCAGGTATGAGAGCCCAGGGTGCTGAGAGAGGTGTTGATCATTATCAGTTGTTTGTTAAAGGCAGGTTTCTTGGCTGAGTTCACCCGAGTGGCTGTTGTGTTTGGATTCTAAATGGCTCAAGCTCTACTAAATATGTTACAGTCACTTAGAAAACAGAAAGGAGCTTGATGCTTTCTTGGCCCATTTGTCGGCTTTTGGGAGAGATCGTCTGATTGCTGGTGGATCTGATTTCTCATACTGATAGCAGGTAAATATAAGGAGACGGCGAGAGAATTACAGTTAATGTTCACACATGGTCCAAAGGAGAGAATGCAGAAAGTCTTCAGTGAAACCACAGAATAAACAAAGAGGGATTGTTATGAGACAAGAACCTGCAAACACTTCACCACCCAGCTCCTTTTCACTCTTAATCCTAACCACCAAATCCCCTGTTTTTCTCTCTCTTTCTTTCTATTCCACTATTTATCCCATTCTGTCTTTTTAGGTCTGTGTATCCAGTGGCAGAAGTTTAAATTGATCATTTCAGACAGACAGATTAAAGCTATAAGCCACTAGAGGCAGTGCATTTTTATCAGGAGTAAGAAAGTGGACATTTATGGACATTTTTAGACCCTTTGCATATGCGTGTGGATGTTTTCTGTTGTGTGTTATTAGTTGGGGTTTGTTCACCTCATTAATGATCTTTGAAACTCCTAATGAGAAGAGAAACACGTCCTCAGAATGCCGTCTATAACCACCTGTCACACACACAGAGAGAATTCCTTATACCAGTACCTGCGCAGTAATGCACACACCCCAACACACAGACAGAGACAGAGGCGTGTGAAGCACGTACACACTTGCTGGCCTGTCATCCTGTAGGATGGGTGTCTTCAATGTAATTATCAGTTCCCCTGAAGGACATTACTTAGATACTTACTTAAAAGTCATAAGTGGTAAAACAAACGGCTCAGTGTGTGTGTGCGTGTGTGCGCATCAGAGAGTAGCATAAGTTGCACAACATTGATATTAATGAAAAATGTTTCTTGAGCAACAAATCAGCATATGAGAATGATTTCTGCAGGATCATGTGACACTGAAGACTGAAGTGGCTGCTGAAAATTCAACTTTGCCATCACAGGAATAAATTAAATTTTAAAATATATTAAAATAGAAAACAGTTATTTTAAATTGTGATAATATTTCACAATATGGCTGTTTTTGATCAAATAAACATGGATAAGAGCATAAGAGACTTTTTACTAAAACATTCACAAATCGTACAAACGCCAAACTTTTGGACAGTAGTGTACTAAATGTTCTAAAAGGCTTTACTGTAAGGGTTAGAGTTAGCCTATATTAATTATAATTAGGTTTATATAAAAACAATAGAGGTCTATGGTATGTGGTCACTTAGCCAAGTCAACGTGTGTGTGTGTGTGTGTGTGTGTGTGCGTGTGTGTGCGTGTGTGTGTGTGTGTGTGTGTGTGTGTGTGTGTGTGTTGCTGATTTCCCTCAGCTCTCCTATACCACTTTTGGCAGTCATGAACAGATGGCAGAAGTTATGTGCTGTAAGAAGTCCAACAAACACACACACAGAGACATGTACACTTCTCCTTTACCACCCATGGAATGAACCTCTGCCTTGGCAATATTCCTGGTCCAACACATACCCTCTCTCACACACACACATCCACAACAAACCATGCGTCACAAAAACAGCGGCCCATCTATCAATCACCTCTGGATTATGGTTTGATTTAAGTTTTAGGTTAGCATCTTTTACTGTATATTAGAGTCCTCAGGAACACATAATCCTGTGTGACGGCTGCTTTCTCTCCTGGGATGCTTATGAATAGTTTATAAAGCATTAATAATGCATTTATGACAGTGTAACAAAGCTTATACCACACACTGATCAGTTTGTAACTGAAAGTGATCAAGTGCTGGCTTTGTTTAGCAGTGTGAGAGCATTATAAACTGTTAAAATGTATCTCGGGGACAGCGGGCCCTAAGAATTTTTTGGTTTCAGTTATAAGCAGTTTATACTGTGTGATAGACTAAACAGTCTGTCACATGTTTAGGGGAATCTGTTTTTGTTTATAATTTTGAGTTATAAATGGTATTGCATATTCATGTTAATACACCCAGACTGTGTGTATGTGTGTGTGATTGAGGATCTTTCTGAGCAGCTGTTGCCAGTTGCTTCTGGGTATCATTGGCTGGAAGGAAGCAAGGCAGAGGATTAGTATTTTTCCTGCCCTCTCTCTCTCTCTCTCTCTCTCTCTCTCTCTCTCTCTCTCTCTCTCTCTCTCTCTCTCTCTCTCTCTCTCTCTCTCTCTCTCTCTCTCTCTCTCTCTCTCTCTGAAAATGCTATATTTCTATTCATACTAAAAGACAGAGGGGGTAAAGGGGGAAGGGCAGAGGCCACGGAGAGGTGACGTGTTTGTGTGTGTATTTGCTTGATCGCTTGTGTTTTCCTTTAGGGCAATTTGAGGTCACAGAGTTGAAAGAGTAACATCTCACTCAGCTCATTTCTTATTCTGTCATCATAACAATGACATTATTTAACATTGTTCAGAGAGTGAAGACAACTTATTTGGCTTTACAGCACACATTTGACATAACAATTTAGTAGTGATAGACCCATATATCTTGTCCAGGACGAAGAATCAGACAATGTTTGGCTATTTTGAGGTTATCTGCAGTGGTAATTCACCTTCTTTTGAGTTTCCAAAATCTACTATTGTATTAAATTGGCCTTCGAAATGTATATTGGTGATGGATATTGTTAAACTGCTATATTGTTAAATAAGACTGCATAGTCTGGTTTCCTCTTTTGGTCTGAATTACACAACAAATAAATATTGGATTACACTATTTTTTATTCTATCCTTGTTACGGTGTAGGCTTATTATACAATTAAGTACTGAGTAACATTAATTAACAACATAGGGTCACTACAAGGCCATAACCATGTCTTGAACAAATTTATTTTTATTTTTATCCAGCATAAAGAAACAGAACAGTGAACGAAAATCTAGGTCGAATTCTAGTTGGGCAATAATCATTTTGGGACTATTTGCAAATTATATTTGCATTCATTTGCATCAAATATATTGTTAGCCCCGAGATTCTTCAAGTTATTGAATAAATACATAAATCCGCTTTCTATGAATTGAACATTTAGGGTTAGGGTCAAGAACAAACCTTAAAGGGGTACTTCAACGCTGGGAAGATGAATGTGTATTTAAACTGGGTCATTTATGTAGTAGAAATGTGAAGTTATTTTTGAATTTGGTGCCTTCTAGACTGAGAAAAGACAGAAAGTGTATTTTTGTCTCATGTGGATGAAAGACAACAACTCCCAGAATGCACTTGCTTCGCTGCCCAACGATGCCACTCCCAAAGCCACGGCTACTGATTATCACTTGCCCACCATGACACCGCGCCCACCGTTGTTTTGATTTTCATAGTAATAAAATAATTTTGTTCAGTTGGAGAATATGGACACTACAATTAAAAACTGAATGTGTATTTTCAATAAAGTGTGAGTGAGCCGAAAGAAAGTCATGGCACAGACACAGCAGGAGTCAGATTTAATTCATCAAGAGAGCGAAGAGCTGAGCAGAGCTAAGGTTAGCGCGGCAGTCATTCTCGACGCGTGTCCAGTCTGACGCGTTATCAGATCATGCTTAACTTTCATAGGAATTCATTGAAAAGTTGAAACACTCACTTTGCTCTGCACCGTTCCGTTATTAATGCCCGAGCCAAGCGGCCGTGCGCATTTACATTCTGTGAGTGAGATCCCACCCCTATGGGCGGGTTGAAAACATGCGGAACAGCTCCTTCTACTGGCTGTAGTCTCTAGCCTCTGGCCAAAAAATCCTCAGATGACGCAAAATGACGATATTTGCGTCATCAGAGGATTTATTTCCAGATATAAAATGTGTAATTCTCTCGTCTCAGGGGGACATGAGGGGGCAAAAAGTACGATCATTTGAATATATTACCAGGTTTCTACTGATACAAAGCTTAATGTTAAATCGCTGAAGTAACCCTTTAATTTCACCAGTTTCTAATGTTCAAAAGATCATACAAGTTTTGTTGACCCCACTTGTAAGAAAATTACTTAAGAGAAGAAATGATTTAGAAAAAAGAAGTTGCAGATGCTACTTTAGATCAAGAGCATGCGTTCATTATTTTGCAAGCTGCTGCAATGTGTTTTGAGTGTGTGTTCTGTACAGTGTGTAGAGTTTGAAACTAGGCCAGTTCGTCTATGGAATGACAATTAAGATGGTCCAGTTCCTGATTACAACCTGTGCGTTTTTCAGAGTGTGTGTGGTTCTTTGAGAGTGTAGACATGTGTATGTGTTGGAAAGGATTTGATTTATTTAATTTTTAGCACAGAGATAAAGATATGTGCATATTTATTTAATATGTGCATGTGTGTGTTCTAAAAGACTTTGGCTCTGACTCTGGATGAGGTCTGGATGTTCCGAACATCCAGCTTCCGTTACTAATTAGAGCACTGATGCAGGAGGGTTTGTGTGTGTGTGTGTGTGTAGACAAGGCTTTATTTTTGGTTCTTAAACTTTCCTCAGGGGCACACCATCGCACACACACACGCCTCAACAGGACAGAATAAAAGAGGTAACAAGCTGCAAACTCTTCTCCGCCCACCTCTCTTTCTGTCGTAATCCTAATCGCCGATTGCTTCTTTTTTCTTTTTTTCTTTCCTGCAAGTCTCATTTAGAGGAGAATTTGCCTCCAAAAAGTTTTTACATCCGGCATCTGCGTCTTAGACGTACAGAGGATGCGGACTTCATCTCCAGAAAGATACTCCTTTAACGCAAGGGATTGTAGTATGTTGAGGGAGCGGAAAGGAGATCGCATACGAGAAGTGTGCATGAGACTGTGTGCGTGAATGTGTGTTGTGTTCAGTCTGAAGGTCAGATGACCGTAGGGGTTGTTGACTGAGTGTGTCACGCCAAACGACTGAAAGCAGCGGGAAACAGCAAAAGAGCAGACTGGCACAGCTCAGGTTTGGTGTGTGTGTGTGAGTAGATAAAGGTCCAGACTAATTACCTGCTATAAATCAGCTGCATGTATTGATTACACTGTGTCACAATAGATCAGGTACCTGTGCTTTCAGCCATGACTGTGTGTGTGTGTGTGTGTGTGTGTGTGTGTGTGTGTGTGTGTGTGTGTGTGTGTGTGTGTGCGCGCACCCTCTCTATTCTCCCCCTCATTCTCCTGTTTTAACCTGTCGCTTTGTTGCAACACCCAAAACAAGTGGAACCAGAGACTGTTAGTTGTACATACATATATCACGTGCTGTCAGATGTGTGTGCATGTGTGTGTGTATGTGTGGTCCTGCTATTCCCTACGTTATGGGGAGCAAATGTCCCCACAAGTATAGTAATACCAGTACATTTTGGCCTTGTGGGGAAATCTGTTTAATCCCCATGAAGAAACAAGCTTATAAATCATACAGAATGATCTTTTTTGAAAATCTGAAATAGCAGCGTGTGTGTGTCAGAGAGACTAAATGCATAGCGACTACACATCTCTAAAAACAACCAAATAAATCAAGAGGCAACATTAACCCCCTCTCAACACACGGTTGTGTATGTAAGTATATTTTTTATTAAAAACAAAGTGCTTTGTTTTATGGTTTTTGCTTTATCACTAAAATATTAAGCTGCACAACTGTTTTCAACATTGATAATAATTAGAAATGTTTCATATGCACCAAATCAGCATATTAGAATGATTACTGAGGGATCATGTGACACTGAGACTGGAGTAATGATGCTGAAAATTCAGCTTTGCCACCTCAGGAATAAATTACAATTTATATATTTAAAAATATATTAGAATACTGTTTTTACTGTATTTTTAATCAAATAAATGCTGTTTTAATGACTTCAAAAACATAAAACAATCTTACGGACCCCAATCTTTTGACCCCAAAACTGCTAAAAATGCCCTTCTCACACAAACACAAAGATTGTTGACCTGTTTCATGTTTCATAAAAGCAGTCAGATATATTCCAGTAACTGCTGTGTTGCCCATGGCAGCAGGTTTTAAATCACATCTCGCATATTACCCCGCACAACTCTGGCAAAACACGAAAAAACCTTTCATCTTTTCCGCTTGATCAAAGGAAAACTGTCCTCAAAACATGCAAGTGTATGTGTGTGTGTGTGTGTGTGTGTGTGTGTGTGTGTGTGTGTGTGTGTGTGTGTGCTGAATATAAATGGGTGCTTGAATCTACAGTGATTATGATAATACATGAAGCTGATTATAGAGTGAAAGTATGATTACGGGCTTTGGAGGAAGGTAACATTGTGGTCACTAAGGGCAGGACATTTGTGTGTTTTATGCCAACGGATCACATCCAGGAGGGTTGACCACTGATGAATTCTAGCAATCAATGGCTCCAGAGTTATTAGTCACACGACATTTACGACTAAAAACAGCCAATCACATACTTCGGGATCATACTTCACCCGAGCAACTGCATTATGGAAACGCTAAAAGATACATACTTTGCATTATGCATTTCAGTGCACAATGACAAATGAGGCTTGTGTAGCCTTACAGAGTCAACCAAGGTTGCAAGTCTCCATAAAAGCCAAAATCTCACCTGATCTGTGGCCCTCCAGAGGTTTCTATATCAGCCCTGTAAAACCTCAGCGCTCACACTGGCTCTATTCTCCACATTCCTCCTGGGAAATATGGGAACACACAGTAGCCATTTATGATATTTATTTATAACCCCTTCCCCCACGCACATTAGTGTCTTTCACTGGGCCCAGCATATGTTACACAAACGCACACTTCCTCTCTTTCACAGGATATAGAATAGACACACACAGAGCATTTTATTCACTGAAGGAGCCGCCATCTTATGTCAACACTGTGGTACCTTTGGATTCGAGTGGTATAGAGGAGGGGAAAGGTAGAGAAAAGAGTGAAAGACAAGATGAAAGGTAGAAAAAGGGGACCGAGAAGCAGATGTGACGGCGTCAGGAGTGAAACACACAAGAACTGATATGAGAAGTGATCAAAGAGATATTAACACTTCACGTGGCCTTCAGAAGCCTCAGACAGAGTGGCGTTTTTGCACTTTGCACTTAACAGCATGTGTGTATGCGTTCGCATGTAGCGGGCGATCTATAATTCATATGCCCAATTCTGTATTCCACTCAAGCTTAGTCTTGTCTGCAAGCCGTCTGCCAACACACTCCTGACCTCATACACACACGCACAAGCGCAACATCTATCAAATATATCAATCCTTTGTAAGTCTGTCACCGCTCTTCCCAGAGATGAATGTCACTTTGAAAAGAGAGAATAAGAGAGTGATAGAGATGCTACAGAAAGAGAACCAGGTTTCGTGGAGGAATGCAGGAAAATGCCTGTTTATTCCAGCACGCTGCATTTCTGTACCTCAGCGGGGTCTCCATGGCGTTCACTGGGGTGGTTATTAAATATATTTGTTTGTTTACTTTTCCTGGTGTGCGTTTGTGTGATTTTAGACCCTAGTAATTTCCTAGTAAAAAAGCAAAAACCTAGTAATTTCAGGGTTTTTTATTAATTGGAAATGGAAATCAAATTTCCATCGGACAAAAGTTTCTTTATAATAGAAAAAGGTTCTTCAGATAATTAAAATATTCTTTACATGAAGAGAAAATGGTTCTTTTAAAAACTGGCCACAGAAAGGTTCTTTGGGACCCAAAAATGGGGCTTCTATTGCATCACTATGAAAACCCCCTTTTGGAACCATTTATTTTTTTTATTTTTATGTAGACGCAAAAAACAACAATAACTGTTAATTAAGAGTTAAAGTACAACAGCAAGGTACTGATATGAACATATTATCATATCTAACAAATCTCAGGGGTGCATATGAGTTATCATCAAGAGCCTGTACAATTAGCTCTTTAAACGTTAGCTAGCTATAAACATGCCAACTTTCCCTAACTTGCTAAGCAACATTCATTTTAAACTATTGCTACACCCTTACAATAGACGAGTGGGAAAAAAAAAATGCAGTGAGTTTACATAGTCTTACAATGTAGATCGAATCAACTGAATACATACCTTCAACACACTATAAGTCACTTCAGATAAAGGTTCCACATTTCTGTCATGACAACTCTGGACTGTTGGACTGTTTGGCATGGTAATGAATATGACAATGGTGATATGTTTGTTATTGGCGGAATAGATATTGTGCTGTTGGTTATTTCTGCTGCAGAGCAAGTACGGGACTTGCTACTGCCAATGCATACACAGCAATATAGCTGTACAATATAGCAAATCATGAATTACCCGTCGCAGATCTATACAGGTGGAGCTGGGGAGGGTGGAGGGTTTCTGAAAGCGCTGCAACTGCTATTTGAAGGTTGAGCAACGAGCTCATTGGCTACTGATACAGCAAGAACCAATCAGCTGTGCCCTATAGAGAATGGTTTGTTTGTAAGCGAAATGAGTTAAGGACATATTAGCCTGCGCCATCTAGAGTTAATGACAGAACATTGTAAATTTTGTTTTGGGTACTTTCCTTAACTGCAGATTGAATTTACTCCATTAACATGTCTCTCTCTTTTCTCTCTCTCTTAGACTGGGTGTCGAGTGAGGCGGAAGTGTTTCAGGATGACTACTTGGCAGGAGTCGGGGACACCGTGGATTTGTCCTGCACAATGCATGACTTCCTGCTCCCCATCGTGTGGCAGAAAGACGGCAACACCGTATCTCCTAGCAACCGTACGCGGGTGGGGCAAAAAGTGCTTCACATCATCAACGTCTCTTATGAAGACTCGGGGGTGTACTCCTGTAAACACGCCCACAGCAGCATGCTGCTAAGCAACCACACCGTCAGAGTCACCGGTCAGTCTCTTCTACACTGTCCTAATAATACTTAAGTGTCTTGTTGTTCTTTTCCTACAGTAGACTTTTGTGCACAAGCTCAGGCATGCAAAACATTAATTGGAAACTCACCAGTCAGACTTGTTCCCAACAGGCAAACAGGTCTTGAGACATACTCCCAGCACACACCTACAGGCTGACTTGACGTTTAACATACGAGTACAATAACACACTCAAAGTCAGAAAGTTAAATAGTCGGCATGTTGTTTAATATTCCAGAGTAACAGGGCTGTTTTAAACTGAAGGTATTATAACTAAATCAAGGTATTATAAAAATAGGGCCTCCTTGGGGAAGTAGGGAGAAAAATAGCATATTTTGGTCCCTACAGATTAAAATAAGTGTGAAAAATTGTAAAATAGACACTAGAGTTGTTGTTTGTCTGTGCATCACATATGCCCCATTGAACCGGCCTGTAAGGTATTATTATCTTTTTCTATGCAAACCTTTAGATTTTCACTGATTATGTTCGAAATGGAATCTGAACGCTGTATAATATCTGTTATTATATAAAAATAGTATGTGATGAACACGTTTCAATGCTGGCATGCTACATTACTGACACAGTCAACACTCCCACTGACACGCGTGGGTGTGTTTGTAATGTATGTGTGTTTAAATAGTGTGGAGTGATCTTTGGTTCTGTAAACTCGAGGACACAAGCTGAGCTGCTCATTGACAACTAATTAGAATGTAATTATCTGGAATCTCCTCATCATTTAAAGCAGATGAAAAACGTAAGAGCACAGGGAGAGGTTTTTTTTTTTTTTACCAACACGTGTTTGACGTTAGGCCAGGGCAATTCGGCTCTCCTTCTCACAGCGTCTGGAGAAAGACGAAGAAAAAAAAGTGAAACGGGCACACAACCTGCACCAATTATTGGATGCCGATAAAAGGTCCACAAGACAGCAATATCCTGTTCTGCGCACTTTAACACTAGACAGCTACCAGACAGACACACTGACAGACAGCAACATGCAACACACAGCATATGTTTACAGTGATAATTCATATAGTAAAAGGTAAGTTCACCCAAAAATGAATGAATTACTCACCCTCATTTTGTTCCAAACCCGTCAGACATTAGTTTGTCTTTGGAACACAAATGAAGATCTTTTTAAGGAAATCTGAGAGCTTTCTGTCCCTCCATTGACAGCCGGCGCAACTACCACTTTCAAGCCCCAGAAAGCTTATAGATATCATTAAAATAATCCATGTGATTTAAGTGGATCAACCTGAATTTAATGAAGCAACAATTTTATTTACAAAATACTAATCTCCAACGCATATTCACGCAACAGCGTCTGCTCTCGTATCAACACAACACACATGCGTCGTGGTGCTCTTGTGAACACCCATTGGTGATCAATATTTAGAAAATTATGTTTTTTTTGGCCAAAGAAGTACTCATGTCACTTCCACTTGGGTCACATGGAATACTTTTATGAAGTCTTCACTACCTTTTTGAGGCTTGAAAGCGGTAGTTGCGTCGACTGTCAATGGAGGGACAGAAAACTCTCAGATTGAATTACAAAGACACATTTTTGTTCTGAAGATGAACGAAAAACTTAAGTAATCAATGACAGGATTTTCATTTTTGGGTAAACAAACCCTTTAATTACCTTTATTTCACTTCAAACCTGTTTAACCGACTTTCATATGTGGAACACGTTTTACAGAATGCTCAAGCTGCTCTTTTAAACATAATGAAAGTGAATAGGGACTAGGTTGTCAAGATAAAAAAGCGTACAAATTTCATATGTAACTTGTGTCTTCTAATGCAGTATAATAGCTTTGTGTGAGGAACACACAGAAAATGAAAATGTTTTTTGCTTTTATTTCTAATTTAGTCTTTTAGATATTCAAATACTATGTCTTAAGATGCTTCACGCCACATGAAACATCATTGGGTTTTGTCAATGACATCTTGACAATTTTTAACTTTTGGGTGTATTAATCCTTTAAAAAAACATTTAACACCACAGAACAACAACATAAACCATCATAACTCAAAAACATTTATAACATAAACCCCCAGTAGCCAATGAAGACTGTGAAGCCACAAAAATGTGAAAATATAGCATAAATCTGATGGTTTGGTGCAACTAACACTGTGAACGCCAGCACACACACACACACACACACACACACACACACACACACACACACACACACACACACAAAGCTTCAGTGTCCCGGTAACAGCATATCTTTAGCACTAAATAGGCCTAGTGTTGGATTTCACGCTCCGCTGGTATTTTAGGAGTGTGTGCTGTACAGTTTTACCTGTGTAAATGTTCAGAGGAGGAGCTGAAGACAGAATAATCTCTTTTTCAGAGTCATAGTGGGTTTTTTTTCTCCCTCTGAATAAGTTCATTTAGAAGCAGGATACGGGAGTGTGTGCTTGTCTGTGTGTGTGTATTTCAGGACATGTGTGTAAAAATACAGCTGTTGTCAGAAATCTCTGGGACGTTTTACTCACTGAATCTCGGCTAACATCTGCCACCCATTAACCGCTGTGTGTGTGTGAGTGTTTGAGGGTGTGTGTGTGTGTGTGTGCGCGCATGCAGTAATTGGTTTTGATTTGTTATCAGTTTATTTTCCTCATTCTGCAGATCATATGAATAGCTTCATTGTTCATACAGCAAGGCCACTGTGCTATGTAGTAATAAGATCGCCCTCTCCATCTCCCTGTCTCTCTTAGATTCGCTGTCCTCTGGTGATGATGAGGACTATGATGAAGATGAGGACGATGCAGGTAATTGGACAATGCTTATTTCTCATTTCATTCCTCTTTTTTTGATTGAGATTTCATGAGGTCTCTCTGTTTTGTAATGAACGCATGTGCTGTCTTCCTTAGCTGGGGATCGGTTGCATTTTATTTCATCAGCTGCTTTTCCCCTCACTTTATACAAAAACACAAATTCTCACGAGAGATGGAGAGAGAAGAAAGGAAAAGAAGAGAAAAAGTCTAATGACATCAACTGAAATGTGACTAAAAATATCAGAAAATGCCATAATATCTTCATGTGTATAACTACAAAAGAAAGAAACTAGATGATGTTATTTCTCAGTGTCTTAGTGTTAAGTTCTCATTTCAGTGATCCAACTGATATTTTGTTTTAAACACATTTTGATAAATGTCTATATAGGCAAACATGTCAATATACTGTAGCAAAAGAATCCGAATCACTGATTTTTGTCCGTATTTCAAATCAGTCATGACCAAAGAATGATTCAGTGATTTGTTATAAATTGTCTGTGAACCATTTTCAAAAGGTTAATTGAAAAGAATGATTTGCTGACAAATCAGACATGACTACGAACTTTCCTCATTCAAAGCTCAGCAGAATTAATGAAGATCTAAGTTATCTTTTACATAAGTATACATTTAGTCTCAGATGTTTCTCTAAAATACCCTAGGAGAAATAGAGACAAATGAGAATTTTTTAAGTGTATAGAGCAAGACAAATAAATAATACGGATAGCAAAGCCCAGATCTTTGCAATTTGTTGAGAACCGTTTGAGAACCTTTTGATCACAGACTTTGATATCTTGGAAAAACAGAGCACATTGAGATCTCTTTAGTGTTGTTATTGTTAACTAAAACTATTAAAAATCATTATTGGTAATTGAAATAAAGCTAAAATGAAATGAAATAAAATATAAATATCAGATGGAAAACTTAAACTTGAAAAACTAAAACTAAAATTACTTACACTCTAAAAAATTCTGGGTTAAAAATAAACCAAGTTGGGTTGAAAATGGACTAACCCAGCAATTGGGTAGTTTTAACTCAAAGATTGGGTTGTTTTTACCCAGCAATTGGGTTGTTTTATGCAAACATTTAACCCAACCGCTGGGTTATAACAACCCACCCCCTTAGCATTTTTTAGAGTGTACTGAAATGAATAAGTTTAATAAGTTGAAGTATTACAAGTAGCTAATTAAAAACTCTGAAACTCTACATGACGCACATACAAGATTGCTGGGGTCTTTTTCCGAGGGAAAAATTTGAGATGCAGGAGACATTCTCCATTTGATCTTTATTTAATCTCAATGCTTTGTAGGAGAAACAACTGAGATGCGAAAGAGATCTCATTTCTCCTAAAGAAAGAAAGAGAGAGGGAAGGGAAAGCTAACACATCTGTCTGTTGTGGTGGGATCTGGGTTGGGGTTGGGGGAGGGTCTCGGGGTTGAGGGGAGGGCATGAAACGAGGGATTAAGCAAAAACCAAAACCCCTTTAGAGTTTAATGACCAGTAATCCAGCTCTAATTAAGAAAGAGAGAGAGAGAGAGAGAGAGAGAGGGAGAGAGAGGGGGAGAGATCAGCACACTGGAGCTGAGAGCTGTGAGGTCTGAGCTTTCTGGAACATTTGAGAAGAGTTGAGGTCGTGTGACATCTGATGACATCATTCTGTAATATCTTAATGATGCAGTGCTGGTTACTGCTCTCAGTTTGGCTGACTGAAGCAAGCTGTGCGTAATATCAGCTGTGTGGAGTTGAACTGCACTTTGATGGCTTTTTTTTGGCTGTGGAATAAAAGAAATGGAAAAAAAAAAGTTGGGTCACTGTAGATTCGCAGTTCCCACTTCAAAGCTCAAATTGTCTGTGTTGAACTCTATAAAATAGCAAACCACACACACACACAAACACACATACAGGTCCACAGTTGGGTACAGACAGTTCCACTGACCATCTGAGAATGCAGTGCAAACTGGAAGAGCGAGAGAGAGAGAGAGAGAGAGAGAGAGAGAGAGAGAGAGAGAGAGAGAGAGAGTGTAGGCATTAGTGTGTCAGTTATGCCAAAGGAAATGCCAGCCTGCCAATCACCCTTCACAATCTGATAGTGTGAGCAAATAACGCGCCAGAGAATTATATTCAGTCTAGTTAATGGGTTTATTGTGAGTGTATGTGTGTGCGCACGCGATCACAGATGTGTGTTTGTGAGCTTGCATGTATGTCTGGAGCGAAATGTGGCGTCTGTGGGTTTAATCGCCAAGTTCGCGGGTTGATCAGATCTGGAGTTAATTGTTTGAGGAGGGATGAAAGTATGTTTACTCAATCTCTTAAAGACACATACACACACTTACAAAGTACAAGACTAGCCTGAAAATAAAAATAATGACTATTATTTTAGCTAAAGACTGTAACTGCAAGTATTTATGCTCTGATATTTGGCATTAGCTACTAGGGAGCATAAACACAGACCTGACCACATGACAGTCAACATTATATACAAAATTTGTGGGAAGATTAAATGAAGGAAAATTGGTCCGTTATTATAATAGGCTGTTATTATTAGGAATCCGCGTTGTGCGATCATGGCTTTGTGAAGGATTAAACACTGGGAATCTTTTAGAGTTCTGTCTGCAAGAGCATAAACATGCCTCACGCTCACGTAAGAGTGTATGTAAGCGTGTTTGCTTTTCCAAACAAATTTTAACTCAGTCTGGGAATTAGGCAGCCAGTCTGACGCTGCCACAGAGCGCACAAGAAAAATCTTTCCATAAACATTCACCCACACGAAGACTCCCGGAGAGGGAACACCCTACCCCCTGAAAAATCGCACTGCATGTCAATTTGCACTTACATAGAGCGTCATTTGCACCTATGGATTCATGTACTGTACATTGAACTGTTTGGGTAAACTTTTATAACATACATTTTAGTTGATATTTTCTGATTGTATTCTCATATTTATACTTCTGCCCAACAGAACCTCCATATTGGACCCATCCTGACCGGATTGAGAAGAAACTGTTGGCTGTTCCTGCCGCCAATACGGTGAAGTTCCGCTGTCCGGCCTCTGGCAACCCCATGCCCACCATCCATTGGCTGAAAAATGGCAAGGAATTTAAAGGAGAGCAGAGAATGGGCGGGATTAAAGTAAGACAATAGGAATATCAATTAAGAACGTGTGTGTGCAAACGTGATTGTGTGTTTAGGATTATAGATAATAAGAACCTGCAATTTGTAATAATTTACACAGATCCCCAACATCTGCTCCTTCAAGAGCTCTCTCTCTCTCTCTCTGGATTTTATTTGCTTGTCGCCTCTAGAGGATACGTCCACCTGTTGCTCTGTGAAACAGCAGAGGAACACAAAGTTCTGTGTGGTCTTGTTATTTATGTGTTGACACGTTTGTGCGCGGGTGTTGTTTGTGACGTGTATTGGAGGGCGTCCACTGATTCTCCAGATTATCTTTATTTGTTATTACCAATTATTCATAATTCAGAGCTGTTGCTCCTTAGCACTCAATAATTCCCCCCACAATTAAAGGGATTCTGTCATTATTTACTCACCCTTATTTTGTTTCAAACTTGTATGAATTCTTTTCTTCTGTGAAACATAAAAAGATATTTTGATATTTTTTTTAGGGTTTTGTTTTTCAGTCAATGGTGAGCAAAACTGTTCAAATTCATACAGGTTTGGAGCTACAGGAGTGTGGGTTAATGATAACATATTTTTCATTTTTGGGTGAACTATCCCTTTAAATATGACAGCATTATTCATTGCACCTTTCCTTAAGAGGAAAAAGCACAAATTAGATCTTCTCGTCAATAGTATTCTCTCTCGATTGTTTCTTCTAGATCGCATTGAGAACAAATTGAGACTTTTACTAAACACATTTACAGAATTTTCTTTTGAGCAAAAAAAGACACCAGTACTTTCACTCATCTCCTACGGAGTTTCAGATGAAATCTCAAACTGTAGTAGCTTTTAGTATATTTGCCAAGATATGAAAGTCTTAATATGAACTCAAGTATTTCTCTTTAAGTTCTTCTGATGCTTTCCACATTCGTTTTATAGCTATAAACTACAACTGTATGTCAACAATTGCCTCATTTCTTTCTAAATTAACAGAATTTTAAGAGAAAAACCTGAAACTAAAGCTCTAAATAGAATAGATGGTACTAGTGTTTTTTTTTTTTTTTTTTAATGGGGTGGTATTGTGCAAAATATTTGTAGAAATACTGTGCAAACTCAACAATGCTCTGAAAAATCTAATGCAAATCTGTGATTGCTGGTGTTGTATTATCCTAACGCTTCTCCTCATGTTTTTTGACCTACCTGAGCTACTTTTTTTAACACCAATCTTTGACAAGCTTTAGGGCGTTTTCACACCTACCTTGTTTGGTCCGGACAAAATTACAGGTGTGAAACCTCCCCCGTACCACGGTCCAGACCAAACAGACGAAATTTGGTCAGACGAAAAGAGGTAGTCTCGATCCGGATCAAACTGAAAAAAGGTTCGGTTCGTTTCTAGTGTGAAAGCATTTTCTGTATGGTTCGGACTTTCAGACCATTTACAGGAAGTTCCTGTTTATGTTTAAATATTATAATGTTACTTTTAAATCAAATCTAGGCTACATTGATTATGAAAAGTGAAAAGATGTGCAATATGTCAGAAGACAGAAGGTCAGAAATGATTTTGAAAGAAATTTTGTATGATTTTGCTTAGAAAGCCTTTCTTTAATGTGAATTTCGTTTCGTATAAATTGTATCTTAATTTTAATCAACGTTTAATCAGATAATTGCCTGGATTTAATAAATAAGAAGCAAATAGTCTATAGCAGACAATAATCGCGGGAGCGATCAAATGCTTTGCACATGAATAATAAACCGAAACTCAGCAGGCTACTTGCCTCACAAAAATGAGAAATATGTGTATATAAAGCTTGAAATGTCCACTTTTAAACGTAACGAAAAGAAAATAGTTAAGCAATGCGCACTGTTCAATAGTGGCAACGATATGCGTCCGTTCATTCATTCTTGTCAAAGACGCTGACATCAGACGCACGTCCGTTTACAAACCAAACAATGTCCAGATGCAGCCCACATAGATGATGACGATTGGATGCAAGTGCGTCATGTAAAGTTCTTTAGTGCGCTTGCATAATTGCAATGTGAAACCAAACCAAAACTAACCGAATGTATAAAATGTATCAAAACATGAACTTCGGATCGTACCTTGGTGCGGACTTTCAGGTGTGAAAACGCCCTTAATTTCGTTTCAATATGGAATGTGTCCGACGAAAAAAGACATTGAGTGATAAGAATTGTAACTCAAACATTGTTTTCGAAAACTAGTCCTGTCCGAATAAGGCTTAAGTCGACACTTAAAACACAACTGGGATCTTCTGAGTGACTTCTTTTTGCACACATGCTTTCACACATTCAGATTCTTTACCACAGCCTTGCTTTGCATTGACCTGTATGCATAGAAAATAACCAGTGTCTCCTAAGAGAGACATTTAGAAACAAAACATTGACCTCTCCACCTCTCCATGGCCATAGAGTGACCATCCCGCCCTTACAAAAACACACACGTATACACACACCAGGGGTCTGCACTGACCCAGGGTCATCCTTTATACCAGACCTGCCCTCTGCATCAGCACAGTCACTGTTGGCATAGAGATGTCTGACAGCATCATAATAGCTTTATTTAACACACACATACACAGGGGCTTGACAGCTCACCCTAAATGTCTTCTGTCTCTATTAAGACCAAGGCTAAAAGTCACGGCTCTTATACGTATGTGTAAGTATGTGTGCTTCCCTTGTGTGTGTGGATATGTGACAGGCCTGATGGCTTGATAACGCACTCAACGATGTGTTAAAACGCAGAGCGTCATGCAAAATTAAACACGAGTTCCCTAGGATATCAGCATATTCCATCTTAAAGCTCTTTTCTGCATGGCAAGGGGAACAATAATGCTGTGATTATGTTTCTATTGGCACTGGATCCGCCTGCAAATTTGACTACCACTCTGGCGACGTTAATTGCCAACTAAATGCGTAAAGATTGCAGAATGAGTTTTAAATACAAGAAAATGAGTCACATGCCGTACTCTGATTGTTTGAAACTATCCATGGCTTTGTTTAGACAGTTGACTTTCCCACAGCTTTCCCCTTCAAACAGCCACACACCCATTAACACAAACAGACACACACTTTCTGTCCCTGACTGGCAGGGTTCTAAGGTCAGAGGTCACCTCTCTATTGAGTCATCAGAAGGGGGAGGTTCCGAGAGGGTGTTGCCGTGGCGATTTAGAGATCTTGATTGACAGGGGGAGGCGTGGCTTTTGTCATGCTCACATATGGCAGCCGAAGTCGCATTGTTAGAATGCTAATCTGTGGCACTGTGGGTTAGTCACACCTCACGAACACATACACACTGATGTTTTGTGAAAACGCTGCATTTGAGAGTGCGTGCAGCTCGCAACATATTCAACAGCTCAATCGACGAGCGAGTGAAGAAAGACTGTTACGTCCTCCGAGAGATGACTCAATTTCAGTCGCAGTTCTCGGTGGGACCACCATGCTTGGAGCACCAGTAATGAAATGCTGAATCTCTAATCCACCGACAAATGTGCCTTTTGTCTGTAAACCACAGCAGTATATGTCTTTATTAAGTGCTTGGGTGCAGTTAGATATTCATTAATGTGTAAAAAATATGTTTAAAGGTCAAGTGTGTAATTTAGCGATGTTCTATCCCACTTGAATGTTCACTATTCTCATGTAGCCTGATTTTTGAGGCTAGTCTTTGCAGCTTCTTCGGCCCAATAAAGGTGCCGGTCACAATAGCGAAAATTCTGGAAAAACTGTCTATTGTCATTAGTGTAGATATGTATGAGGCACAGCTCACACACACAAGTCGAAATCTGCATGGGGAAATCTTTTGTACTCATGCGATATTCCTGATCACGTGAATTGACCAGATGTTGTTTAGGGGTGGGTTTATTTGACAGTTGATACTGTGATAATAGACAGGTGTGGAAAAATAAATACAGATTATTAAATTATTATTTTTAAAAATACATTATTTCACAGATAAAACTAATTATGCTTATGTATAGCAAATCTGCTTAAATGGCACAAACAATTTTCATATGAGTGTGTTTACGATTATGGTTTCACCAAGTACAATATCAACATCTTTGTTGATCCTGGAGCAACATTCCAATCAACCAATCAGATTTGAGGGACAAGTTCATGTCAAGTTTAGGCTTACAACATTAGGTGCTTCTACAACAGTGTTATTCATCTATCCTTTCCCTCTGGCTTAATGGAAAAGTTGTGGGTAGGGTTAGGTTTAAGGGTAGGATAGGGTTAGCACCATATTTTCGGACATGAATGTTCGTCCAGGATCAACAAAATATGTTGATCTAGGAACATGCTTACTTGGGAAAATCACGGTGACCCGGCCGTCTGTACAATATCGATGACTTCTTTTAGTGGTGAAACATGGCGTTTCAAGTAAGACTACTGTGCCATTTTCCATTGAGAGAGAAACAGTTTTGTCGTTTTAATGACTAGCCCTGGGGTCAGTTGTTTTTGCTTCCTGTCTCTGTGGGTCAAATTAAACAGCACCGCTGTCGTAACGAGCCCGCACCGTTTTGACACAGCCATAAATCCAGGACATACACACACAAACACACACGTACTCGAGAGACCTGAGCTTCTTGGCACCTCCTGACTCCCTTTACTCCCAATATTCTCTGCAGTTCTGTCACAATTCAGTTGAATATCCACCGCACTGGTTTTAACTCCTAACCCCTGTCTGACATCAGAGTTAAAGAGGCTTAATATGTTAACAGCATAATGCCGGGAGGAATTTGAGCAGTGCTTTTCTACTGATTATCAGACCTTGGCTTGGGTCTTTCTCGTGCTGTTTTTTCTTTCTTTCTGTATCTGAATCAGCGTGGTACAGCGTGACATCACAACACTTTTCAGCTCTTATCTTTTGATGAAGGATGGGATAAATGTACTAACCCTCTCCTCCCGTTCCCTCTGGATAAAGAGCTCGGGTAGATTGAGGAACAGCTGAGAATTCCTCACAGCATTTATTTTCAGCAGACACATTGAGATAAATGTCTTACACACACACACACACACACACACACACACACACACACACACACACACACACACACACACACACACACACACACACACACACACACACACACACACACACACACACACACACACACACACACACACACACACACACACACACACACACACACACACACACACACACACACACACACACACACACACACACACAAAATGTCAATGTCAAGTAAGATAGGGCCTTAAATTAAACTCTTGCCCTCTCATACTCTCACTGCAAATGAGTAGCTGACATTAAATACTTTGCGGAAGTTAACAAGGCGAGTCTAGGATTTCAGTCCAGGGGGGGCTCAGCTTCCAACCTAAGAATATTTATTGCCTTTAGTCCAAAGTTTGATTCTTGAAAACAAAAACATATAATATAATCACTGATTTTAAGGGTTAATTTAGAGTTAATTTCAGATCATTTTAGCAATTTTTTTTTAGAGTTTATTTCATTTAAAACTATTTGAACAGCATTTTGCTAGTTCTTTTATTATTATGTAGTCTTTATGACCCCTTAATGGTTGAGAGGCGAAATTAAATATTTGTATTAAATTAATGCAGGATCATTTAAACTAGTTAACAGAAAGGTGTTTACTAGTTACAGGACATACAATATACTGTACTTTCCCTTATACATTTACATTAATTTGAACCAAAAATCTTAATTTAAAAAAAGTAAATGGACACATATGTCAACTACTCCCATACAGACATACACTCACACACATTTCTCATACCGTGCAGCATGTCAGTCAGCAAACACCAACGCCTCACTGAGTGAGCCGGCGAGAACAAGCAGAGAGAAGGTGAGGATCCAGAAGACAAGGGGGAGGAGTGCAGGGGGCACAGGCGCCCTTGCCAACTTTCTTAAGCATGTGTGTTTGTCTATGTGCGTGTTGCCCTCTCAGTCAGTGTTACCATGCAACTGTTCAAAAACACAGCACATAATATTTACACAGTTCAATTTTTTTCCACTCAGACCTTCGAAGTGCGCAGAGAAGGAATGAGAAAGAGACAGAGAGCAAGAGAAGAGAGAGAGCCATATGCAATTAGAGTGTGCTTTATGAATGAATGGATGTATATATGCGTGTGTGTGTATGAGGTGAAGGACCCATCTGAACATTTTCCACATTTGGTGATGTTAAAGGAATTCCAAAATGAAATAATAAATAAAAAAAAGTATGTGATTATTTAATCTCATCATGTTGTTCTCTATCCATCTGTCTGTCTGATTAATTTCCTTAATTTTTAATTGAAATTGCAGTTCTGCATCCTGTTGGTTCCTTAATTCCAATTCAATTCAGATTTATCAGCACAGTGGATCTTACTCGTACAGACGCCGAGAATTTAGCACCTGCTTTTCTTCAGCTAACAGAAAAACCTGAGGAAGGATTCAAGTGGACCTCTTATGTAATGTCCCACTTTATGAATACAACTCTCTGTCTCTGTCACCCTCGCTCTCTAGTTGAGGCATCAGCAGTGGAGTTTGGTCATGGAGAGCGCCGTTCCATCTGACCGAGGAAACTACACATGTGTGGTGCAGAACAAATACGGGACAATCAAACACACCTACCAACTCGACGTGCTAGGTATGAATACGCAACACACACATTCAACCTTTAACTTGATCTTACCTTCATGTCTGACTGCCCTTATCTCTTGTCCAATCAGAACGCTCTCCTCACCGGCCCATCCTACAGGCGGGACTCCCAGCCAATCAGACGGTGGTGGTTGGCAGTGATGTCGAGTTCCACTGTAAGGTGTACAGTGATGCTCAGCCACACATCCAGTGGCTCAAACACATTGAGGTGAACGGAAGCCAGTATGGGCCCAATGGCGGTCCCTACGTCAACATCCTTAAGGTACAGTCATCTGGAACATCAGAAGAATTCATGAATGAATCACTTTTAAGAGAATGATTCCACTTTGTTTTGTACGTCAAATACTTTTATTATGAAAAACTTTTTTCCCAGACACAAAGATTTAATTATGAAAACATTGTTAGCCTGTGCTTGTTAGAATAGTCCTACATTGTTGAAGGCATTTTTTCAAAATGTTTCCAAGTGCAGCTTAAATTAAACCACATATTAAGGCTCGTGTGAGCTTTGAGTGACTCTTAGAGCACCTCCCTCAAACTCCTAATCCCACCCATGTTAGCATCTCACTATAGGCTCTGCAACTGGAGAATTAGGGGTCTCTCGCTCTCTTTTTCCTCTCAGAGGAGTGAGAGAGGAGGCAGACATCTGTTTTGGGCTAAGCTAACCGCCGCGGTGGCGTCGCGCAGGGAGACAGCCATTAGCTGTGCTGCCCCACTCTCTCTTCAGAGAAGGAGGGAGGGAACGAGGGAAGAGGCTCCCGAAAAAGCCATGGAAAAAATGAGTGCGGGAAGCGAGGGAAGGGCCGAGTCAGCAGGCAGAGGAGGGGAGTGCGTCGGCTGGCCAGACCGCCACGCTATTTTAGACTCCCACATAATTGAAACAGTATTTTACTGGGAGCCGCGCGCCGGCTTTTCCCTTCCCCGCAGTCTCATCTGCGCACCCTCCAAAGCCTTCCCCAGCCCTCCCAGACCGAGAGTGCTGAGCGACAGATCATGTGTGGCGCAACGCCTGCGATCAAGGGAAAGATCGGAAACAGAGAATAAAGCAAATGAAGCGTCTGAAAGAAATACAGAAACAGATATGTGTGGACCAAGGGGCTAAAGACAATATTTGAGCGTTTAATTATAACATACAGGGACATCAGAGGCCTAGCAGTTAGCGTTTTGAGCTGTGGCGCCAATGCAGATGAAACCAGTTTCAATCCAGCTCGCAACATTTCCTAGAAATTTCTTCTTAGTTAGCATTTTTCAACAGCTGATAGTGTATTTGCATTCGCTGTCTGTGTTGGTTTAGTTCCTGATTACAAGGAATTACGCAAATCTGTTAACAGTGCGACATCTTGTTGCTTTCCTTCAGTGATAATAGTGTAAAATTAATTTAGTCCAAGTTTTGTAAATAAGCCACAATCTATAAGCCTAATATGAAAGGGAATGTGTTTGCGCTGAAAAGAATGACACAGCGATATGCGCCATTCAGAAATAAATTCTTGAGAATTTAATTCCAGTTCAATTCCTGTATTTGAACTGAGGTCGCAAACAGGACGTGTAATTGAAATTTGAATTTGACTTCAGATCAAAGAATTTATCATTTTAACAGGGCGTTTTTTGACAATTAAACAATTGAAAACATATCAACCAGTTCATGTTCAATTTACAATTCAACTTCAATTCATTTAAATTATACACTCTTAAAAATAAAGATTCTTTACTGGCATCAATGGTTTTATGAAGAACCTTTAACATCACAAAACGTGGAAACGGTTGTTTAGATTATTAAAATGTTCTTCACACACTAAGGAAAAAATTGTTCGTTAACACTTTATTTTGATAGTCCACTTTAGACATTCTACTAACTATAAGTAACTTTGCAACTACATGTCAAATAACTGTTATTAGAGTATTTGTAGACTGTCTGATTAATATTTACTAAAACTTTATTTTGTTGGTCCCCCAACAGACATTCTACTGACTATAAGTAACTTGGCAACTACAATTCAACTTATTCTACTTACTCGAACCCTAACACCTAACCATAACCTACCAGTCTACTGACAGTCAACTAATACTCTAATGACAGTTAGTTGACATGTAGTTGCAAAGTTACTTATAGTTAGTAGAATGTTTAAAGTGGACTATCGAAATAAAGTGTAACCAATTGTTCTTATAAATACTGCTCACTGAAAGGTTCTTCTATACCATCGCTGTGAAAAACTGTTGTGGAAGCTTTATTTTTTGCCAGTTTAAACTAGATTGTGGGTGGTTAGTGAATAAGATGCAAGTTTTTGTGTGTGATACAACGGTTTTCTGATTTTGAAAGTGTATCGGTATCTTAAAAAAGTGGTACAACAAGCCGCAGCAGTATTTTAAATCATTAATTTTGTGTTCATGTGTGAACGTGCTCGACTCTGACTAAGTGTGTGTGTGTGTGTGTGTCTCTGCAGAGTTTTGTCAGTAAAGTAAAAGAGGCCCACGATAAGCTGACTCTGTATAATGTGTCAGAAAAAGATGCAGGCCAGTACTGGTGCAGAGCCCACAACTTTTTAGGCATTTCAGAGAATACGTTCTGGCTCACAGTTTCCCAGCCAGGTAAATCTCTCTCCAAACAGCCGCTGTCAATCAAGACTTTGGTGGCGTAGAGTCAAACTCCCCTAAACTCTCTCTATTTCTCACTACTCTTCTCGCCCCTTTCTCACACAATAAATAAGGTGACCTGATTCAAGGACTTGTTATGTAAGGCGAGTGTATGTCTGCTTCATTTAAATGCTCGCTTCTTCTTCCTCTTCCCCAATCAATACAACAAGGGCATGTTTAATAGGAGCCGAGACTGCGCCACATCACATTCTTATCGATTTTCTCATTCCTACACACTTCTCTTTTGAGAATTGGGACACACGCTTCTACAGTGTCAGTTTTATCTTGTGAGAGGTTAAATTATGCTTAAAGCTGGTGATATTCTATATGTGACCCGCTGCTGCTGATGGGGCGTTCAATTTTCCACAAGGGGTTGGGGTTTTGCTTTGCTTCTAGGTCAACTCCTCATAAGCAGGACCGTGGGTTTTCTGGGTTACTGGTGATGGGTTAACTGATCTTTTCTCGTTCAGATCTTCCTCCCGGTGCTGGGTGCCGTTCCTTTCTCAAGGGTTGTGCTTTACGCATCTGTCTTTCTCTCTCTCCATCTCTCCCTACTTTTCCAGACTGCGGGAATAAATACTACGGATAAAGAGCTGGAGATTCTCTACCTGACCAATGTGTCTTTTGAGGATGCGGGGCAATACACTTGTCTGGCAGGGAACTCGATTGGCTATACCCATCACTCTGCTTGGCTTACGGTGTTACCAGGTATACTAGTCTCACTCTCTGGGGTTTCTTTTCACTCCTTTATTCCTGAATCTCTATACTTCCCATTTCCCCTATTGTCCTTGCATGTTTTATTCATAGTTTTGCAGTTCAAACGTTTTTGAAATGTTTTCATTGATATTCTCTCACGGCTGCCTAGTTTTTATTCACGTCTAATTAAATATGCCACCAGGACTAAAGTGCTCTGAAGAACAACCTGGTAGTTTGTAATTGTTTTCGGATTTAAACATGACATATGCAGAGAAAAAAAGACTGATGATGGGTTTTTCTCATAGACTGTTTCCACTCGATAACATGATGGGAGTGCTTGTCGTGTTTACTGGAGTATTTACTGATGGCACACGGTCCCAGTATCTGGGAAGCCCGATTCATTAATTCTTACATCCTCTGCGCTCATCCTGTTATCCAGCGCTCCGTTCTGCTGCTGTAATTAAAATCGCTCGTCTCGTACAGAGCCACTGAACTCTATCTGTGGGGCTCATCACACAAGTGCCAAATAAGCCTCCCGGAGAGAGGGGCATTATGGGATGTTTGTACCTGCGTGGGGGCGCGATAGCATGTTAATTAGTTTGTAAGGTTGCTGTAAATTAACTGCAGACTTTCTGCTTTATAACTTCGAACAAACAAACTAATGATTGACTTAAGATGATCTCTAATCTAACCATTAGTAGGGCTTGTTTCGAAAGTTACTCTTAGTTTTTTAAATTAAAGGCTTGAGGCTGTAGTTAGTGGCCAATTTACGTTGGGTGTTCTATTCAAGATGAGAAATTGAATTTTGGTGGATGAATTGAGCAAATTTACCGGCCATAAATATTTCTAATTATTAGCCTTCACCTGTTCACATTATAATTGTGTTCCACATACGTATGTGTCACCACATTTAGCTCTAGAAAAAAGCATCCTAGATAAACCTCTGATGGCAAATTTTCCACTGAGCTAAAGTTGTTTATGAAACGTTTGCATTGCTTACATCAGTGAGGTTACAAATGTTGAGTTACAAATGATGTTGCAGTCCCTAATAAAACTTCAATTATTTTCTTATCAAAGCAAAACTCGACGAATTTTGCTTGCATTTAGCATGGGATAAGTGCTCATTTTGGGCCCCCGATGACAGACAACACTTATAGAAAAGTGAGCCATTTTAAATCAAAGTCAGAAATCGCATACTTTCAATTTACTCTGCAACCATTTAAAAAGTACATTCTATATATAGTAATATGAATGTAATCCGTATGTACTACATCCATCATGATGCCACTGTCATGTGACCTGCTGCGTCGGTCGCTTCTCTACCTTTCACAACAGTCATAGTTTCACCTATAGCACAACACATTGGTACATTTGTCTCATAATGTCGCCACACGCGTCTAAACTGTGCTCTTGTGCTCTGTGTCAGCGGTGGAGATGGAGAGAGAGGATGACTACGCGGACATTCTCATCTACGTGACGGGCTGCGTGCTCTTCATCCTCACCATGGTCATCATTATCCTCTGCCGTATGCGGATGAACACGCAGAAGACTCTCCCCTCGCCGCCCGTTCAAAAACTGTCCAAATTCCCCCTCAAGAGACAGGTAACAGAAAGTAGATACAAGATTTGATCAGCCCATTTCTCTTTCTTTCCTCTCTAAATTTGCCATGAATGGATCATTTTTACCCTTTTGTAGTTTGTAGTGTTCGGGCTGTTTGTGTGTATGAAGACGTGCTATGGATGTCATAGATGCGATGTGGCAGAGGATATTCGTGCACTGGTGACTGCCAGTGTTTAGATCATGTTTCTCTCCTGGTGAAACTCGCTCTCTCTCTCTCTCTCAGTTGTTTTAAACATTTTAAATCACAGCAGCTGCAGCCTCTCTAATCTCTGTCGCTCTCTCGATCTCTTCTTCTTTTTCCCTCAAGTTATTTCCAGCAATCAAAGTCTGACAATGTCACACTGGAATCAACTCAAGCTACATAATCATGTTGTAGTGTTTTTTTCTTTTTTCTTTTCTACAAATAGTGCCTGTGTAGGTGTGTATTTTCAGCTAGTTCAGATTTGAGAAAATATTGAGATATCATTGTCAGACAGTTTGATCTTCCTGCTGCTGACATACTTTCTCAGTGTCTCATTGAAGTCTACATAGATTTGCATTTCCTAAAGGAAATAGCAGTGCTTGCAAGGAACAATCCTCCAGTTACAAGCAAACTTACGCACTTGTCGTTCTCATGACATTCAGTGTTAATTCTTACGCAAAGACAGTTATGGATGGCTA
This sequence comes from Gobio gobio, assembly GCF_949357685.1. Taxonomy (NCBI): domain Eukaryota; kingdom Metazoa; phylum Chordata; class Actinopteri; order Cypriniformes; family Gobionidae; genus Gobio; species Gobio gobio. Next base: position 36,798,653 of record NC_137111.1, on the reverse strand, counting down.
AAGAAATGCAAATTGATGCAAGAAAGAAGACCAATCACAATTTGATAAGCACATTTATATTATGATGATGCCATGGCTGCTTTTGAATGCTTCACTTTATCTCTGTGCATCAAATGTAAGAAAGAAAGCTAGTGGCTCCCAAGCACCCTTTCAGATACAAAACAACAGCAAAACTCCAGATTATAGCTGTGTGTGCGTGGCAGCAGGGAAATGTTGCTTCACACACTCTTCATTACGTGGAGATCTGACAGCTACAAACATTTCTCTCTCAAGACCAGTCCTCTGAGGAACAGACACCATGTTTCTGTCTGCAGCACAACACTTGAGTAGATGATCTTCTTAAAATAGACATCTTGATTCTTCCTCTCTCTCTCTTTCGCTCTCTTACACTCGCTGTCTCCTTTTCTTTCAGAGACAATAACATGCTGTTTTTATTCTTAACCCAAGCAGGTGTCCTTGGAATCGAACTCTTCCATGAATTCAAACACCCCATTGGTTCGGATCGCCCGCCTGTCATCCAGCGATGGGCCGATGCTACCCAACGTTTCTGAACTTGAACTGCCCTCTGACCCCAAGTGGGAATTTCCACGTACAAAGTGAGTTACAAGCGGAAGTGAACATCAAATGACCATAATAATCAGACAGTTTGCTCACAGTAAATGATGATTTGGTTGCAGACTGACGCTGGGAAAACCTTTGGGAGAGGGCTGCTTTGGGCAGGTGGTGATGGCTGAAGCCATTGGGATTGACAAAGAGAAACCCAACAAATCTCTCACTGTTGCTGTCAAGATGCTTAAAGGTGAGTGTGTTCAGATGCTGTAAATCATTACACTATATTTATGTTTTAAGTGTAACATGTATGTTTTTTACTGTATAAAAAAAATCAGCTGACTTGAATTATGGTTGAATGTCTCAAAACATCATTCCCAAGTCACATTTCCTTTCCGAATCATAATATCATAAAAATTATCATAATTAAACTTTGATGATCCCCTTGACTATAAGTAATGTTGCACCTATGTGTCAACTTAATATCTGCTAACGTTACTAGTCATCAGAATGTGTAAAAGGGACCATCAAAATAAAGTGTAACCAAAATCACATTACTCGAACACAGTAAATATGCTTACTTTTAATTTTTTTTAAATAACTCATTGGACAAACTCAATTTAATTGAGGGCAGGATTTCCAGCCTATAAATATGTGTAGCCCCAACTAAAAAAACTAATTCATGCAATGAAATGTAATTGAATTGGTCTGAAATTTTAAAAACATCCTCTAAAAACTCCTCTAAATGTCCCACATAACTGAACATTAAACACTAAATTTAACTAAATTAAGCTGGACCAAATCAATTGAATTGGCCCAAATGGCGTCGCTCCAACTCAATTTTAAAGAGTTGGTCCAACTCAACTCAATTTGGGCCAATTAAATTCAGTTGATCAAACTTAAATTTTGTAGATGGCACTATTTAAATATTTTATATTAGACTTGTTAAATACCTATTACTCCTACTACGATTTGTTTAAGTAAAGTTAACAAAATGTAATTATTCATATCTATTAACTAGTCATATCTATGAAGGGCCTGAATAGTTTGAGTGTATAGGCACTACCATTCAAAAGTTTGGGGTCAGTAAATTTTCTTTTAAAGAAATCAATACTTTTGTTAAGCAAGTATGCATTACATTGTTCAAAAGTGACAGTAAAGACATTTATAATGTTACAAAAGATTTCTATTTGTAATTTAATACATCTATTATAATTGCTGATCATTATAACTTTCTGTTCATCAAAGAATCCTGAAACAATGTCTCACAGTTTCTACAAAAATATTAAGCAGCACAACGGTTTTCAACATTGATAATAATGAGAAATGTTTCTTGAGCAACAAATCAGCATATTAGAATGATTTCTGAAGGATCATGTGACACTAATCACTGCTGGAAATTCCAACACATTAATAAATTACTTTTAAAAATACACTAAAATAGAAATGTTATTTTAAATTGTAATAATATTTCATAATATTGCTATTTTCTTAGATGATGGCACAGATAAGGACCTGTCGGACCTTGTGTCTGAAATGGAGATGATGAAGATGATTGGAAAACACAAGAACATCATCAACTTGCTGGGAGCGTGCACACAAGACGGTCAGTGCACGCACACACATAAGATCACAGCTTTGATGTTTGGCTTTGATTTTTCGGACTAAATTGTTTCCGACTGTGTCCATACAGGTCCTCTGTATGTGCTGGTGGAGTATGCCTCGAAAGGGAATCTTAGGGAATACTTGCGGGCAAGAAGGCCTCCTGGGATGGACTACTCATTTGACACCTGTAAGATCCCAAACGAAACCCTGACATTTAAAGACCTGGTGTCCTGCGCCTATCAGGTCGCAAGGGGTATGGAGTACCTGGCCTCAAAGAAGGTAACACATCTACTTATCTTAGTTTGTAAGCTTATTTGAATATAAATAATTTAAGAGGCTTGAAATGTTTATAAGGTTTCTAAATGTTGCCAGTTATTATTTTCCATGTGTGTAAGTCATTGTGTATATTTATCAGACTTGTGCATAAAGGATGGCCCTTTTTCTGTTTGTGTTGCCAGTGTATCCATAGGGACCTCGCAGCCCGGAATGTTCTGGTTACCGAGGACAACGTGATGAAGATTGCAGACTTCGGCCTGGCTAGAGATGTGCACAACATTGACTACTACAAGAAGACCACCAACGTAAGTCGACACTGATTATCAATCTAGGAATGCTTGAAGGATAGCGCTCTTGGGTGGCATTGGATGGAAGCACAGAGATGTGGTTATGCACTGTATTTCAAACATCAAGTCTGTAGGTGTCGAATCAGCGTGTGTAAGTTCAGGAACTTTTGAAGGTGCATTTATGAGCAGCTTGTCATAAATTCATTTACAGTTGAATGAGGTCTGGAGTTGGTATTAAGAATGTGTGGGTGCTGGCTAGGACTGGACGGTATTGAACACATCATGGTTTACCTGGCCCACTATGCAATGCAAAATTTGAAAGCTTAGCTATGATAAAAACACTTCAGCTGCGTCTGAAATTGCATACTGTATAGCAGGTACTACATCTGGTTTGAAACTTGTTATAAAAGTGGTCCATCAGATGCAAACTTTAGAATCTCGCCGCAAGTCATCCTGGGACTTTTTGCATACTACTATGAATTCAGACATACTACTCGGCTCACATACTGTTTTTCACCTACAATATAGTATGGAAGTAGTTAAACTACCTTAAATTAGTTTATAGTAGATTGTAGCAAGATCAAACTAGCTTCCTAACGCTGTATGGCATGTGTTGGATGAACTGTTAGGTTGTTGTGACGGCGGGTTTTAGATGTGTGAAGGGGTTGGTGAAGTATTTGGATATTCGATGGGACAGTTGGAGATTAGGGAGTGAGACAATATTGATGTGAACTGCTGAAGTGTATTTATATGAGATAGGACAGTAAGAGATTAAGCTGCAGGCCTGTTGATGTTCGTTGGGCGTCTGTATGTCTTGCTGGGTCAGCTCCGCTGTTGTTCTGACTGATCTGTGTCCTTTCAGGGTCGACTCCCCGTCAAATGGATGGCACCAGAAGCACTGTTTGACCGTGTCTACACGCACCAGAGTGATGTGTGAGTTTACATTGCCATGCATGCCTCTTCCTTTTTTCCCTCCATCATTTCATGCCATCTGTTCATAAAGTTCATCAAGCGGTAAAGGAATGCAAGTGAACACCATAACCCTGCAACAACAGCATCAAAGCCATTCGAGAGAATGTGCCAGTGTTCCCTGCACCGGAATTTGAGCACAGGAAAAAAAAACTATTTTGAATCCAAATGTAATGTCTTTGGTGGCTGTATTCAACTATAAAACAATACATATTCAACAATAAACATCCATACAATAAACATAGTCCAATTCAAAAGGAGTTCTTTTAATGAATCCGCCAAAAAGACTAACTCGCAAGTAATCAGTTTGAAGCAGCTAATGATTATAATGATCCATTGAATCACAACTTACTGAGGGTCCATTTACACGACACCATTTTTATCCAAAAACTGAAAACTGTATGTGTTTTGGCCGTTCATTCACAAGACAACAGCGTTTTGGGGGGCTGAAAAAAGCAAACTTTGGAAAATGGGTTTCAAAGTGCAAGTTCTGGAAAATGACTGTTATCGTCTCTTTGTAAACTACAAAACGCGAATTTGTGGAAACAGTGATGTCATGCACATGCATTTTACATGTTCAGTCTATATGCGCGTAGTTTCTCTTTTAAAAATGACATCGCCAACTACTAGCTTGTCAGCAAGAATGCAGCATTTTTAATCATTCTCGCAGATCTGTGTGTCGCCTGTACACAAAAAACGAGAAGGAAAAACCCTTCCGTTTTTTAGTACATCGTTATCGGGTAAACGTACATTGAGTGACTAGTCATCATAACTTTTATTCATTTCCGACTTGTAAGATTGTTAACATTACGTGTAAGGTAAGCTTCTATGGGAAGACAAGACAGGGATTTATTTTAGCAATAAATTATATTTAAATTTAAATCGTGTGTGCATCTACACTACCCTTCAAAATTTTGAGGTCAATAAGATTTTTTTTATGTTTCTGAAAGAATTTTCTTATGCTCACCCATCCTGCATTTATCTGACCAAAAATATTAAATGAAAACAGTAATTCTGTGGAAAAATTGCTACAATTTAAAATAATATTTTTCTATTTTAATACATTTTAAAATTTAATTTATTCCTGTGATGGCCAAGCTGAATTTTCAGCATCATTACTCCAGTCTTTAGTGTCACATGATCCTTCAGAAATCTAATATGCTGATTTGGTGCTCAAGAAACATTGCTTTTTATCAGTGTTATGATCTGTTACCTTAATATTTTTGTGGATTCTTTGATGAATATAAAGACATGAATAATGCAAAAATTTTCTATTTCAAATAAACTTATTCATTTTGATCAAATTAATGCATCCTTACTGAATAAAAGTATTAATTTCTTTCAAAAAATGATACAAATTATACTGAGCCCAAACTTTTGAATGGTATTGCATGTGTGTGTGTGTGTGTGTGTATGTTAGCAGACTAGTGTGTGTGTACTTGCACAGCAGGTTTTGATTAGTATGTTAGTATATTGCACACCGTCTCTCAGTAGACCGAACACACATTCATCACACTCAGACTGGTACACAGAGCTGCACTTTCCAATATGTCTAAATACTCTTTAATCCCAGCTGGCCTGAGACGGCAGTAATAAAATAATATCGTCTCCCTCTGCCTATAGGCTCTACTTATGTTATGATATATGAGCAGTGAGCCCTCCATTCACTCAATCTACTCTGTGTGTGTATGTATGTGTGCACCACGCTGATGGGTGTAAATGAGATTTGACTCCGACATAAAGCTAATGAACGCATAGTGATATAATGACGAGCCAATTATTCAGCCCTCATAAGGCTTCTAACTAACTGTGTGTGTATGTGTATGTGTGTATTTGGCCGGGTAGCATTAGCTGGCTCATAGTTCCTGTTGTCTCTTAGCGTGGCTAATTTGATTAGCACTGCTCAGTGGTGGCGTGGGAGGAATGGGGCCAAAACAAAAGAGCCCTGAGTTAACAGAGCAGCTTGTGATAACACACACCCACATACACATTTGTGCGCGCACACACACTCGCTCTAGTTTAATAGACTCACGTCTCATATCACAGACATACATTATAAGCCTCAGTGAGAAGCAACAAAACTCCTCTCTCACATCTGCCAAGTATCTACACCCCAGAGAGAGACAGACAGATAGAGATAGTGAGAATATTGTTACGCCACTATTTCACGCACAACCAGCATATGCCTGACAAGTGCTTAGACACTTAATTTTACTCACTGAATTGGATTTTGTACCTTACAGTACATGTGTGATTGTTGTCCCATATTTGCTCTGAACTGTGACCTCTCTTGTATCACAGGTGGTCTTACGGAGTGTTATTGTGGGAGATTTTCACACTGGGCGGCTCACCGTACCCAGGTATCCCAGTGGAGGAGCTCTTTAAACTGCTGAAGGAGGGTCATCGAATGGACAAACCTGCCAACTGCACTCATGAACTGTACGCGTATGATTTTCTTCACATTTTAGTCTAGAAAACCTTCTTATTCCTCTCTTAAAATAATGTTGCCGATGCTATAATAACACAGGAAAACCATGTAGGGTAGAACGCATAGAGCTGTATAATCTAAAGGCATATGACTACAATAAAAATACAGATATAGCTTTAAAGTTATTCTAAATTTAAAAGAATTGCAGAGTCCACACCACAACTGTAACGATAACGGCACAGAGGAATGATATTGTTTTCCAGCTGATGAACGATATAAACATTGACAGCCAATCAAAATCCATCCTACTTTAAAGAGCTCGTCCTGCGTTATTGTGCGTTGGTGTGGACACCTACAGTGAGGAAAATAAGTATTTGAACACCCTGCTATTTTGCAAGTTCTCCCACTTAGAAATCGTGGAGGGGTCTGAAATTGTCATCGTAGGTGCATGTCCACTGTGAGAGACATAATCTAAAAAAATAATTCCAGAAATCACAATTTTTTCACTATTTATTTGTATGATACAGCTGCAAATAAGTATTTGAACACCTGAGAAAATCAATGTTAATATTTGGTACAGTAGCCTTTGTTTGCAATTACAGAGGTCAAACGTTTCCGAGCCACTCCTTGGTTATCCTGGCTGTGTGCTTTGGGTCTTTGTCATGTTGGAAGACCCAGCCTCGACCCATCTTCAATGCTCTAACTGAGGGAAGGAGGTTGTTCCCCAAAATCTCGCAATACATGGCCCCGGTCATCCTCTCCTTAATACAGTGCAGTCGCCCTGTCCCATGTGCAGAAAAACACCCCCAAAGCATGATGCTACCACCCCCATGCTTCACAGTAGGGATGGTGTTCTTGGGATGGTACTCATAATTCTTCTTCCTCCAAACACGTTTAGTGGAAATATGACCAAAAAGTTCTATTTTGGTCTCATCTGACCACATGACTTTCTCCCATGACTCCTCTGGATCATCCAAATGGTCATTGGCAAACTTAAGACGGGCCTGGACATGTGCTTGTTTAAGCAGGGGAACCTTCCGTGCCATGCATGATTTCAAACCATGACGTCTTAGTGTATTACCAACAGTAACCTTGGAAACGGTGGTCCCAGCTCTTTTCAGGTCATTGACCAGCTCCTCCCGTGTATTTCTGGGCTGGTTTCTCACCTTTCTTAGCATCATTGAGACCCCACGAGGTGAGATCTTGCATGGAGCCCCAGTCGGAGGGAGATTGACAGTCATGTTTAGCTTCTTTCATTTTCTACTGATTGCTCTAACAGTGGACCTTTTTTCACCAAGCTGCTTGGCAATTTCCCCGTAGCCCTTTCCAACCTTGTGGAGGTGTACAATTTTGTCTCTAGTGTCTTTGGACAGCTCTTTGGTCTTGGCCATGTTAGTAGTTGGAATCTTACTGATTGTATGGGGAGGACAGGTGTCTTTATGCAGCTAACGACCTCAAACAGGTGCATCTAATTTAGGATAATAAATGGAGTGGAGGTGGACATTTTAAAGGCAGACTAACAGGTCTTTGAGGGTCAGAATTCTAGCTGATAGACAGGTGTTAAAATACTTATTTGCAGCTGTATCATACAAATAAATAGTAAAAAAATCATACATTGTGATTTCTGGATGTATTTTATGTCTCTCACAGTGGACATACACCTACGGTGACAATTTCAGACCCCTCCATGATTTCTAAGTGGGAGAACTTGCAAAATAGCAGGGTGTTCAAATACTTATTTTCCTCACTGTATATAGTTTGTTATAGTTATCGTTCTTGGTGTGAACAGGCCTTTGAAGCAGATTATGTACAATGTATTCTAGCAGAATGCTCATTGTCATATCTTGTGTGTTATCTACAAATACTCTTTATAAGTAACATCTGTAATTGTACAGATTCAATTCAATTGAGGTATTTTAATATGGACCAATTTCAAGGGGGCGAATATTTGCAGGCCATGTCGTAAATACCGTAATTACCAGATGAGAACCTAGACGTTCTACTCAAACTTGAAATTATATGCTTCAATGGCAACACTATTAAAGGTGAACTATGTAGGATTTTTGCAGTAAAATATCCAGAAACCAATAGGCCAGTGTTATATATTTTGTTCAGTTGAGTACTTAGAATATCCCAAATGTTTTAAACTATTTGTAAATCGTGAGAAAATTGCTATTTTAAACAAGGAACCGGGACGTGTGAGCCATGCGTGTGAGGGAGTCGCCTGTCGATTGCGTCATATCTGCGTCACCCTCGGTCTCCGGTTTTATTCAGTGAAACACTTTACTCTCACTGCATTGTGAACAAGTGTCATAGCAGCCGCCGAGCGAACGTCATAACTTCCTTTTCAACACACTCAGATATATCTAATACGATAAACAGAGTTGCGTTACCTCAAACTCATGACTGGAAAAGAGGAAGTGGCGCCGGTAACCGTGTCATAATAAAAGTCCCGCCAGCGACTATGCCATAATAACAGTCCCGCTCTTAAATCGCTCCTGCGGCCTTGCTCAGCTCCACAACACTCGGTCCTGCTCTGCTTCAGACTACAGTAATGTTAATAATCGCATCCATGAACATGATTTCTGCCCGAGTCCTATCCTGACTGTTTCCCACCGGCTGTGAGGTGAAGACCACATGTCCCGAGATTCTGCGCTCAAACGTGCCGTCATCAAACTACGCCTTTGTTTTGTACAGGCGACCTCTAGTGGACGGAAAAGCTACATAGTGTAGCTTTAATGCCAACATTAATCTGTGTAATTTGAGTAATCAATAGATAAAACAATACAACAACAGAAATAACAGTGTATGTTATGCAATACCTTATGAATCAACTTATAATTTATTTAACAGGTTCTTAGTTACTTCTAGCTACATTAAACTGTATCGTATTCATTTACTTTAAGATTATCATTGCATTATTATGACATTAACCGTCAAGTATGTGAATTATTAAATAGAAATATTACAAGCTAAATGCTTAACTTCATTTTACTGCTGAAGCCGCAGCCATTTTGGGTGTAATTACGGTAATTCTGACAAGGTGTGGATGTACCTATTGTCCATCAATCAAGTTAATTTCTGGCACTGATGGGCAGTATTTTATTTTGCAGCACATGTATGTAGAGTAAATGCATATATTGTTTTGCATCATGTGATTGGCACAGGTACATGATTATGCGGGAGTGTTGGCACGCCGTTCCTTCGCAAAGACCCACGTTCAGACAGCTGGTGGAGGATCACGACAGGGTTCTTTCCATGACCTCCACTGATGTAAGAGCTCCCGTGCATCAAACCAAGCACCTTAACTCTTACACCTAACTGTTACAGCCCAATCTGATGTGTGTGTTTGTGTGCATCTGATCGTTTAGGAGTATCTGGACCTATCGGTATCGTTCGAGCAGTACTCGCCGACCTGCCCGGACTCCAACAGCACCTGCTCTTCCGGCGACGACTCCGTGTTTGCTCACGATTCCTTACCCGAGGAGCCCTGCCTCCCTAAACATCACCACCACCACCACCACCACCACAGCAATGGGGTCATAAGAACATAAGGACCCTCGATAGGAATGGTGGTTTGTGGGGACCTTTCGTTTTACTGCGCTGGACCAACATGTAGCGGCAACGCAGACGGCGTTCCTGGCACAGTGCGGATCTCATGAAACGAGAAGCTTCAGACTTCCAACAGTTCAAAGGTCTGAAGGACAGATTACGCCCCTGTCCTTCAGCTCCTCCTTTTCTTCCAAATCATTATTCAGCTTTCTGTCTTCGAAAAAAGAGAATTCCTATTTTTGTATTTGGCCAGTTTCGTTTTTTCCTTTGCGCGACACAGTCAGAAGGGTCAAACCATTCCGTGCCTACCAAAAAACAAACAGACGGACAAATTGCTGGACAGGAAACAAAAAGAACGGATCGACACTGTGTTACAGCACAGTTCTGAAGCGACAGACAGAGTCGTCAAGTGTTTTTACAGCAATATCTGACTGGAGTGAGAATCAAACCCATGGCCAGTCTCTCCTCTCCACTCCTCACAAAGAACGTTTTTCATCCTTTTTTTTTTATAAGAAAAGAGTGAAAGGTCTCCTAGATGTGAGATTTAATTAGAAGATATATAACTGTGTGCTTTGTATGTATCTTAAAGTTTTTATTGTAAATATATAGATATAAATATGTATCATATTGCAGTCAGTAGCAGTGTACTTAAAAAAAACAAAAAACAAGAAATAATGACATTTTAAGAGCAAGTGAGCATACACTGTTGAGATCATGTAAACATTTAATCTGAAAAAAGCAAAACAAAAGTTTTATTTGAATTAACGTGTATATTTGTAAAGCTATTTATAGACACAAGGTTTTTAAGGGGGTCTAAAATTATAGTCGGGTTTGGTACTGTAAAAACAAAGGGGTTTTCTTCTTTTCAATTTTGTATGTTATTTACCACAGAAGTGCAAGATTTATTTTTGCTTTTTTTTTCTCTTCTTCTTCCATTTCTTAGTTTACATTGACAAGAATGTATGAGAAACTAATTGGCGATATCAGCAGAGCAAAATGATGAAATGATGAACTCTAAAGCATGAAATAAGTTGCTTTGCCCGTATCTCAGTATTGAATTTCACGATAAAAGGACCACAAGTGCTTCTGCTCTTCATGAGGAAACTGCACTGATTTTTAACTCCTGTCAGACTCACACTTAAAGCACTTTTCATCATTTTGTATAGTAAAAAATTATAATATCTGGGCTTCCATGCATGAGACATAAGCAGATCTGTTCACCATAGTATTTATATTTTTAAAAAAAGAACAGTGTTGGTTTTCCCTGAAGATGAGCGCTGTGATCCTTTCATCCGGATCTATGATATGAAGGAGTGCTATGTGGGTAAAACCTAACATGGCATATAGAAATATGGTGAAACCATATTATGAGTTTGTTGCTCTTATTTGCTCTTTTGCTAATGAATATGTATAGTAACATTTTGAGGTAATCCTCCGGGTCGAAAGTTTTCAAAGTGCCAAAATCTTTCTCTCTGCTCTGAGTTTTATGTTAATGAGTACAGAACCGTTATTGCTATTCAACTCTAGCGTGCATGGTTGTCAGATGAGTGTCTCTGGCCCTGCGAATCTAAGCGAAGCATTATGGGATAGCTTGGTCGTGTCTCAGGGTGTCCTCAGACAATTGCATTCAAGCAGAAAGCCGGCAATAATATATAATGGGGAGAAAAGGAGGATGATTCGCTTGCTGCTAAACTACGAAAACTGTAGATTTTGATACGAGATGACTGTACAGGTGCCGAGCGAAGCAGTCGCTCCCTCCTCCTGCAAAACGTTGCATTTTTTTGTACTTGTTAAGTGCCTGGGAGGGAGTTGAGTGGCTGAATATTGCGACATACGGTTTGAATGTACAGCCACATCAATAAAAGATATAAGCAGGGTGTTTCTTAAAACGATAAAGTCGATGTTCGTACGGCACTTTGTTACCTTAATTCTCAGATTGGGTTCTCAAAGATATGGATGGCGTTAATTTCTTCTTCCAGCTGAGGGACATACAGTGTTTTGAGTGTTTGTCTGTTGTGTGCGAGTTCTTCGTTTACTGTTTGGTGTGGGGGTGGCAGGGCAAGCGATCGCTCTCAGCTTCCTTTTTTTGTACAACCTGTAACCTCTGGCTCGCCTCCTCATCCTCCGCTCTACTACTGACAGCCCTCTTGCATTGTTTCAAACATATCAAACAATGTTGCTGGTCCTTTTCCCTTCTTGTCACGAATCAACATTATTTATTTCCTCGTATTTATGTTTTATTTTGTTTTTCTTTATCCGTTTCCTTTCATGACCTTGTCTTATTCAAAAGGCCAGCATTCCTTCACGCTTCCGTGTTTTAGGATGGAGGTAGAGCCGAGATTCATTTAGAGGTTGAAGAAAGTTTTCTTTACAATGTTTACAATGAACATCCAGACGGTGTCAAAGGACAATGTGTTTCCCCCGGCACTTTTAAAGTGGCTGGATGATGAGCAATACTGGTCTGATGTCAACACTCTTTCATTTGACTCATTTGTTCTTTTCCTCTTAAGCTCTATTTGATAGTGCCATTCAGCTCTTATTAGAATTAAGATATTAAATTAAGTTATAGATTTAAATTTGCAGATGATTGTTGTATGTCGAGTAGATTTTATATAGGTGTGTTTTTGTTTCGTTTTGTTTTAATAGGGATGAAAGCTTCTTTACAGAAGAATTGCATTGCATTCCAGGTAGATTTCTTTCTTTACGCGGCGAGGTAACACGTTTGCAGAATTAAGTCATTCAGCATCTGCATCCCTCTCTGTTTAACAAAGGAATGGAATAGTTGACTAACAGTGTTTTGTTATTTTTCCATATCTCTGTATATGTGGAACATTCCGTTCTGTTTCAGTTGTGCCCATTGCGAGCTGTTAAACCTCTTTACACTCTATCAGTCTGTGCCTGACGGAATTATGCTGTCAATCAAAACCTTTTCAATAAACACAACAAAACGAGTGTTTGATTGTCACTTATTTTTTAAATCAATACTTGCCCTACTCACTATTTCATTTTTATTTAGCCAACAAGAGTAGGAGAGAATTTGATAAGCATATTATGGCATAATCCTCAGTCCTAACTATACATGAACACATGAATACATTAAACTAATGGAAAACAATCAGCCGAAATGCTTTTGGAGGGCTGAAATCCTTAAAGGGATAGTTCACACTGAAATTAATCTTTTACTCACCCTGCTGTTGTTCCAGTGCCCTAAATCCTTCTATCTTTTTTGGACCTTAAAGGCAGAAATTTTAAAAATAGTCATGCACGTGCTCCTTCCTATAATGGCAGTGAAATGCGACCAGGCTTAAACATTACAAAAAATAAACAAAAGTATCACGCAATGATACAGTGAGACGCGCACCATATATGGAAAGTGTTCAGGAGGCATACCATAAGGTTTTGCGAGAAAGAAACCGTATTATTAAGTCAAAATACAGAGTTCGGCCATTACTCTGCGCGCTCCTGTGAGTGCGTGCGAGTTGTCAGCCCCTCACGCAATGTTGTCATGACAACCGGTACACAACATTCACTTCAGGAGGTTGTATTATTAGTATTATTGTATTATTTTTTTATCATATACCTTACAGAAAAGAGGAGAATCGCCTGATTTCTCAAAATGGTGTGTGTGCTTATCCTGGGTACCATCCTGGGTACCATGACAACAGTACGCGTTATAGTAAGCATGAGTGCCGGCGCCTGCTGACGGCTTGCACGCACTCAGAGGAACGCACACAGAGGAACGGCAGAGCTCCGTGTTTTGGCTGAATAATACAGGGTTTTTTCTCGCAAAACCTCCTGAACACTTTCCATACATGGTGCGCATCTCACTGTATCATTGCGTGATACTTTTGTTTATTTTTTGTAATGTTTTAGCCTGGTCGCTATTCACTGCCATTATAGGAAGGAGCGCGTGCAGGACTATTTTTTAAATTTCTGCCTTTGAGGTCCGAAAAAGATATAAGGACAGGCACTGGAACAACAGCAAGGTAATTAAAAGATGGCTTTATTTTCATTCAGGGTGAACCATCCCTTTAACAGAAACAGTGACGTTTAACATAAACAGTTGTTTCAGTGTCTATTTCATGCACATAAAACGTCAGCAGTGTCGACACACTTTACAGTAACCAAAAATTATGCTACAATAACAATATATAAAATGTACTGCCTGAAATATCAATTAATTAATTTAATTTATCACCTGAGATCATGACACCTTTTAACCCGAAATTTTTAATTGTCATTTACTCATCCTAAAGTTGTTCCAAACTTGTATGAATTTCTTTCTTCTGCTAAACACAAAAGAAGATATTTTGAAGAATATGAGTAACCAAACAGCTGATGGACCCCATTGACTTTCTAGTATGGAAAAAAACAATACTAAGGAAGTCAATGGGGTTCATCAACCAATATTCTTCAAAATATCTTTGTGTTCAGCAGAAGAATTTTAGTTTTAGTTTCAGTTTTTAACTAAATGAAAACCTTAATTTTGGTCTTGGTAAAAATATAATTTTGGGGCAACATTATATAGATAATGTGCAGCTATTCAGTCATTAATGCAAAAATCACAATGACCTTTTATTCACCCTGACAGAATTATTTTGCAATAATGATGAGATGTATATAAATTATCCCATTTACTACATGCCTACGTACTTAATAAATAAATGTGACCCTGTACCACAAAACCAGTCATAAGTCGCACAGGTATATTTGTGGCAATAGCCAACAATACATTGTATGGGTCAAAATTATCGATTTTTCTTTTATGCCAAAAAACATTAGGATATTAAGAAATGATTGTGTTCCATGAAGATATTTCGTAAATTTCTTACCATAAATATATAAAGTAGTAATATGCATTGCTAAGGACTTCATTCATGTGGACAACTTTAAAGGTGATTTTCTCAATATTTAGATACATTATCAGTTTCCAGGTTTTCAAATAGTTGTGTATCGGCTAAATATTGTGGAAAGCTTATTTATTCAGCTTTCATATTATGTATAAAATTGACCCTTATGACTGGTTTTGTGGTCCAGGGTCACAAATAACATGGACATGAAATATGGGTTAGCTTAAAAAGAGTCTTTCACAGCATATAAAGTAATCGGCCTAGCTATAAGACTATGCTATTGTTTCCTTGCTCCCTTGACTATACACACATAAGCATATAAATAAGTACTGAACTCCTCCAAGGACAGTTAATTACAGCCAATGGTCAATTTGAGACGTATGATGACACCAAATTAACTTAATTTTAACTTGCACTCTCTCTTTTTAAAGTAATGCAAGCTAAGTGAAGCCATTAGCAACTCTATTGACAGCATTACGAGTCTTACTTAACCAACAATGACAGACGCTGGAACGCAAGTTGCTAATGGAATAGAGTTCTGAATAAAACAAAAAGTTTCAGACTAGGATAAACCGTCACACGAATTGCATTTGTGACTGTGAGTGTTTGTTTGCTGGAGTCCTGCTGGCTCTTCAGAGCTGAAAGACTCAAATATGTCCTGAAGGGGAACATCCTGCTTCCCCAGAGCTCTGAAGAGACTCATTCAGTCCGTTAAGATATGTGTGTGTGTATGTGTGTGTGTGTGCTCGTGCGCATGGACTTTACTCTGCAGCTGAAGAGCTCCTTTCACAAATGTGTTTGAGAGAGCCAGGTCTAAATTGGTGTGTCTGATTCAGAGCTGTGTTTGCTCAGGGGGAGGCTTTGCATCCCTCATCCCTTTACACCTCTTTTTTTTTATTCTTGCTGGGTTCTCTGACTCCCACAAGCCTCGATTTCTCTCATTTTCCCTCCCCACATGTCATCTCTCGCTGCTGTCACCCTATTGCCAGGCTGTCCCACTGCGCAGTAGTTTGGATGTAATTGCTTAAGGGTCACTGAAAATCAGTCACCTTCCAGTCAGACTCTTCAAAACCAGACGCTCTATGGGATTTGTCAGATTTGTAATCTTTCCATAGCCATCTGTATGTTACAAAGCGCTTTACAAACTTTTGGTTATATTTCTGCATAATTAGTTTTGCTGAAGGCAACTTCAATGAGGACATCTGTTTATGTCCAGATGCGTAATATGTTTGGTCACGCAGTGGCACTAGTGATGCTGAAGTCATCCTAAAGAGCGCTGAAGGAATGAGCTGTGCATTGCTGCTGACCGCATCGGTGGCATGCTTGCAATGATCACAGAAAATCAATTAGACTCTGAAAATACACATATATACAGTAATGCACATACAATGGAACCAAAACGTAAAATTTGTATTGAGACCGAAATAGTCGCATATATGCATAGCTTATATAAATGTATTACTATATACGTATACAGCTCTGGAAAATATTAAGAGACCACTGCAAAATTAGTTTCCAGTTTCCCTGGATTTATTATTTGGGTAGTTGACAAATATGCAGTACAAAATGTTTTTGTGTGTGTGTGTGTAAAACACCACTTTTGAAGAAAAAATAAATATTGTGTAGTGTGAAGTCTGATGTTTGAGAAAAGTATGTCAATTATTTCACAGTTTTTTGAAAATTTTTACTGAAATGTGTCCTATGGTGTGACATAGCAACAATTAAAGGGATAGTTCACCCAAAAATGAAAATTAGCCCATGATTTACTCACCCTCAAGTCATCCGAGGTGTATATGACATTCTTCTTTCAGACGAATAAAATCTGAGTTATATTAAAAATGTTCTGTTTTTAAAAAATTTAAATCAGTATATGGTGTAACACCGGAGGACATGGTTTTGAGTGACATAATGTGTTCCTACACTTTTAGAAATATATGGGTGAAAATGATTGAAAATGCTTGTTATTTACTAAAATAGACACTATGCCTGAGGTATTTACTATTTATTAACATTTTTATGCAGTCATTTATAAAGTTGTGATTTATTGAACCATGCTTGAGACAATTTTGAGATTTGGCTCAAAAAAACAAAATAAAATCAAAAGACAGGAGTTTTTATATGAACAGGTCCATGTAAGAAAAGTAAATGTCAACCATTTACTGCATTTTATTAATTTATTCTTTTATTTGACTGGGACAATGCAGAAAAAACATTGCTACAATTTCAAGCAGCCGATGCTCCACATATAGGCTTCTAGCCAAAGGCTAATTTGCAGCCCCTTGTCAGCTAATTTGTTATTTTAAATGAGGACAATACTAATTATATTCATTTTTATCTTGTGCGACAGTTAAAAAGGCCATGTCATGTCAGCAACCCATTTATATGTATCTGTTTGAGTAAAATGAACATTTTTGATTTATCCTACAATTTATTTGCAGAAAATGTAACAAAATAACGAAAAAAGATGCTATGTTTTCAAACCTCGAATAATGCAAAGAAAATGTTTATATTAATTTTTAAACAACACAATACTAATGTTTTAACTTTGCTTTGGTGGAATAACCCTGATTTCCAATCACAGCTTTCATGCTCCCGTATCAGTCGGTTACATTGCTGTTGGGCGAATTTAAGCAGCTTCGCTTTATTTATTGGCTGTTGACCCTCTTGCTCTCAATCCAGAGGTTTTCCGTGGGTTCAAGTCTGGAGATTGTGATGGCCAAGACAGGGTCTTGAACTGGTGGTCCTCCATCCACACCTTGATTGGCCTGGCTGTTTGGATCAGATCATTGTCCAGCGGGAAAAAAATATCCTTCAAGTTGAGGACATTGCCATGCTTCATGCTTCTTCCTGGATAACCTTGTACTTGGCTTGAGTCACGCGTCCTTCACAAAGACAAATCTGCCAAATCTTCTCTGATGAGTCCAGTTTTCAGCTTTGCCCAACACCTGGTCCTCTAATGGTTAGACAGAGGCCTGGAGAGGCCTACAAGCCACATTGTCTCACACCCTCTGTGTAATTTGGTGATGGATTGGTGGTTCTTCAGTGAGGCTAGAATCGGGCAGATACGTCTTTGCGAAGGATGTATAATACAAGTCACTAGGGATGCCACAATACTCAATATAATATTGAAACGTTCGGTACGGCATTCACGGTCCAATACGCGCTTGTGAATTGCGTTTTTTTTCGGTTTTCATTTAATTAATTATTTTTCTACAAATTCTTTCATTTGCCTCCATCCCAATATATTGAACAACGCGACATACATTCACATCAAACGTTAGTGGTAGAGTTATACTCACGGAACACTATAGTTACTCACAATCACGAAAGTTCATTATTTGCATGCGTTTTAAAGCCTTGCCGGTTTCATTCGCGTGCGCGGTCTTAACATGTGCTTTTCCAAGCGCGCGCACTAAACGCCTGTCAAACAAGTGATTACTGGACTAAATAGTCGTCTTACTGCGCTAATACTGTCAAATACACACAAGGTTAACATAAACACAGTCGGTTATGTCTAAAGTGAAAGTAAAATCGTGTGTGTCTGTATAATAGATGCACGGAGGTCTTAAATTGACAACAGCGCAGCCTATAGTGAACACGCGATCCTTAAAGGGACAGTTCACCTCTAAAATTATGTCCTTATTTACTCACTCTAATATTGTTTCAAACCTGTACTCATTTCTTGATGACAGAATTTTCATTTTTGAATGAACTATCCCTTTAATGTTAATACAACAACAAAAGACAAAGAGAAAATCACTCACTGCTCTTGACTGAAAAACGAATACAGTAGCTTTAATAAGAATCAATGTATTTTTTATAGTGAAGTCTATGTAGTGTTTTATTTTACATTCATTCATTCAATTTCATACTTTAATGCTACTGTACAGCTCTGAGCTGCCAGTGTAAATCATTATATATATATATATATATATATATATATATATATATATATATATATATATATATATATATATATATATATATATATATATATATATATATATATATATATATATATATATTTTTTTTTTTTTTTTTTTTATACAATACACTAGGAATACAATGTTTTTTTTAAGTAAAGTTTTGAGTTTAAGGTAGTTTTTTCAATTCTTTTAAGTAAAACAAAGAAAGAGTATTGCAATAAAAAAATTGTCTTTTTTCTTCTTAACCTCTTGCTGTTCCTGTCGCCTAAGAATAGAATAACAAAAAAATAATGTGACAAGCCATCAGAACCGAACCGAACCGAAAACCGTGGTTAAAAACCGAGGTATGTATTGAACCGTGGAATAACTGTATTGTTGCATCCCTACAAGTCACGTAACAAGATTATTCTGAAACAAAAATTGCTTCCTTCTGCTCTGACAATGTTCCCCAACTCGAAGGATTGGTTTTTCGTGCAGGACAATGCTCCAATCCACACAGCCAGGCCAATCAAGGTGTGGATGGAGGACCACCAGATCAAGACCCTGTAATGGCCATCACAATCTCCAGACCTGAACCCCACTGAAAACCTCTGGAATGTAAGCAAAAGGGTCATCAGCCATTAAAAAAAACCCAGGCTGCTTGAATGTTTTCGCCAGGAGTGGCATAAAGTTGCCCAACAGCAATGTGAGCGACTGATAGGAAGCATGCCAAGAGCCTCTGGCTGCTTTTTATGCCTTCAATCAATCGACCAAGCTCAGAAAGTTGTGCGCAAACATCACACTTCAGAGACTGTACAATGCGTTTTTATGTATGATGTTGACATGGTGAAACATATTAACATGAGCTGATGTTTTATTTTTTTTTATTTAGTTTATTGAAAGATAAACTCCTTTGTCATGACTCAAACCATGTTCATGAATCCTGTCATAGTTGATAAACTACATTTTTAAAAAGAGCAGCACAAGTGCTCCTAAAAAATGTAAGCATAGAACCCGAATGCATCACATGTTGATCAGTTTGGTGTATCAGAATGTTAAGGCTGTGACCATAGTGGAATGGGTGGGACATGTCCCCACCACTTTTTGCCAGGGTCGATATTGTCTCCACCTGACACACCAAGCCAACGTCAAAAAACTAGCATCAACAAAAGCAGACTGTGTTGTAGCCTCGTGTCAGCTATAAAAGGACTGCAGACGACTGCCAACTAGCATGTGCGTTCTGCACCTGTGTGTAAGGAAATAACAGTCTATATCAGAAGGTATCAATAGTCGATATCAAGGAAAAACAAAAGTAGGACTGCAGATAAACTTAGACTTAGAACAGCCTGCTGTCTGTGCCATCTAGACTTAATAACTTACGCTCACCGACGGCCCTTAAGAGCATTTGATTTTGGAAAAATATCCATTTCACAACTGCTCACACAATGATGCTGTTCAAAACCCAAGATGGTGGACGCCTCACAGGGCTTCAGAATTCTACTAATGCAAAAGCTATGTGTTTGTTAGAGCTGATGATAGGCCACAAGATATCTGTGGGCACCTGGTACTCCACACTGCAGCTCTCATTGTGACTGGATCCCTCAGTGCTTTATATGTGGTATACAGGGGTATAAACATACAAAAATTACTCACATGCATTTCAGGGTAGACTATACGAGTACACCTCAGGGTCCTTGTAATCAGCACACCATGTCGTTTTCAGAATTAAAGGGGTCACATCAGGAGAATATACTATAAAACCTTTCAGAGCTCAAAACTTTCAAAAGACTATCTTTAGCTGCAATAACCTGATTGTTATGAAATCCTTGGGTTTCTGACATCACAGAGGCTTTGCGAAGAGAATGCAATTGCTATTGAGTCCAATATATTCTGCATCACTCCATCAATCAATTCGCAATTCGATCTGTTTAGCCCAAAGTAGTAGTAACTGCGGGCCGGTAACACTTCATTAATGAATAACTACACAGGAGCAAATGAGTAACGTAATATTTACACTCAAGTAACTACTATTAACTAACAAGAAACTCTGATTAACGAATTAGTAAGTAATAGTGCTCAGTTGAATGTGGTAGTTCACTATTAGCTAACTCCCAAAGGACTACTAAGAACTACTACATACAGGTTCATAATTCACATGAATAATGCATAATGTATAATTAATTCTAAAGTGAAGGTAATGGTAACCCACTAGTTAGGGCTCAAGTGTTACTACATCCTTCTAAAGGAATGACTAATTATTTGGATCAGTATTTAAAAGTGAAAAACATGTTTTTGAGTAAGGTTTTGGATAGTAACACTTGAGTAATTAGTGGGTTACCATAATCTTCACTTTGGAATACTGATCAAAATAACTAGTAAAAAAAAGTATGTAGTAACACGAGTCAGTACTATCGAAAACCTTACAAAAACGTCAAAAGTTTACAATGACTTCAGTAATTACTAGAGTTATCGTGTTTTTCACTTTAGAATACTGATCCAAATAATTAGTCATTCCTTTAATAATACCTGATTTAATTTAATAGGATTTAATAATACCCGAGTCATTGCTAATGGGTTACCATTACCTTCTCTTTAGAATTAATTATACATTATGCATTACTCTCATTAAAAGGTGGGGTAAGTGCTTTCTGGTAACCGATGTTGATATTTCAAATCACCAAAACAAACACGCCCCTACCCCAAAAGGGTCTTGCCCTTATTTTGATAGCTCCGCCCCACACATACATATACGCAACGCAGGCAACGACTATGGCGGAATCTGCTGTGCCAGCCGGCCGAGGGTACGATGCCATCAATAAGTGAAATAAGTGTGTTACTATGGTAATCCAGGTTGAATGTTCAGTGAAAAAGTCATCCCTTACATCCCAAAAACACTAAAACAGTTCTCATGAACAACTCGATAGCACGAGCACGACAGTCCAACTAACGAACACATTACAATTATGACAAGATTAGAGGGCTATAGCGATCACAAAAACACCAACAGTTCTCATGAACAACTCAATAGCACAAGCATGACAGTCCAACTAACAAACATATAACAAATATGACAAGATTAGAGAGTTATAGCATTCACGAAAAGAAGAACCAAAGGAAACAAAGATATATTAGGAGTTTATTATCTTACTTTTCGGACACACTGTGGGAGCTGACGCTTGAAAAAGACAGTGGAGGAGGTTTAGACGCTCCAGGCTTATACAGTGTAGAAATGAATGGGGCTTTATCAACGCTGAAGTGAATGACAATACGACTGCAAGTGGACAAACAAGCGAATGACACACAAGCATATTCAAGCAAAAGCCAGCATATATTAGTTCTGTGAAACAAAACAAAACCAATGTACTCGCCTATCGAGAAGAAATAAAGCAACCTCGGCGTCCGATTGCAGGCCTTGGCGCTCCTTGAGTTCTCTCCAGCGCTGGAAAGCTGACATGTCTTGCCTGATCGTAAGCCTTCTTTTGTTCCACAGACACGCGTTTTTTATCTGCCATCTCTCTCTTTCCGTCGTTGCTCGGCTAATGTCCGTCCTGTGTGGTGTATTTTGAATAATACCATGCACTGAGCGCTCTCTTCTCACCATCATTAGTAGACACACCCATTACTGCTGATTGGCCACAAGTTTGTTTTGGTACTCGGCCCGAGACACTTTTTTAAAGCATTTTTTAAATAACACTTACCCCACCTTTAATTATGAACTGTAGTTCTTAGTAGTCCTCTGTGAGGTAGGGAAAAAATTGTAGTTACTGATTAACTAATAGTGAACTACCACATTCGACTATAAGCACTATTACTGTAATGAACTGCTCTGAGACACGAAGACTGAGGATCCAAACGCAGCTTTATTAAAGGGTAATCCACAATCGTAGTCAAAAAACAGGCAAAAGGTCATTCACAGGCAAGCAGTCCAAACAGGCAAACAAGACAGGAGAGACAGGCAAAAGGATAATCCAAAACCAAGAGACAAAAAACCAGGGTCAGAAATGAAGCAATACAACAAACAAGACTTCGCAGTGAATGACAAGGTAAACAGGCTAGATATAGGCAGAGGTAATGTGGTAAATTAGACACAGGTGTAAACAATAAAGTGCTAATGAGTCCGGGCAAAGGATAATGGGTAATGTAGTTCTTGATGGAGTGACAGTCCAGGGTGGAGTGCCCTCTAGTGGTAATCAGGGTCACTCTCACTGGTGAATTGTGACAATTACTAACTCATTTATTAATCAGAGTTTCTTGTAAGTTAATAGTAGTTACTAGAGTGTTAATATTGCATTACTCACTTGTTCCTGTGTAATTATTCATGCCTGTTTCACCATGAATTCACCACAAAACCATGGAATATTGCAGTATTTATCATAAGTAATTTATCTGTGCACATCTCTTCACTTATCTGATGGTCTGTTTCCTGACATGAGGGCGGGACAACCTGTCAATCTCGAGATCACAGCAATAGCAAACCACAATGATCCAACCATCCAATCAGTTCCCAATGGACAAAATCAAGCTCCTACATTTTTTTCTTGAGAAAGAAGCAGCTTCAGATATACGCCACAACAGGGAAGAAAAGACTGTCGCAACTTCCATTTCATGCCATCTTTAAATTAAATAATGAAAATACAGTTTCATGGCTGGTAAAATCTCCCAAAATACATTAAACCAGTGGCACGGGAAAATGTTTTTATTCATTTCACATGCAAAGCGGGAGTCTTAAAGGTAAAGCAGCAACAGACGAGTCATTTAATTATATGGGTCAGAGAGGGGGTGGAAAATGGTTATAAACTAAATTATGACTTTTGGCACTAAAGAAAAACTTTGACTAAAATTATATATGAACCACAGAGAATAAGATGTTTAAATAATGCCTCTAATACGTTTTAAAAATAAAAAGGACATTAAAAGCCATAACATCCCTGTAACTATGAGTTGTGAGTAGTGTAGGGATGATTATTGCTCTCTGTACCCAATTCTGGTCTGTCTCCTCAGTCAACACGGAATATTTTTCTGACCAAAGAAAGACTCCAAAAAAGACCAAAAACGAGAGGATGCAGGAAACCTCCTCCCGACTGCACTTAATTCATTTGATTTGTATATATATATATATATATATGTGTGTGTTTGCTGGACTCATGTCGTGCCAGACCTTTCTGTAATTGTTGCTGGTTGACTGTGTGTAGTGCACACTAAAGCACACACACACTCATCGGTGGTCTGAGGTATGCAATAACAGGCAGAGTTTGGGAGGCCCGAGCATAATTAATACCTTCGATGTGGTTACAGAAAGGGCAGAGTCACAGACTATTTTTTGCTAAATTTAATAAAGTAAAAACATGTTTTCATGTGCATGTGTGTGCCCGGCTGGCACTGCGCTCTGACCAGACAAGATGTTTACCGTTAGTCTGTGGCGTTGGACGGCGGAGCAGCAACATTTTTCAGCCCCTATTAAAAAGCCACTGCAGACACCAACGCTTATGACGCACAGAGCAAAAACGGGAGAAGGGGGAGAGCAGAAAGGCAGAAGGTAAAAATGACAAGAAAGTGAGAAGGAGAGGTACGTGTCAAGTGTAGCGTCAGTGTGGAGACTCCTCTGACAAATGGCTGAAGTCCAAACTGAAGCTGGCTGAGGTGAGGGACTCCCCGCCATACTGACAGAAGTTTACACAAAGCTTCAGGAAATTTGAACGAGTAGTAACGCCAGCACAGCAGAATGTGAACCTGAACGGTAAAAGATGAGTAAGAGAAGACACTCATGAGGCACTCAATCAACCTTTGGCTGATTAGAGAGATGGCAGAAGCATCATGCCCATTCACTTTAGGTTTCTGAATCAAGTGAATGTAAATGCAACTGCCAATAAATAAAAGAAAATAATCAAGAAAATAATCAAATTAAAGGTGTCATGAACTGGCTTTTTTAATTCTTTTTATACTGTTATCTGAGGTCTACTTGTGATGTTCGAGTGGTTTTTACATTCTACATCAACATCATAATGAATAAGTAATAGGCTATTTTCTGCCCTGGTAATGAGCTTCGGATCCCCCATGAGTATGCGTGAGGCATTGTTTTGAAAGAGTGTGGGAAAATGGCAACCGGAATGATTAATCTATAGGGCTCGCAAAAGGTCTTTATCAAACAAACACAATGATTTATCTCTCATCCACCAGCAATTAATATGAATGTCATTTTATATACTTGGCCCGCCCGATCGGTGGATATACGCGCGCGCCAAGTACGTTGCAGACAGCATGATCAAAACTTCCGCGATTGTATTTTTCCTTCAAATATCAAGTCAAGAGAGTGAACAACGCGCATCAAGAAAGGAATGTGATTTCACTATTTAAGATGATACGTATTGGTAGCCCGTCTGGAAAACACTTAGCCCCGGGACGTTGGGCTTTGTGAGCCCTGTGACAGTGGGAAGTTATGTTTAGTTAGACATGTACACAATGTAATAATGCAATACTATCACATTAGTGTGTTGCTCAGGGTTCTTGCAGGTTTCAGAAAGTCAAATTTAAGACCTTTTTAAGACATTTTAAGACCACAAAGATTGAAATTTAAGACCTATACGACACATTACCAAAATTACTTAAATCAAAGAAATAATAAAAAAAGCAATGACATTAGTAACCCTCCACAGCCAACAACGTGCCAAATGCCCAAAACCTTAGGCCCAAAATGAAAATAGGCTAAAACAAACTTGCCCTCAAATAGAATAGATTACAAAACAGCATATTAACAGCCTAATAGAGATTGAACAGGGGATGCACTAGGGAGATAGGATAAACTAGGGATGCACGATTTGGGGAAGATATCTAATTGCGATTATTCTGGTTAAAATGCTAATTTTTATTTATTTTATTCTTTTTACAAATGAAGTGTATGCATATAACATTTTATATATTAATGTTTATATATTAACGAGACTAATAATAATGATTATATTCAATAAATACAAATATTTAACAAAATTAGAAATATTACTATTACAATAACATTTTAATTATTAAAAATAGAGTATTTAAGAATACATATAACAATATAATAATAATACTAATAAAATAACATTTATATTTTACAGAAAACTTATTTTACAGAAAAAAACCTGCTGGGTTACCTGTTAATATGCAGACAGCCTATGACTAAAAATCATTAGAAAGGTCTAAAGATTTATTGTAAAAAATAAAATAAAAAAATAAAGAAATTCTGTGCTTTTTATCTGTGATATAAATTTCTTAAAGTCTATGTATTTAATATGAAATATGAGCCTCTTATGCATCCACTGTGGGGAAAAACTGTACATTGGAGAAAAACATATGGGTTGTCATATAAATTTATTTAGAGAGAAGTATTATTTTTCATATTTGTTACCCAAACTTTCATTCATACTGGAAGCCAGAGGGCGCCCTCGAGCAGAAACTCCACATTTCCCTCAGAGAAGTAATTCTTAGCCCTAATGTGAAGCTAGCGATGTAGGATAAACTGAAGATAGAAACGCTTTGACTGATGAAACGAAGACAATAAACACGACTGCATCAAGCTATGGTGTATTTGAGTTCTTCAAGCCTTCACTATTGTCATAATAATAAGGTATGCAGTGCTGATTGAGTGCAGACTTTATCACTGTTTAGAATAATATAAAACAATGCATGTCTGCCTCATTCTGTCCAGAAAAATACAACGTTATTAAATGTAGACGTATTTTGCGGGCAGGTAATTGCATTTATCACGGGATTTGTAGTTTTATCACCGAGTACGTGTACCAACACCCCCAGAAAGAACTACAACACACCGAACGAACGCTCTGAGGGCGGCGCAGCAAAGACTCTTGAGCTCCGCTTTCGCGATTCGATACTTTTTTGCTACAGTGTAACGTTAATAACTTTCTGCGGCCAGCGTTTCTGGAAATGAACGAGGATTACACTTTTTTTAAGACCTAACTAAATTAAATTTAAGACCTTGGGTGAAAATCTGGCCGTTTTTAAGACGTTTTAAGACTTTTTAAGACCCCGCGGGAACCCTGGTTGCTTCATTCATTCATGTAATCTCATCCTGTCTGCAAATCCAGTCTCTTGTTTACAAACGAATCCGGTGAAATGAACATACGTGCAATGTCTTCCCCACGTGAGCTGGATATTCATTAAAAATAAAGTTTAACCACACATTTCCAATATTAGAACCCGAAGGAAGCTTATGCAGCGACTGTGTTCTTCCACAACCAGGCACAGCGCAATATCTTGCAATCTTCGGCATGTTTATTGTTTGGTAGCACGATCCATTTAGCTCCACAAGTCGGTGGGCGGGGCTACAGAATCAGGCATTGTTCTTCTTCTGTTGAGGCGGCGTTTCAGCAAACAATGACATCAAGGGTCGACATATTCTGAGATTGCGTTTTCTGGGCCTGGTGTCAATAAAAGCTTTTCTTTGACTAACAAGGAAGTTTTCAGCTCTGAAACTTACAGGATATTCTAATATCACAATGAACTTTCGTATATCAAAGGCTCAAGGGAAAGTTGATTTCTCAGTTCATCACCCCTTTAAATAAAAAAGCTATTTTCTTTACAATCAAAAATTTCTGGTGCCTGGATGTCAAGTTCAGCTGCAATATTGCTTGGTTTATTAAATTAAAAACTATATGTTTGTTCAGGATTTAAACTAAACAAAAATTGACAGTCTGACTAAAAAATTTGACTAGACAACACTGTATTAAACTACAAGGATAGCTCATAATTTACTCGCCCTCATGTCATTCCAAAGCTGTATGACTTTCTTTCTTCAGCAAAACACAAAAGAAGATATTATGAAGATTGTTGGGAACCAAACAACAACATTAAAGACCATTCACTTTCATTGGACCAAAAACACACTGCAACATTTCTCAAAATACCTTCTTTTGTGTTTCCCAGAAGAAAGAGTCATGCAAGTTTGTAACAACATGAGGGTGAGTAAATGATGAGAGAACGTTTATTTTTAGGTGAGCTATCGCTTAAATAACTACTTAAAACAAGAGTTAAATTGATCAAGTTTTGTCTCACCTAGGATACCAAGTGAACATTAACTGGCCCCTCAAATGAATAGCTGCATGATGTTTCTGATAGATGCTATGAGGTTAAATACAGGAGGAAAAGAGTTTGAAAAAGTCAGGTTCCTAATTATAATTCTTATTTCTGCTCTCTGGCTATGGAGGTTTTGTGGCAGCATATTTGGCACCCTTAATTCCTTCAAATTCCAGATGTTTCCACAGAGAGACGCATTCTGTGTGAAAGCTTTTGGCTCTGCAACACAACGGCAGAATGTTTCAGGGAAGCAGGCACTGCGGACACACTCAAAGAGCTGCTCTAATGTACCTTTTTATGCCTGTCGTCAGAAGAATGTTCTGGCTTAAATACAGCTCAAGCTGTAACGCCAGCATCTGTGGCATGCTGCTGATTACTCCAGAAAATTATTCTGACTCGTCCCTCAGTCTTTTAAAAACCCATGTACAGTAATCCAATTACAATGGAAATTTAAGGGTGTGAAGACTTTTTTTCTTAAAAAAGTTTATCATTTAATCTCGATAGGTGGGATTACTTTATAAGTGGGTGAACTTCTAGTTATCCAGATATAAAGTTATGTAGTTTATGAATATTTACATGATTATAAATAAGTTGAATGAAATGATTAAATGGATGAGTAAAAACGATTTTATGGGGTCAGAAAGTTGTATTTAAGTATACAGCATACATCTCAAAATGCCCTTTTTAGGGTTATTTTTTTCCTTTCTTGCGCACTTGCAAATACTTTGAACTTTAAAGAGTTCTCTACAAATAAAGTGCATTACAATATTCCCATATTGTGAAACATGATATTAAATAAAATCAGTTGCTGGAGTCCAAGAGATCAATTATGGGCTATTGCATTATCGGTATCTTGGCTTTCATTTGTCAGATCCCCCTGTAAGATATGAGAACTTTTCTTAATATATGAGTACTTTTTTTTACAAGTATTACGTATAAACACCATTTCGCAAGTGAGTTCACAGCTGTAACACAAAGATAAAAGTTCAAACCAGAGACCATGTTAAGAAAAAGGGACATAAACCCCCCCCTAATGACTCTGTTTGACGTGTGAGTGTACGTCCGTGTGTAATTGTGTAAGCTGGTGTGTGAGAGCTCTTCTCCTGAAACTGGACCTTGGAATGTTGTCAGAGTAACGCTGCCAAATCAGCGATTAGTGAGGATGTGTGAGAGACAGCCGTAGAGAGGAGTGAGCGTTGGGGACAGGTGTCCTCAAACACACACACACACACACATCTCTGGCTCTTCATCTGTTGCGTATTGTGGGACAGTGCGCTTTGCCTTTGGGTGGGTATTTCAGTTATGTGCGGTAGCAGAGAGTCCTGTCACATGCTGGTCTAATAACACACTAAAGCTATTATTTCACCATGATTTTAATGTCAGTCTCCAACCGTGTCAGAAATTAACTTTTTCATTAAGGGGAAATATTTGCCTCCTGTAACTCAGGGGCATTTTTAACCTTTATGTGGGCATATTTGTTTCTAACCACATAAAAACACAGCATGCCATCTCTGCCAAAGATTCAAATATAAATAATTAACTTAATATTAACAGCTCAATATGTTAGATTCAATCCGACTGGAAAAATGTGCATGTGGCGTCATTTCTGCAAAATTATATTACCATGCCTTGTCAAAGTATGATGTCCAGTGAGTAGGGTTGGGTACCGAACTCGGAAACTTTTAAGGGCACCGACCGAATTACGTCGGTACTAACGAGTACCAATTCACATTAAATCAATCGGCACCAAATTTCGGTAGCTACCTGAGAACGCATCTGGTGTCTGTGAATATTAAACCGCAAAAAGACTATTAAAATACGAATCCTGTCTCTGTGCGAATGAATGCCGTATAAGCGTGATTTAACAAATGAAAAGATAAATTAAATGAATGTCTTATGTCTTAATTTGATTACCAGAAAATACACAGCACATCATTTTGTGGGAAATCTTTTCATAGAAATGAAATTAAAAAGAAAATAATATGGTTGTTTTTATTAATTAAATTTAAGTACCTAGTAGCCTACTATCTAGTAAATATTACAGTAATCAAACATCACAGACAATGGCAGACAGAGACCAGGGCAGCTCTGGCATAATGTCAATAACACTTCTATATGACTTACAGGTTATTTATAGTTATTGATGTAAATCCCTAAAGTACCTAATTTCGGGTACCGGTACCGATACCGGTTAAAATGTGAATGGTACCCAACCCTACCAGTGAGTGGCACGTTCAGATTTATTCTAAACAGATTAATGTGAATCTGGCAACGTTGGTTGTTGTACATTTCGTTTTTCATTTTCGTTTCATTTTGTTCATATCTCAAGTGCAGCGCTGTATACCAGGTGAGCTACTGAGCAAGTTTACAACATCAGAAAAGACTGGACGTGTGATGCAACTGGCAAAATCGCGCTTTGGCAAAAGCAAGGTTTTTTGCAGTAGAAAAAAATTTTTTATTTACTGGTACACAACCTCTCAATCCAGCCTCCTATCCACCTGTTTCCGGGGGGCGCTACTGTAAAAAAGAACGTGGGTACAACCTCCGGTGAGGCGGCGGAAGTAGTATACCAATGGTATTTTGTGGTAGTTAGTGAAGAGGCTAAGTGTTTTTTGGATCATTGGCAAGGTTTCAAAATGATAATTTTTACAATTTTTTTTTATCAGATGGTGCCACAAGGGTTAAGTGAAGGTTACTGTGAAGCAACATTTGCAACGTCTAAACATTTCAGTTTAGTACATTTATTAGTTATTTAATAATATCACAATACAATAAACAATACAACTGTCGTGTCCTTAATTGTCCATACATTACTTACCTTCCACAAAAGTGCTGCAGAATAACTACAACAGCGTCCTGGCCCTAATACATGAACAACCCGCTGTCTGTACTTCACCTGTCACTGATGCTAGCACCCATGCCTTGTGATGGGATACGTGTAGGCTCAGGCTCGGTTCGGCTCAATGTCCGCTTTTAGATCGTTTCCGACAGATACTGATACGCCTCTGAACTTTTCAAATTGCTCATCGCCTTACCATCACAGGCAACTGAATCTAGAAAATAGCTAAAAATGCTACCGTACGTGATACGAGGCCACTTCTTCACGTCAACCAACTAAGTTATCGCGGAAGGTAAAGGTACTGTTGTTTCACCCTTTTGAAAGTTTGTTGAGGTTGTGTTCCCTTGGATAGCTTGAATGACTGTCAACTGTTGAATGTCAATAAGCTATGTTTCCATCCACATATTTTTATGCGCATTTTGGGATATCGCATCAAAAAATGCTGAATGGAAAAGCCAAAATGCGCATGAATTATATAAATGCGCATAAAAAACGTATGCGCTCGTTTAAGTTGGATACATTTTCTATCCGATACGAAAACGTGCGCATAAACTACGATGGAAATGCATAAAGTCCCGCTTGTTTACTTCGAACCGGAAGACGCTCGCACTTTTGACGCAAGGCTTCATGGGGCGTAGGAAACTTGTGGATAGCTGTTAGCTTCCAGTTCAAGATAAAATTGGAGGTTGGAGGTCTCATCCAGGTCTTTGGAAACTGCACAAAAGGCTGATTTTCGAAGCTTCATCCTCCTGTCAAAATGCTCACTAGTTTTCCTTTACCAGCCACAGCACTTTACATTCTGTGTGGTCTCACTGGGCTTTGAAATAATTCTGTAGACATTGTGATCATTCACATCCAGCACATGCAATATCCAAAACCAATTGACCCGATTAAGCCATTTTAACAATATTTTCCTTGGTTGCAGAGGACAGCTCCTTCCATCTGGCCATGGCGTTTTGTTAAAAGAAAAATATGTACGATTTTTGGATTAAAATATCCAAAAACCACTAGAACAATGTTATATATTTTGCTTACATTATCCCAAATGTTTCCAAGAATACTTAAATCCAGAGAAATAAGCAATTTTAACCAGGATACGGACCGTGTTCGTGCGTCGCCTATCAACGACATCATACCCTCGATTTCCTTGGAAACCCCAAAGACACTTTAATATATTATGTGTTTTATTAGACAGGTGAGCAACTGTTTGGATACATTCATCGACAGAAAACATTCATGCGCTGAGAAGCATTATAACATAACTTTCAACACACTCAGATAATGTATTTAATATGATAAAACAGCGCTGCATAAGCATGGGGAAAAAAGCGGAAGCGGTCATCCGTGGCATAATAAAAGCTCAGTGAAATCCAGGCGTCATCAAGCTCCACCTTTGTTTTTAATAAGCGACCTCTAGCGGCGAAAAATTACATATTGTGGCTTTAACAAAGTTCAGGAGAAGCATGTTCAGATAATCTACCCAATCAGTGTGAGAGGAAGACATATAAACCTTACATATAAAGCTGATTACCTCTGTTCCAAGACAGTTTTCCCAGCATCCCTCACCAACCCCAACCCCAACTCCTCACTCTCGATTATCCCTATCTCAGCCAGGGATAAGGAGAGTGCTATGGGTTCAGGCCAAATTCTGAGCACGCCAAATACACATATTTTATACTATATCTGATTATATACAAGTGTGAACTTAAAAACTTTTTTTTTTTTTTTTACTGAAAATAATATATAATAATATAGCTAATACTTGCCACATAGTAATTTTTTTTATTATAGGCTGGGAATAATGAATGCAAGCTTGGTATGTCCACACATTTCGGTATGTTTCATTGTGTCATGATAAATTATAGAACTGAAACATGGAATGCACACATTAGTTTTACAATACAGGCAGAACTTCACAACATGCATACAAAATATTTAATAAAATGTTTGAATAAAGTGCAAAGAAGCCAATTTTCCAAGCTCGGCCATTACTTTTGGTCACAACTGTATGAGACAGTAACAGGTCACTGCAGTGTCTGCAGACAGAGCCACTAAACCCATTAGATAGACCTAGAATAGAATATTAAAAAAATATACCAAATGTTAGAAAAATTAAATATAAGGGCATTTTTGCCCCAGCTGAGAAGACTTCCACTGTAATGCCTGACAAAAGGGAGAAAGCCAGGGGGGGGGGGGGGGGGAAGAGAAATTAATAGAAAAATAGCTTCAACCTTTGTTATCTCTCAAGTTGATCTGTGAGAATCTTTATCACGAATCATGTCCCCACAGTTTGGACATATCCATAACTCAAAGCACAAAAAATGCAGGATAACCGTCAGTATGCAGGGGGTCCTAATCAGCCATTTCAAGTGTTTCATCACTGCTTCTAAAATTCAGTGCTATATTCCAAACTGACATTTAACACGCGCTCCAAGATCATGCTGATATAGCAACTATGTTCTTTATTCAGCAGCCAAACGCATGCGAGCGTGAAGGAATGATCTATCTGTTTAGGCCTGCGACTATCTAATGGGGAATGTGTGCAGCAGTGTGTCTGTGATCCATTTCACTTCCAGACGAGAGCAAGTGATAAACTCGGCGCAGAGCCCCTTACAGAGGTCAGAGATGAAAGGGAGGAAATGTACGAGTGTGATAGGTGAGAAGAGATCTCCACTGCCATAGATGTATTACTTATATCTGTAATTTGAATTGCATCAGGCTCATTCTAAGCAACAGTGCCATTTATTTGATCATTTTTGTCCCCATGATTTACCACTAATACAATTAACAGGACACAGAACACACATTATTTCATTTATTTAAAGGGTTAGTTCACCCAAAAATGAAAATTCTGTCATCAATTACTCACCCTCATATCGTTCCAAACCCATAAGACCTTTTTATTAAGATATTATTGATGAAATCTGAGAGCTCTCTAAACTCTCCATATGGAGCAATTTAATTAGCAATTTTAAAGCCCAGAAAGGTAGTAAAAACATTGTTAAAATAGTCAATGTGACTACAGTGGTTCAACCTTAATTTTATGAAGCATCGGGAATACTTTTTGTGTACAAAAAACAATATATTAAAGGGGTGGTAAAACACATTCTTTTGAAGGCTTGATTGTATTTGTGGGGTGCACTGTAAAATGTGTTCATGATTCGTTTAAAAAAAAAAAAATGCATTATTTTTCATATATTTTACCTTTATTCTACACTGCTCTGTCCCTCCTTGTAAAAACGGTCTGATGGTTTCCGGGTTCTATGAAGCCGGTCCCTCAAAAATACGCAATGGGCTCAGATTGGTTAGCTGGCCCAGTGTGTTGTGATTCACTAACCGCCTAGTGCACATTTGTCGGAAACGTCACGCCCCTTACCTTTACCGGTAGACTGCTTTGGTAGTATTAGAAACAATGGCGTCTATAAAACCATACCAATTTGAGCCCGAATCGGACCCAGAACATTTTAGTGAAGATGATCGAGCAGAACCTGTTCAGTCCTCAAGAGTAAAGACTGCAGATCTATAGTGATCGCTACTGAATGGCACTGTTACTTTTGTATTTTTAGAACGAATATAGCCAAATATCTGTCGCAAGAACTATTAACCCAAAACGAACACTAAACATTGGCTTTACTATTGTAGCCAAATCAAACACAGAACCATGTTTAGCATGCCCGTAGATAAACAAGCATGTAGATAAACAATACATAATTTACACTAATTCCAAGTTCGCTGTTGAGATTTTAAAAAAGTTTGAAACGGTAGGTGTTTGCCGAATAACGTTAAGTATGAATGAGCATTTAACAAACAGCGTTGTCATTTGTTTACTTATTTACTTACTAACAATACGAACTATTACAGGAAAACACATTTACGAAAAACAAATCATACTTACAGGTTCGTAAACAACTTCTGTTTTTAAATCCATCTTTCAGGACAAGCCGTTGTGCGGATCCTGCATTGAACTTGCGAAGATTGTGGAAGCTTTCCTCCGTGAAATGTGCAGCAGGAGCCGTGCGTGCCCGTTGTGCATCCACACACTGGCAGAGTTTGTCTGGCGCAGCTGAACCGCGGCTCGTGAATTGCAAATACAGACAAATATTTTCCATTATGTCACATTTTCCGGTCTTCTCCTCCGACCCCTGTCTGTCTCATGCTTTGATTTATGATGGGCAGCATATATCTGCTGCAAATGCGACCGTGTTCCCCTCTGTCTCATACACACATGCATATTATCATTAATATATCATTAAACGCACTGCCACGCACCCCCGTCCCTAGGAAGGCTGAACAAAGTGGACCTGCAATCCGGATGAAACAGCGTTTCGTCAGCATTGCGGCAACAACACTCCAACCAACTAACTATACCACAACAACGCTTCCCCACAGCAATACAAAATGGCCTCGCCCCCCCTTATTTAATATTCTCGGAGGAGGGGTTTATGTAAATATTGGGACTGGTGATGTCAGCAACCCTGGAGGAATGTCTGTAGTCCCTACTGGCCGTTTGCTATAGTCCTTAGAAATTGATTACTTTAAAAGCAAATATCTCCCTTTGCTTTAAACTTTGAACGTTGTAACTTTGTAGATGTAGTTTATGCTCAAACAGCAACATTACACACTAGCTAAAGTTAGAAAAGTGAAATCGTGTTTTACCACCCCTTTAACAATGTCTTTACTAACTTTCTGGACCTTGAAAGTGTTAATTAAATTGCTGTTTATGGAGGGGTCAGAGAGCTCTCGGATTTCATAAAAAATATCTTAAAATGTGTTTTCCGAAGATGAACGAAGGTCTTACGTGTTTGGAACGACATGAGGGTGAGTAATTAATGTCTTTTTGGGTGAATTAACCCTTAAACTTTGTTAGTTTGATGTGCAATGCAAAATAAGTGTTAAACTAAACCATTAATGTTATTTTTTAATGTTTTTGATACTGTAATAAAAAATAATTAATCTAGACACAATTAATCTTTTGATTTTAAATGTATTTAAATTGAAATACCATGTATTATTGTCTAACACTGCAACACTTTTGAGTTTGAAATATTTGGCATTTGTCTATATTTCTTACTTTTTGTTAAACCATTAATCTGTGACATTTCCCTCATTTAAAAATAATGGTTTGAGCTTTGTGACATCATATCTGAGGGAATGACATCATAAAAATGTTGAGTATTAGGGGTGTAACGATTCATCTACTACATCGATGTATCGATTTATTTTCCTACGATCTAACTACATCGATCTGTGCTCGGCAAGTTGGCCTTCCGGACGACATATATCGATCTAACATCGTTTTAAAAGGTAATCAATCGATTGTATCGATCATAGGAAATAACGCATTGGATTTAAGCACGTCAGACTTTAAATGGATGTTTTTTCTTAGCACTTTTAATGATAAAGGTGTTAAACGTTACTCGATTCAGTCTGCCTATCTGTGACATCATCGCAACGCACCAGCAGCAGCGCTAAGAAAACAAAACAGCATGGCGTATGGCAGAGGAGAAGCCAACCAGCGAGACATTATCAAGTCACCAGGAGAAAGAGCTAAGTTAGTAACGTGTTACCTGTACTTTCAACCCTTGCTAATGTTACCTGTGCATTCCTGGGACCAGTGTGCCAGCAGAGCGAGTTTTAGTACTGCTGGTGATATAGTGAACGCACAGAGAAGTGTTCTGCGGTCAGATCATGTTGATATTTTTGAAAAAGAAATCTGTAGAGTCATTGAAGAGTAGTTGGTTACATTTTATCTTTTGTTAAATATTGTTTGTTTATTAAACTGAGAGTAGTAGCAGGTTCAGCCAGTTTATTCAAACTGAAGAAATGTTGGTTGCACTTTATTTTTGATATTAATATTGTATTTGTATTATTTTAATGTTGAAAAACAACAGCAAAAGTAACAGGTAAACCTACTATTAATTAAACCTGAAGAGAAGTTAGTTGCACTTTATTTTTGATATTAATATTGTAATATTATT
Source organism: Gobio gobio (assembly GCF_949357685.1). NCBI lineage: Eukaryota > Metazoa > Chordata > Actinopteri > Cypriniformes > Gobionidae > Gobio > Gobio gobio. Next base: position 36,762,346 of record NC_137111.1, on the reverse strand, counting down.
ATGTTGGATAGCAAAAGCAGAAGTAGCAGGTTCACCTACTGTTGAAATGTTGGTTGCACTTACTGTGCTTTTATTGAAAATGTATTGAATATTGAAAATGAGAGCAGAAAAGGTTAACTTCCTGTTAATTCAACCTAAACTGTTGCACTTTATTCAAATAAAATTTGAATGCATTTGCCATTAATTGTTGTTTACTTGTTTGTTTATATCCATAATTAATTGATACCTGATTCCCTTACAAGAAACAACAGGAATCTTGGAAACTTCACCTGCACTGACCAGTATCCAGATATTTATTTCAGTCACACAATTTTTGGCTAAAAAGTTACTGAATCGATTTCAGGTCACTGAATCGTTTCGGATCGTATCGTTCTAAATGAACCAAAATCGTCCTTGAATCGTATCGACAACCTCAAATCGTGATACGAATCGAATCGTTGTTAAAACGAATCGTTACACCCCTATTGAGTATCTATTTATGTTCATAGCGTCAAAGCACAATATTTTTTTTTTCTGTTTTGTAAAAATAAGCAGCTTTCTACAGAAATGCTTTTAATGGATAAAAACAGCAACTGTTTATATTATACAAATCTGTAATCACATATTTACGATTGGTTTAATAACTTAACATTTGTATTGACTACTAGTGTGAATACTGCTGTAATTTAAAATCTTCAGCAAATGCAAGAACAACATGTGCACACTTACCCCTTTTCCACCGAGACAGTGCTGGTGCTGGTTCGGAGCCAGAGCCTAGTTTCAAATCGGTTCTTTGTCTTTCCACACCCAAAGCACCAGCTCCGAACCAGGAAAAGTGGTTCTTAAGTATCACCAAAACATTGCTGGTCTAGAAGTAAGAACCGCTTGCGTCAGGGGCTGGGGACGGGGTTACCGTGACCAACAAGACGAACACAAACTTGTGACCCCCATTTTTTAAATAGCAGCTAATCGAGCTAATAGCTGCTCGATCGTAAACTCTCCGAATGCGTTGGATGTGGCTCGGTTTTGATGCTGATTTAGGATCGTAAAGCCATGTGCATCAAATGTAACGTAATGTTCGCCATTGTTGATGGAAGGCTTGTCCGAGATGCATCGCCGCTGTGCAGACCAGTGTCCTGCACGGGTGCGGGTGACCCGCGAATATTGCTGAAACGGGTGAAAAACATCCTAACTGTGTCGGATACGGGTGCGGGTCGGGTCAGACAAGGGAGAAACACAGGTTTTAAACAGTCACGTACAAACGAATATATATAAAAATATATGCATGTATATTGTAGATGTGTTCCTAAAAAATATATGCATATTTTTAGGAACACATCTACAAAAATATGTCTTGCCTGGCAATAAACATTTTTGTAAGTGCATCTATAATGTGATATGCTAAACTGATTTTATTGCGGGTGCGGGTCGGGTGTCGGTTCTATTTTAAGCGGGTCGGTCGGGTGCGGATTTTAATTAGTGCTGTTGTCGAAAACGGGTCGGATGTGGTTTTAAGCACTGCGGGTACGGCGCGGGTGCGGGTTTACAAAATCGGACCCGTGCAGGACTCTGGTGCAGACCAATCGCTGTATGACAACGAATACAGCGAGAGCATACGACTCCTTATGCTTTTGAATCGCTCATGCAGTGTTTTGATATCATACGCTGATCGGTCTGCGCAGCGCCGATGCATCTCGAACAAGTCTGGTGTGTTTGTGTTCCCAGCTGCCTCGCTAACGTTGCTGAGAAAGATGAGATGTATACAGAGTGACGTAAGACCTGGCTCTGTGGTGGCTCTCTAGCCCGTAGAAAGGCAAACCGGTTCTTAGAAGGCTCGTAAGTCGAACCAGCTCCGAACTGGCACTAGCACTGGCTCTGAACTAGCAACCGGTTCATTCTGGTGGAAAAGGGGTATCTGTGATGTCCATTTTATAACTGCGAAGTTTAGATCTGCTGTTATTCTATGTGTTTGCAGGCAGAGCGGACCGGTAAGTCTCATTAGTTGAGAAGAAAGTTAGGCAGTGTTACATGTGTGTGAGATACAGAAACACACTGTTCAGTTTAGAGGTAAAGACTTTGACTCTACAGTTCAGTGGCAGTTCAATAGATAAGAGGACAGTTCCAGCTTTTAGCTCCACTCAGAGGAATGCTGTCTGTTCGTGGCCGCTTTTAAATGATGTGTGATTCAAAGGAATCTCTGTTGACTTATTTGCTGTGAAATTAGAAGTCATTATGCTGAGCAGAACGCTTCCACATGCTAATCCTGCCTCTCCGTCCTGTGGAAGTAAACACACCCAAAGAAGAGTGAGTAAATGAGGAAAGATACCTGTGTATGTAGAGTTGTGTGAGTGGATAAACACAAAACCTTCTGGCTAAAACAACATTTCTTGAATTTCTGAAAAAGTTTGTGTGAGGGTTGGTTTGGGGTTATGGAATAGAAAATAACATTAGCTCAGTGTAAAAACAATAGAAGTCAAATGGAAAGTCCCCGCCATGATAGAAAAACAAATATGTGTGAGCAAATTTTCACATGCATCAGAGGAAAACATGCTGATGTGCAAACAGGAGGAACTCTGAAGATGGAATGCATCTTCAAAAAAATGGCACTGTGTTGTTAACTTGCACACATTACAAATATATATATATGACTGCTTTCCACACATGTGGAAGCCTACAGAGGACATGCATCGGTGTCACATCAAATGACACTCTACCATCTTCATTTAAAAATTGTATATTCAATACTGTCACAATCATCTCAGTGTCACTGAAATCTCATGATTGTTTGACATCTTCAGCATTTCCTGAAGTGAGATTAGGCATTTCCTTGATGCCCATCAACTTGCCCATCAAAAAAAAGTAAACTTGTGCAGCTGGCCCGTGCAAATGCACACCCGTTCGTCCACACCGCACAGCTCTGGTCTGGGTTTATTTTGGAGTCGTTTTCCATTTACACATGATTTGTTCTGGATTGTCTTTAATACACTTTGGATCTCAGCAGGGGTGTCCTAGAGCCCCTCACCCTGACAACTGTTGCCGAGGCAGTGGACACCAGACCAGTGGCAGTCAATGGATTTCATTCAGTCTGTACTTCCTGAACAACAGAACGAGGGAGGGAGAGAAGAGAGGGAAAAAGAGAATGAGAGAGAGAGGAAACAGTAAAGTTTTGCGTTGGCATCTTCTTCCTGCACTGTCGTTGCCAGCTGTCCTTAAAAATCCACCGCACCACACAATGCACTGGCCTCTCTCTTTTTACCCATTTCCCTTCTGCCAAGCGGGCCCAACCGTGATCAATCGGCACATCTGGAACACACACACCACCTGCAGACAAAGAAATCTGGACACCCAACATGCTCATTGTGAATGCATGTAATTTGCACTACTGAGCCTTCCTGTCTGTTTCTGCAGCTCAAGCCAAGTGTTCATACCCAACCGAGGAGACAAGGGCAGGATACAGCAAAAAGGATGCCGAAAAGAAAACATGTCCAATAGTATAAGCTTATTCCCTCGTTCCAAACTATCAAATTAGATCCAAGCAGGTGTTTGTGAGCGCGTGTAAGCGTCTGAGGCTGCAGCTCAGCCAATATCACACAATGCTGGCCAGAGCTGTTGTTCTCCGCAGCTTCAAAACGTCTTTCTCACAGTTTTAAATAACTTACATGCGTCCCACACTCACTGAGGGGGTAATAACGAAGAGAATATGAGAAAGATTTACAATATCAAACCTAATCTCTCTCATATGAAATCGCATTGCAGGACGTTTTCACCAGACATTTTTCTGAGGAGCTCTCTAAGAACAATATCTACTTGAAGTCATTTGAAGACGAGTAAAAGAGAATGTGTGTACACTCTGCTGGGTTAAAAACAACCCAACAAAAAATTGACCCATGTCCATTTTTAACCCAACTTGGGTTGTTTTAAATCCAGCATTTTTTAGAGTGTAGAAAATAAATTTATAAATAAAATATATTTATATATATATAATGGTTTGCCTAATGATGTGAATTATTTTTCATTTTACAATCTTGTTTTAATTCAAATTAAGCATTCAAAAATATTCACGTTTCATGTATTTTAAAATGTTTTCGTAATTATTTTTTTAAATAATGTATCATTTTTATTATATACCTTCCTGCTCTATCTTGTACTTTTCTGAACAATGTTTACAACTTTGTATTTGTAGCACTTCTAATTGCCTCCTTTAACTTAATGCTTGTTGTATTCCTCATTTGTAAGTCACTTTTGATAAAGGAGTCTGCTAAATGAATAAATGTAAATTATTATATCATTAAAACATGTAGAATTATATTAGATCATAATAAATGAATCTCCCGTGTGTTCATTTATTAGAAAACAATGTGAAAAACATGCTTTTATTCATTTTAACTGTTTACTTGGCTATAGTGATTAGTGAAGTTATAATTTTTCAAATAGAGATTAAAAAAAAAAAAGCAAATACATAAACATTGAGTAGGAGTGTGCAATATACATCATCTACTATAGTATCACAATTGTTACTTTAACAATGTGCAGTTCGCACAACATTGTCGACACAACATTGTTGAGTATGTCTCTCACTTTGCAAAAAAACAAAAAAATAAACCTTGAGAGTGTACACTTTCACTGCATGGAGAAAATAAGAACCGTTTTGCATCTCGAGGCAACATGAAGTGAAGAATCATTGAAGAATCATTTAAATTACTTATTCAATGACCTATTCATAAAGACTGCATCCCAATTTTCCTACATACTATGCCCTAAATTTTTTTTACTTTTTTGTGATGAAAAAGTACATACTTTTGAGTGTGTACCAGAATAGTAGGGAAGCTTTAGGACATACTGCTTCATCATAATTGTGTCTTTGACAGAGTGCATTGTCGCTTAGTTAAGTGCATCCTGCCACCGTTTACTCTGCCCTGTCAATCATCTTGTCACAGTTAACATTGTGGGCAATATTAGTGGGAGTGTGCATGGACCTGCACTTCAGAACCAGAAACAGTAGACCATCCGGGTATATTTGGAATACTTATTTCAGGAGAATGGATGGGTTACTCTCATGGTACTCCTCTGGTAGTACTTGAAGACTTCAATATCCACCTAGAATAACCTCAGGCGGACTTCCACACTCTGTTTGCCTCATTTGACCTCAAGCGTCTACTGTGGCTACTCACAAATCAGGTAACCAACTGGGCCTTATTTACACACGCTACTGGCTCCACTGATCATACGCTGGTTACTCCAATGCACACCTCAGACCACTTCCTCGTCCCTCTTAACCTCAACCTGGCTCCTGACACAAAACACACTTTCACCTTTCAGCGTAACGTACGCTCACTCTCACCCTCCCACCTATCCTCTTTGGTCTCATCCACACTTCCTCCCCTTAATCAGTTCTCATCACTAGATACTAACAGTGCTACTGATGTTCTTTTCTCCACTCATCTCAAACATCTTGTTTAGACTCCAATGGTTCAAGTCTTACCTCTCAGGTAGGTCCTTTAGGGTGTCGTGGAGGGGTGAGGTGTCTAAGGTCACAACATCTAGCTATTGGGGTGCCTCAGGGCTAAGTGCTTGGACCACTTCTCTTCTCCATCTTCATGTCATCACTGAGATCTGTCATTCAGAAACATGGGTTTTCCTATTACTGCTATGCCGATGACACACTACTCTACCTCTCATTATAGCCAGAGGATCTGACGGTAGCAGCTCACATCTCAGCCTTCCTGACAGACCAACCCGATCTCACGGCAATTCGTACATATTTTACGAGGTGGCTAATTCGTACGAATTTGTACATCCTCACTCGTACGAATGCGTCAAATTTTTGCTAAATCGTACGTATTTGACGAGTTGGCCAATTCGTACGAATTACCTCCCGCTAACCACGCCCCTAAATTTACCCGCCACTGGGGTTTAGACAAATCATACAAGAGAGGTCGTACAAATTTGTACGAATTAGCCACCTCGTAAAATACGAACAAATTGGTCGTGAGATAGCGTTGGACAAACATTTCTTGCTGGATGAAGTCCCCCTACCTTCAACTCAACCTTGCAAAGACAGAACTGCCTGTGGTCTTAGCCAACCCAACACTTCATCACAACTTCTCCATTCAGCTATAGTCAACCATAACTCCATCCAAGACAGCCAGAAACCTTGAAGTTGTGATTTATGATCAATTAAACTTCACAGACCACATTGCACACTGAACTTCCTTATACAACATTAGGAAGATCAGGCCCTTCCTATTGGAGCATGCTACACAACTCCTTTTCCAAGCTCTTGTTCTATCCAGACTGGAATATTTGTTATGCTCTCTTAGCAGGCACTGTCAAACCTCTGCAACTGATCCAGATTACTGCAGCAAGAGTGGTCTTTAACAAGCCATAGAGAGCGCACATCACACCTATCTATATAAACTTGTACTGGTGTACTGGTTGCCAATTGCCATTTGCAGGCACTGATGTTTGCCTAAAAAATAACCACTGGCTCTGCACCACCTATACCTAAACTCACTACTTCAGACCAGACTTATATGCCCTCCAGAAGCTTGCATTCTGCAAATGAACGGCGCCTTGCGGTGCCAATCCAAGCCAATCCAATCACAAAATCACTTTCACGGACCTTTACCTTGACTGTTCCATGCTGGTGGAATGACCTGCCAACTCGAGATTGCTGAGTCTAGCCATTTTCAAGACATAATGGCTGAAGACGCATCTTTTTTTGTCAACACTTGACCCATTAATATTAACACTTCACTTACCATTTTATACATCTATTTAAAAAAAAAATACACCTTGCTACTGTGCTAGACTAACTGGCATTTTGTTTCCTTAGTGTTGGTTTGATTGCTTCTATTGTTAAAAGCGTCTTCTAAATGATTAAATGTAATTTAAACATACTACAATTTTGGACACACTCATTCTAATTTTGAATACTATTAAGGATGGATAATATGCAAACTGGGATGCAGCAAGTAACCTGCTTCATTTCTGAATGAATCAGCTTAAACTATCATTGCATCTTTTAAATCCTTTTATATTCAAATATTCAAATATGCATTTATAAAACATTCATCGCATAGCATTATTTATGCAACTGTAATTAGTATAAATGCATTCATGCCACCTATAAAGCTGCAATTGCATGACGCATATGTTTAGGTACAGCACAAAAACACACTCTGCAAAATATTGTGTAATTAACGTTACTGACAAAATCCCCCAACATTTCAAGACATCATATTGCATACCCTTAATATTGAGATATAGCCTACTTCAAAAAATATCAGAAAGCTTAAATATATCAAAATATATTGTTTCCAGTCCTAGTACTGGTTTGTTACACTAAAGCGGTGCTGCTGTGCCTTATTTAAAGCAGCGTAACTCATCCTCCACTGCACCGACTCTGAAATTACCTTTGAATAATTTCAGGCCTGATCTGCAACGGCTGTTAGTTTTATCCACACTGACTGAACCTGGACCACAACCACCCTGCTAACACAGCATGTCTATGATAACTCATCCACCCCATCAGGTCTGAACAATACAAACACACGAGTGGTGATGCACACATACTTTACACAAACACACACTTGGAAGCTAAAAGCCTGTGCTAAGCATTATCACTAGGTTTGCAGTGGAAAGTGTGTAGAGCATCATCAGAGGGATAATAAGAGAGAGACAAAGAGCTGTTGCCAGGCAACCAGACTGGCTTGCCAGGTTCCTGGATTGATGTTTTTGGGTCCAACCTGAAAGCCTCTAGTTAGCTTTTTATTTATTTATTTCTAGTACTTGCCCTTGTACAGTAACATCACTTCAAAATGAGAGTCCTGCACTCTTATTGGTAACTGAAAAAAAAAATCTGATTAGTTCAAATATATAAAAAAGGAGTGTGAGATGTTAAGACACTTATGATTGATGTTCTTTCCAGTTGTGTGAGGGGCCGTTCACACATCACTGTTTGCAACAAAAAAATTAAAACTTTTTCGGCCGTTAATTTACACAACAACAGCGTTTTGGGTGCCTGAAACTGCAAACTTTTGAACATGGATTTCAAAGTGCAAGTTTTTCACTATACCGTTATCATCTCTGTGTAAATTACAAAAACACGAATTTGTGAAAAAGGTGATGTCAAGCGCATGCATATTACGTGTTCAGCATAATGTTTCTTTACAAAGTGACATCGCCAACTACTGGCCTGGCATGCATAATACAGCGTGTTTAGTCATTTGCGGATCCCATAGACAGTAAACGAAATGGAAACAGCGACCCCATAGACTTCACAGAGAAAAAGTGAAGTCAAATAGAAGCACTCACTTCCTGATGGCTAAGCGTACTGCGCAGCCTCAGACTGAGCTTGACGCCGTAGATGTGACGTGAGCAACCTGTCTGACAGTGGCAAGTCTTCTAGTAGTTGTGCAAAGTGAAATCTGAATCACGTTGTTGAAATATTTTGTCCTGTTGCTTTTGGCTCTCTATGGGCTTCTCCACATGCTTCTCCCTTAACTTTATCGGACTTTATACCTTTTCCTCCCCCCCGATTGCCTCATAGACAGTAAAAGATTGTCTGCGAGCTTCTCCTTGGGTATATATGGTAATTTCTCTACTGCGCGCCAAGAGTCGCGTGGTTATGACGCAATCGTTAGTCTATTTTTTACAAAAACGGCTAATAAAAAACGGCCAATAGTGTAAGCTACAAGGTAATGGAGCCTTTTATACATTGTCGTGTTTCTTTAGAAATAAACAATGGACAAATGGTGTCTTTAAACGCCTCAGATGCAAAGTTATTCGCTGTCAAAGTGACACCAAAATGAATGGGAGTCATTGGGATGCTAACAGCAGGTGATGGCTTGATTAGCAATGGCTGGTACGCTTTCCAGGTGCTGGATTACCCCCTTGGCGGATCCTTGTAAATTGGGATCATTTTGATAACGTTTTCACCTGTAAACGAAAAAGCGATGGAAAAACTTTTCTGTTTTTAGCACATGTAAACGTACCCTAAATCTGTGGCATTTTGTACACGCAGATGCAATGTGGTCCTGCTAATGAGTTACTAATTACACTGATATTCCTAAAACATTAAAGTTTAATTAAATAAAGTAAATAGAGTTTTAATAGAGTAAAACTCTACAGTGAATTCAGCCCAAACCACAATTTTAAAAGTTTAGCCTTAAGCCTCATGCACACTCGGACGATTATCTGTTTTTATACCCATGCGATTTTCACTGGCGATGCACAGAGTGAACGTGCACATTCACTCCCTGACAGTGGATGGCCCTTTTGATTTAATTGCAGATCAAATAGGATTTGATGGAAACTCATAATCGAATCCTATTTGAGCTGCAATTCCTCTCATCGAGATTTTTGTAGTTGCTGTGGTGTTTTTTTGTGTTCAGAGTTCTTTGTGTTCAGACACCAAAGAGACCAGAAGCTCTACATTCATCTTGCCTCATTGCATCTTCTTCTTCGCGGATGTGTGCTCGGCAAGACCGTTTTGTGCTTGAGCGCCGCCAAATCAGGTTTTACTGTAACTTCAGCAGCTCCAGGCACGTGAACAAAAGCGCCAATCTCACTGGTCGGACAGTTTTTAATGCGGTGCGTCAAACCCCCCAAAAAATGAACTGGAGGCGTTTTTTAAAGGTCCCGTTTTTCGTGTTTTTTTGAAGCTTTGATTGTGTTTACAGTGTGCAATATAACATGTGTTCATGTTTCATGTGTAAAAAAACACAGTATTTTTCACACAATTTACTTATCTGTATACTGCTGTTTTCACTGTCCTCAAAACGGCCTGAGAATTTCCTTGTTCAATGAAGTCCCTCCTTCAGAAACACGTAACGAGTTCTGATTGTGCCAGCAGTTCCCGTGTTGTGATTCGACAGCAGCTTAGCACACGTTGCCCGAGAACGTCACGCCTCTTACCATAACGGGGAGATGAACGCACTCAAACTACAGCCCCTGAAGGCCAAACAAAGGTGATTTGACTCCGGGATGAAAATAACAGCGTCTGATGGCGACAAACGCAACCGAACCGAACCGAACGCAACACTCCCTCTTCTCCACGAGGGAGCAACAAGACCACGCCCCCTTTTTCGCATATTCTTGTGGGCGGAGGTTAGTCAACAAACTGTTCTACTGACGTCATTAAAGCAGGAAATACCAGGATGTAGTCCAAACCGGCCGTTCGCTGTAGGCTTTGAAAGGGAACTTCTGTTAAATAAAATATCTCGCTTGGCATTGAACTTTGAGCTTTATAATTTTACAGGTATTATTTATGCTCTAACAGCAACATTACACACTAACTAAAGTTTGAAAAATGGGATCACGAAGAACAGGACCTTTAAAAAACGGCATTGTGCACACTCACATTGGCGCCCTTTGTTTAGTTACGAGGCGTTAAACGTTGCTGATAATCGTCCCGGTGTGAACAAGCCTTTAGGTTTTTATTGACTTACATTAGTATATTCAGCATTTAAAATGTACATCAATTGTAATATCTTTCTGTTCTTGTCTTCATTGCATATATTTAACCATTTCGTTTAACCTTTAGGCCGTGTGTCCACTTAAGCGTTTTTTCACGCAGCTGGCTGGCGTATTTAATTTTTTTCAATGGGAGCACCGCGTTTTTAGAACGGCATGAGCGTAACGAGGTGCTGAGCAAGTATTTCACGGTCAAGCGCTGAGCGTTCAGCTTTTTTTTACTGGTCGCAGAGAGTTGAAGAATGTTCAACTTAGAGTAAAACGCAGCGCTCATCACTGTCACTTTTCACTCAGCCGTCTAATCACAGTGGAGGAAGCAGGGATGGATTTTGACTTTTTTTTTACTTTACACAGTGGCCGGTGGATTTCAAAATCTACCAGCCACTCAATGTTTTTACCAGCCACTATCTTGTTTTTAACCGATTAGTAATTAATACTACAAGCTCTACAATACTTAAGCAGTTTATTTAATCTCAAGTCTCAATGAAATACTGACATTTTCTCTTTCTCTCTTATACACACACAATCCATGAACTGATATACATTTCATTAAATGAGTAGGGCAGATCAAACGGCGGACGCGGCGCGAGCTCGATATGTTTTAAAAAAAACGCACAAGTTTACAACGCATGTTCTCGAGACTCCGCCGCTATGGCAACAAAGCCGCTAAAACGCAACCACGTGCAAATTAACTTCTCTACTACTTATTGGGAATTTGATTTTTAACGCCACATTTTTTTTGAAGGTGTGCCTCCCCTAAAAGTGTCCGCCATCCAGGTAAAACAGTCGGCTATGCTATTTTTATGTACCCGCCACGGTGGCCTGTAGGTGAAGCGAGTTTACCCGCAACAACACAAAATCACCCGCATTTGGCTGGTGGCGGGTGCTAATTTCCATCCCTGGGCGGGACAAATACAACCCCAACCAACCGCCATATTCTGTTTGTACAACGTCAACAGATGAAAACAATACATTGTATCAACATTTTTATATAGAATCAATACTGAAACAAACTATCTGTGAAATGAGATACTAGTAACACTTCCGTGGATATTCCATATAATAACTGGCAAAAGAGTCTCAAATGAAAAAAAAACAGCTAGACGTTTTCAGCAAAGCACCTAGCGTTTTCAGCTGGATAAAACAGAATGGGAACTGTAACAATGTAGGCCACTGAAAATCTTGGAGTTGTCCCCTACACTACTAATCTGATAACAGTAATACATTACATTCAACACTATCTGGATGATTAGTTTCCCCTCACACTTGTGTTGCAAATTTAGGCCTGATAAATATGCAAGTACAAACAAATCTTTCTACACTCAAATACTAAGACCACTACGCACTATAAAATTTCCATACAGAGGATTGTGAATCTCAAGAGCACTGCTTGTGTATCTGCATGCAGCGTGTACGTACGTGTCACATGGCTGGATTGTCAGTGTGAAATCGTGATGAGTCTCAGCGGTGGAGACAGGTGAGAGGAGTGTTATTGCATCTGCCCACTCAGCCCATACCATCCTCAGCCTAAAAGACCTCTGGGAGCGTCTGCACTAAAAATACAGGCCTAATAGGGGGTGCAATTACTGTGTGTATGCGTGCATAAGACTTTAAAGGATCTGCGCTATCATCAGTGAAATGAAGTTCAGTGACCTTGGCTGGAAGTAACCAGACGTAAGATGAGGTGATAATTTCATAATAACAAGGTATAAGTGACTTTTTTGTGTGTTGGGTTTTCAGGTAACACTTGATGAAGACCCTGTGGAAGAAGAAAAACACAACAAAGAATCCACGAGGGATGAGTGCCTGCTATAGACTCACCCTTTCATCTAGCGCTCACCTCAGGCCTTCGGTTTGGTGTGTGTGAGGGGGGTTACATTATAAGCATTGAACCCTTTTACAGCTCTTGCCCTGAAACAATAACCTGCTCAGAGAAGAGAAAGGATGTAAAAAGATCAGAAGACCGCCGAGAAATCAAAGAGAATCGGAAAGAACAGAGCCTGACAACACACACACACACACACGACCATAGAGGACAAACAAAGCATTCGTTCAAAATCAAGACGTTCTTTAAAAAGAGTATCTGTGCCCCCTCTTATTTGAAAACATTTCAGGCCCTTGTTTTTGTCTTAAATCATTTCCTGTTAGCCGCTGTGCTCTGCTCTGGGTTTGTGTAAGTGACTGATGTGTTTTGTGGGTCTCTGTGGTGCTGGCTGACCCACTGATCTGATCTCATTATACTAGCCAACCCAGAATACTTCCATATGCAGTAACACAAGCCAAACACACAGAGTGCTGCTATACAAAACAACACTAGCTAAACACACAAGCTCAGCTCCAAAACCTGGTGAGACGCCTATCGAGGCATCATACACAAATTCAAAGGCAAAATCGCATGTATCCTTTATGGGGAAAGCAATCCCAGAATGCACTGAGTTCAGTGGGAAATGTTTCTTGAGCACCAAATCAGCATATTAGAATGATTTCTGAAGGATCGATCACGTGACAATGAAGGCTGGATTAATCACTGCTGAAATTCAGCTTTGCATCACAGGAATAAATTAAATTTTTTACATTTTAAAATATATTAAAATAGAAAGCAGTTATTTTAAATTGCAATAATATTTCAGAATATTATTGTTTTTACTGTATTTTAGATCAAATCAATGTATATATTGTACATTTCATAAACAATAGTAATAAAGTGCTTTACAAAGAGCAAAGATACACAAATATTGCAAAAAATATAACTACTCATTAACATATAAACATGAAGCTGACTATCATATACGGGTACAGAAGAAAAAAAAACATAAAGGTCTTTATGAAGGACAGATGAGATGAGGAATTGTGAGGAAATAAAAACAAGAGCAAAGAAAATGAGATTTTGCCAGTGAAGGGTGTCCATTACGTAACGCAATATGAGCACATTAAAACTATAGGAGGACAGCAGAAGTTCTGGGCAGCTGTCGTTCAGATCACGCATGCAGAGCAATTGTCTAATCTGACATAACACTGCTCCAGAAAGACTTCCTTTAAAAAAAAGTGTGTAAAATGTGTAATACTAACACTCACACATGCAGATCTGAACAAACAGAGAGTGCTGAATGAGGTACTGAAGCTGGTAAATAGGACAGCCCTGTCAAAACTGTTGCAGGGACAAATATTTACACTTCCTGTGAGTTTATCGGCGGAGGTTCAGAGAGTGGTTTCAGACCTCCATTACACCTCTGCCCATCCCTGGTCTCTCTTTTTAATGAAAGAAGCTTTCACACAAACTCCTAATGTCAAAACACACCTAGCAGCCTTGCTGCAGATCCCCTACACAGACAGCTTCTTATCTAAGACAGCATCCTAACCACAATGACACTTAAACGCTCTCCTTTGGAAGCAACTCAACCCGCACATACTTCATAAGACTGGACACATAAAGGTTCTTTAGTGGCATATGGTTCCATGAAGAACATTTAACATCCATGGAATCTTTTCATTGCACAAAAGGTTATGAAAAAATTGATTCTTAGTTTATTAAAATACTGTTCCCTTAAAGTTCTTTGGGGAACCAAAAATTGTACTTTTATTGCATTGCTATTAAAAAACAACAACTCTTTTTTGGAACCTTTATTTTTAAGAGTGTTAACACAATCTTCAAATCACCATAAAATACACAACTCACACAATATTGTGTAACGTTGGGCTAATACTGTTTAGCATTGAATAAAATATGATTGTCAACATTTCTCCCGCTTTGTTATTTTTTTCATTAAGGTCGTCTCAATGCATTATAGGAGTGATTTCTTTGCTAGAACATTATGTTTATTATCCATCTTACCTTTTAAGACTTTGCAATATAAGCGCAACTATGATCTTGCCTCAGTAGGCAACTAACTATGTTTTGTAACAGAGTTACTGTCTCAGTTTGTGACTGTTCTGTGGTCTGTTGCATGATGCTAGTTGAACGACAAAACCAAACTAATCCAACCTTAGTTGGCTTAGGTCAAGCTCAGCAGTCTCACAATCCTTGCTTTAAACTTTCTCCATCAACTCAAGGTTTGATCTTGAATTTGAGAGTGTGTTATTAACTTTGGAGTGCATGCACCTGAAAGTGTAACATGCAGCAAACAGCCAATCACACGGAAAACACGGAGAGCAAAAGTGTTGCAATTCACTAGTACTACTCTGTTGAAGATTAATAGATCGCTATGAAAAAAATTATGGATTTCAATGCATTTACAAGACAGGAATAAATACTGCTGCTGAAATAAATTACACTATGTGGAAAAAACTGGAAAACACCTCTTAATAACTGAATTTCGGTGTTTTAATCAGACCCTTTTGCAATAATTCAGTTTGTGAAATTTCATCCTGGCTAGATACTCCATGGTCAACTGTAAGTGGTATTATTGGAAATTTGAAGCCATAGGAACAGCATCAAATCAGCCACGTAGTGGAAGACCACAGAGAGTCACAGAGCGGGGTCACCAAGTGCTGAGGCGCATTACATGTAAAGGTCACCAACGATCTGCGGATTACATAGCTGAAGAGTTCCACTGGCATTAATATCAGCACAAAAACTTCCATTACAGAGAACTTTTGCGGTACTCTCTAAATGGCGATAAAAACGATCACGAAATGACACCGTTTCCATTAACCGATGTTATGCGACTAAAACAGAATTTTTTTCCTCTCGCGATAAGTCATTCCAAAAATCATGGCAACAGATGTTGGCAGGTTTGCATTTATCCCAGCCACTGCACTAGCCATTATTTTTAACCTAAGGTGGCCTGTAAATGCAAAAAAAATTTTTTTTTGCGAAATATTCCTTTTTCGAATTGTTTGAAAAACCACCTCATTCGAGCGTAAAAACTTTTTTGTGATACATAGGAGTTATTGCGAAATTGACGTGTTTCCATTTTCCATTTTGCAATTTTAATTTACGCTATTTGAAGGGTAATGGAAACGGGGCTACACTCTAAAAAAAAAAAAGTTTCTATATGGCACCAAAAACGGTTCTTCGTCATAATCATAGAGGAACCACTTTAATGCTATATAGCACCATATCTTAACATGTTCTGTATATGGTATCGGTGCTATATAGCACCTTAGTTAGCGGTGCTATATAGCACCTTAGTCAAAGAACCGGTGAAGAACCTCTGAAGCACCAAAATTGGTGCTATATAGCACTTAAAAAGGTTCCCCTATGATTACGAGCCAAGAACCATTTTTGGTGTGTAGAGATTGCGAGACAGGCCTTTTCGTCCAACATCAGCGCTCGCTTTACTGGATGAATGGGTAAAAATTCCCACAGAAACTCTACAAAATCTTGTGGAAAGCCTTCACAGAAGAGTGGAAGCTGTTATAGCTGTAGAGATATTAATTTCCATTTTCCATATTAATTTCTATGTATTTAGAATGCAATGTCATTACTGTGTCTGTTTGTGTAATGGTCAGGTGTCCCAATGGACACCTGGAACCAGCTTTGTGCAACAGGCCTGTGCAACAGAGTGTGTTTGTGAGAGACAGTGAGTGAGACCTTATCCAGCCAGTCTACCACAACTGTCCAGCGATGTGCACATATGACCAGGGCATCCCCTTACCATATCACTGACACTGTCATGCCAACAATTAGACAAGCCCCAGAACAGCTGGATGAGAGTCACCATTACAAACTCACAGGGCACAGTATGTGGAGTATATGGAAAGGGCACAGTGGATATGAGATGAGTCTGAAACCGTAGAACATGATGAAAGGGTTGAACGGTTTGGCCTTTGTTTACATTTCATATAAGGCATATCTGAATATGGTAGGAGGTAGATGGAAATGGGACACTGCTCCAAGTATTTCCCATGAGAAACAGAGTAGAAAGACAAATAGGAGGGAAAGGAGGGAGAAAGAGAAGAGAGAGCCTCTGTACTCAGCTGTTAGCCTAATGATAAAACTAATGAGACAGCTGACCTGTATCAGCTGTCGCTGCTCTAAATACACATACACACACACAAACACACACTCGTTCCCATAACCCATGGATCAACACGGTTCAGTTTGTGACTGTTGGCACTAATTGCATATAACACAGCATTCGTGTGAGTGGGGCACAGAGCTGTGTCCTGATGTATCAGTGACAGCATGGAGTGGTATTTCCTGGCGTTTCATGGGACCTCCACAACAACGCAGAGAATGAAGACCCTCCTGAGTCCCTTCACACTCTGGACCACAACACAAATAAATACATCAGCCCATCTCCACTGCACTCGACTCAAAACACATCACTCATTGACATGGTAAAGACTACCGTATATGAGCGCACTGAAAATATCCAACAAACAATTGAGTTAGTTACACTATAAAATGCATTAAGGTATGTTGACTCAAGCTGATTAAGCCATTTATTTAGACAAACATTAAAATGTACACCAAACAAGTATTTCATATTGAAGAATGTAGCT
The DNA here is from genome assembly GCF_949357685.1 of Gobio gobio. Taxonomy (NCBI): domain Eukaryota; kingdom Metazoa; phylum Chordata; class Actinopteri; order Cypriniformes; family Gobionidae; genus Gobio; species Gobio gobio. The sequence goes on along the minus strand of NC_137111.1, from coordinate 36,745,444 downwards.
TTAAACATCTGTTTTAAAGGGTTAGTTCACCCAAAAATGAAAATTCTGTCATTAATTACTTACCCTCATGTCGTTCGACACCCGTAAGACCTCCGTTCATCTTCGGAACAGAAATGAAGATATTTTAGTTGAAATCTGATGCCTCTGAAAGGCCTCCATTGGCACAATGCACGGTTCACTCTCAAGACCCTTAAAAGGTACTAAAGACGTCGTTACAAAGTCCATCTCACTACAGTGGTTCTAAAATAACTTTATAAATCGGCGAGAATAGTTTTTGTGCGCAAAATAACCCCAAATAACGACTTACATAGTGATGACGATTTCAAAACACGGCATCATGAAGCTTCGAAGCGTTATGAATCAGCGAGTCGAATCAGCAGTTAGAATCTCCAAATTTCAGCAGTTTGGCGGTTTGACACGCGATCCGAATAATCATTCGGCTCATTGATTCATAACGCTTCGAAGCTTCATGATGCCATGTTTTGAAATCGTCATCACTATGCAAGTCGTTATTTAGGGGTTTTTTGCGCACAAAAACTATTCTCGCCGATTTATAAAGTTATTTTAGAACCACTGTAGTGAGATGGACTTTGTAACGACGTCTTTAGTACCTTTTAAGGGTCTTGAGAGTGAACCGTGCCATTGTGCCAATGGAGGCCTTTCAGAGCCATCAGATTTCAACTAAAATATCTTCATTTCTGTTCCGAAGATGAACGGAGGTCTTACGGGTGTCGAACGACATGAGGGTAAGTAATTAATGACAGAATTTTCATTTTTGGGTGAACTAACCCTTTAAGTCATTTAAAACATGAAAGATAAACAAAAGGAATAAAAGTTTCATGTGTTGGTAACTGAGCATTAGTGTGTAGAGAGAACTCAAATTTCATCAAAAAACTTTATGTTGCCTTCCTTGTTTTTTTTTCCAAACTCTTTTTAGACTGCAAAGCTAAATCACTGCAAAAGCCATTTTCAGAGAACATATGTTGAATTATGTCATAGAAGCAGGAGTTAAATGTCAAAACTAAGTTAAAGGGTTAGTTCACCCAAAAATGAAAATTAGACCATGATTTACTCACCCTCAAGTCATCCTTTATATCATCATTTAGCACAAGTCGACTTGTGTACCGCTAACCGCCGGAAGTTAGTTATTTTAGTCTATAAAGATTTAAATATGGATATTTTTCTTACACAAATGCGCCACTTCGCTTCAGAAGGCCTTTATTAACCCCCCGGAGCCGTGTGGAGCAGTTATATGATGGATAGATGCACTTTTATGGACTTCAACAATGACCCAACAAGCCACTGTCATTATAAAGCTTGGACATTTTTAATATAACATTTTAAGAATATCATATACACCTAGGATGACTTGAGGGTGAGTAAATCATGGTCTAATTTTCATTTTTGGGTGAACTATCCCTTTAAATCTGTCAATTGACAATCTGATACAATTAGTTACTAGGATGGACGGATGGTCCGTTTCTATTTTGTAGCTCCTGTTTAATCCAATGATTGCAATGAAACTGCTGAGGCATCAGCGGGAAGCAGGAGCTTTGGAACTGGACACAGATGCCGGACCCTAGCGATAAGCAGGAAGTAGCCCCGTGTCGTCCCGTCCCACTGCAGCCAGCAGCTCTTAAACTCCCCCAGGAGTCTCCGCTTCAGATCTCAAGCTCCATCTATTCCTCCCCTCCACCCCTCTCTCCCTCTCTATGAAGCTGTCAGTCGCTCTAAGATGGTTTAGAGGATCCCCTGCGATAATTCCACATTCACAAAAGCAGCCTGCGGACAATAGGCCTCTTTATACCAGTGTGTGTGTGGGTAGATTTTATTTAGCTCGCAGTCAAGCGTTTGATGATGGGTCTGGATATGCGGGTACAGCCCACGAGGAGGGGCATAACGGTGCTCTTCACGCGTTTAACACTGAAGGCTAAAAACATATGCAACACAATAGAGATACTTATGAAAGAGGCGTGAAGAATGGAAGGATGGACAGAAGAGGGGGTTGAGGGAAAGGGGAAGAGGGTCGTTTGTACGGCCGGACTGAAGTACATTGCACACGGTGACCTGTCATTCAAGGCTCTGACAGCAGGGACACGCCCCTTCAGGAAGGTGATGGAGACGTCGACAAGAGCTGTCACTCCAATTCTCACACGCATAAACACAAGCGGGCACACACATATCACGTCCCCTTGCCGAAGACCCCCTACTAGTGAACCCAAGCAAAAGAAGCTGTTGGCCTTAATATTCATTTAACGTCAGGATGCGTTTTCTGCTCTGTGAAAGGTGACAGGCGTGGAGGCAGTGGCTGTGTTAGTCTATCTCTCTCTCACGCACACGTCCTCATCACGCTGACACCTCAAAAGCTTAAAGTCACAGCTTGAGAGAGACACTGTGACCTCTAAACACATGAGAACACAAAATCATAAGTCTTTGGCGCACTCTCAATATTAGTCGGAGGGGTTTGGCTACCTCCTGCAAACTCACTTTCACACTTAAAGGGATAGTTCACCCAAAAATGAAAATTCTGTCATCATTTATTAACATTCACGTCATTCCATACCTTTATGACTTTCTTTCTTCTGTGGAACACAACAGGAGATGTTTAGCGGAATGTGCGAGCTTCTCCTTCCCATTGATTTAAAGTGAATTTAAATGGGGTTTTAAAGCTACAAAAAGGACAAAAGAACTCTAATAAAGCATCAGATAAACAGTTCATATGACTTAAGGCTTTTAGAAAAATGAATAACATTATTCACTGATATTTTGCTTTGAGAATCTTGCTTGAGAGCCATGGTCACCATTTACTATCATTGCACGTAAAAAAAATTATCATGACAGTTTATTATTATATTTTTCTATCTTCTTGGTTTTATTTAAATAATATTTTCAAAATGCATTTATTAAAATTGCTTAGAATCAGCATAAATCTATCGATTGTGAAAATTCAATATAATTCGTTAAAAACTATGAACAGGGTTTAACTATGGCTAGCTGTGGAACAAGTATGTTTAAATTGCTAAAATAGTTGAGATTGAAACACATTTGGTAAATATATAAATGTAAATATATAAACCTGGTTATTGTGTATTTAAAATAAATTCAGTTTATTAGTACTATTACAGAAATCTCCTACTTGTTTTATTAACGTATGGCTGACAAATATGCATCATATTTTTTACTTTATGTAAAATCGGATGTCAATTTTACACAGTTAGAATAGATAATCTTACATTTAGGCATAAATATGTTTTTAGTATGTATGAAAAAGAACAGCTAGTACATGAGGGTGAGTAAATTATTTATTTTGGGGTACACTTTCCCTTTAATGAAAATCTGTTTGGCTTTGTGCACCTGAAGACAACCATGTCCTATAGGGCTCTTTCCAAATAAATGAGCAGCTAGACTGCACTGGGTTTTTCTTTTTTCTTTAATCAGACTCATGACTAATGAGAATAAATGGACATGCAGTCTGGTCTCTCTACTCCAGCATGCCCATCTGTCCCAATCAGAGAGTGATTGGGCCGGGGACTAGCTAGGAGCACTGATGGCAGCTGGTAAACTACACCAGGTACACAGGGACCGTGGCGGGGCCCACAGATTTAAAGGGCAGCTATTGATTTTTGAGCTCATCTGGTCTGAGATGGACATCTGCACATTAGAGTGGCACTCTGGGCCACCATGAACTGATGTGAGCTACTGCTCTCCCCTGGTCTGCACTGCTGAAAAAACATGAGCCAGGAAAAAAGGATTACAGATCCGGTTCGGACTGATCTTTCAGTGCTCTGACACAGCGTCACAATCACTCAGTGTCTTGACTCAGTGACTCAGTGTTTATAGTACTTAAGTACATTTCTACTGTAAAGCAGCTCTAAAAAAATATTGTCATTGTTCCCTTGAGGTCCGTTCAGTGTTGATTCAGTTCCATTCAATAACTTTACAAAGATCAGGCATAACATTATGACCACTGACAGGTGAAGTGAATAACACTGAATATCTCTTCATCACGGCACCTGTTAGTGTGTGGGATATATTAGGCAGCAAGAGAACATTTTGTCCTCAAAGTTTATGTGTTAAATGCAGGAAAGATGGGCAAGTGTAAGGATTTGATGGAAAGACGTGATGGAAAGACGACTGGGTCAAAGCATCTCCAAAACTGCAGCCCGGTCTGCAGTGGTCAGTATCTATCAAAAGTGGTCCAAGGAAGGAACAGTGGTGAACCGGCGACAGGGTCATGGGCGGCCATGGCTCCATTGATGCACGTGGGGAGCGAAGGCTGGCCTTCGTGGTCCGATCAAACAGACGAGCTACTGTAGCTCAAATTGCTCAAGAAGTTAATGCTGGTTCTGATAGAAAGGTGTCAGAATACACAGTGCATCGCAGTTTGTTGCGTATGGGGCTGCAGACCAGTCAGAGTGCCCATGCTGACCCCTGCCAAAAGCGCCAATAGCGGGCACGTGAGCATCAGAACTGGACCACGGAGCAATGGAAAAAGGTGGCCTGGTCTGATGAATCACGTTTTTTTTTTACATCACGTGAATGGCCGGGTGCGTGTGCGTTGATTACCTGGGGAACACATGGCACCAGGATGCACTATGGGAAGAAGGCAAGCCGGCAGAGGCAGTGTGACGCTTTGGGCAATGTTCTGCTGGGAAACCTTGGGTCCTGCCATCCATGGATGTTACTTTGACACGTACCACCTTCCTAAGCATTGTTGCAGACCATGTACACCCTTTAATGGAAATGGTATTCCCTGGTGGCTGTGGCCTCTTTCAGCAGATAATACGCCCTGCCACACAGCAAAAATGTTTCAGGAATGGTTTGAGGAGCACAACAATGAGTTTGACTTGAGTGTTGACTTGGCCTCCAAATTCCACAGATCTCAATCCAATCGAGCATCTGTAGTAAGGATGGCCGAAATCTTATTGTTTGTGATATACCGGTAAAAATTGAGAGTGAGAGAGTCCTACATACCACGCAGAATTGACGTGCTACATGTAAACGGTATTCTTTTTTGTATTTTCCTGTAAAATAACGGTGTTATTCAGCCTTTATGAACGAGAAGAAACTAATGCACATTGAAACTAATCTCATTGGCTAGCGCTCACCTATTATTGTCCCTGTTTTGATTTCAGCAAATCAGTTCACACGAACGCAGGTACGTGGTTAATATTCATGATCCCAGCAGCTCATCAATCCTTAGTGCGGATTGTTATTAGTAGTAGAATGCGTAGTATAATTATCTTATCAGTATTTTTGTGTTTTTTTTTTACAGAAACACTGAATGACCAAAAATGTCTTAAGCACCACCACCAGTCCTAAATTCAGTTAAAATGACAAATATGCATTCATAAGTTTTCAGATTAACAAGTTTTAGTTCAAATTACTTAAGCTCTATCATTATTTGCATTTTTTTATTATTTATCTGAAGACATGGTTGGGATTATTACTTTTGCTGTTTGCACTATTTTTGCCGCTGTTTGCATCATGAGAATATGAATAAATACAGAATCTGTGTTTAGCCAACATTTCGAACTTGTCATTAATTTGAATTATTATTGTTTGTATTGTGTGATGTTTTCAGTACCTGCATTTTTACAGAAGAAAAGTATATCTGCAACTTTTCCATTTCTGATTTTTTTTATTCTTTTATGTAATTTGTTTATTATAGGAGCCTATTTGATGATGAGTACGTTTTACTTTAGATATTTTTTAGTTTTTCTGAGGCTCTCAAGAATGCATGCAGCTCTAACCAAAACATGGGAAATGGTACTAAATTTATATCGTCATTGATATCGTTATCACAATAAATTCCAGAAAATATAATCTGTGGGATGTGCTGAACAAACAAGTCCGATCCATAGAGGCCCCACCTCGCAACTCACAGGACTTAAAGGATCTGCTGCTAACATCTTAGTGCCAGATACCACAGCACACCTTCAGTGGGTCTAATGGAGTCCGTGGCTTGATGGATCAGGGCTGTTTTGGCAGCAAAAGGGGAACCAACACAAAGTTATTGGTGTATGAAATGAGTTCAATTCAGCTATAAAGCAACTCTTTAGAAAACAGTGCTGTCATCATCCATGCTCAGTTCTAATCCAATAGTGTCAGTGCAGTCAAATCAATAATATTGCTGCTGAATATTATGCGTCTCATCAAAGCAAGCCAGAGGCGACAGTGGCAAGGAACTTCATCAGTGACAGAAATGGAGAAGAAAAACCTTGGGAGAAACCAAGAGAAAGTACTTTGGGAGAATGTTAAATGTAGTTTTAAAACATTGCCATTGAATCACTAAATATGAATGTTTTGTTACTTTTTTTGCATCAAAACTTCAAAAAATGTCTTCAATTATATTCCCATTAAATGTACAGATGCCTGGCATATGGGGCCGTGGGTCTGGAGGCCCCCTCAAGGGGTTATGAGCCAATTTAATTCTGGTTAGTTTTACCACTGTACACTGCAAAGTAAGCCACATCTGAAGCAGCATGTACATTAAGACAAAATCAAGTTAAAGCAGAAGAGCCAAAAAATAAAATAACAAATAAAGGACAACTGCAGAAGAGAGAGCTAAATTAACACAGATTAACATGGTTTCCATCCGTGGAACGATTTCATCCCTATTCCAAATGTTCACACACGATGTCCCTGCTGGTGGGCGGAGCCTCATCTCATGATTCCCAGGTGCACAGATATGCAGTTCATCATGGCACAATCCTGGATAGTATTAAACCCACACTACACCATCATTCACAGATTAAAAAAATCTAAATATTGTTATTCAGAAAACTGAGAGAGGGAGGCTTGAACATCACTGCTGGCTTTTCTATGATTTATCCCTCCAACAAGGTTCTGTCTCACACAAAGAAATTACTGCATACAAAAAAAGCATGCAATACATCACTGTATCAGAGCTCTAAAAATATCCCGTCCCTACACTCACGACCAAACTATAGGTAGAAAGCAGCCTCCCACCCATATAACATGCAAGACAGCACGTGTATGAGTGCGCCTTTGAGCTGATGACACAAATGGATAAGATGTCTCGGGTGGGATATGAATTTATATCGCTTATTACAATGTGATCTCTAAAGATGGCAAAATCTTCTCACACTGATAACGTCAGTTCAGTCTATCACAGTTCCCTAAATAACGACTGTGAGAGTGAGCCGTGAGCCTGTCTACTGGATGTGCGCAGTTGCCGTATTATAGTTTTTAACTGTATCATCACCATTTGCACTATATATCAGTGTCACGTCTGGTCATTAAAGTACCAAATAGGACAGATGACAATAACAGGACAAAATCCTTCAAAGTTGGTTTAAAAACGAATCCCTATTGTGAGTATAATCGAGTAAAATGGCTTCTAAAACAAGAAAAAATGTAGCGCGGGACTTTGTCCATTGGGAATTGACATGATTGTTGAAATGTTGTTGCTTGCTATTGCAGTGATCTCATGTGATTGACAGGTTGTCCCACCCTCATGTCAAGAAGATGTTTCAAAGGACATTACAACTGTTTTTGTCAATACAATGAAAGTCAGTGGGGTCCAGCACAACTCTGGACCCCACTGACTTTCATTGCATGGACAAAAATATGTCTTTTTATGCTTCGCAGAAGAAAGAAATTCACACAGGTCCGAGGATCGGTAAATGTTGACAGCATTTTCATTTTGGGGTATATTATCCCTTCAAACACACGAAAATTGAGGGATGTAGAAAGGAAGGGAGCTGTTGGTCAGAAAATGTATTAGCACGGCTTTACATTTATGGCAAACAGAGACCTAGTTTTGCATGTACATGTGGCTGTGTGCGTAACACTGGATTGTCAGAGCTGTAATGAGTCCCATGAGAATGACCAGCTGTCTTCCAGCCAGGAAATCCACTTTACACCAGCTACTTTCCTCTTCCTTAACTCCTCTCTTCCCTCTTTTTCATATTCTCTCTCTTTTTCACATCCCTCTGAGCTGTGCCAAAGGGTCAGCCTTCTTAAAGAGCTGCTTCGCTAACACCTGCTCAACAGTGCCCTGACACACACACACAATCATACACTGTTTAACAAAACTACACACTGAAGGACAGCACACTCACTATGTACTGGCCCAGTCACTCCAGAACCAAATGCAGTCTATTATTCACTTGGAAAAAAAGGCTTTAGTTAATTGGACTTTATTACCATGGTATTTTTTATAAAGTAGGCCTACACTATATGACCAAGAGTCATTTGTTTCAGTTTGTTGAGCATTTGATTTCCAAACATTTTTTAATAATGTGAACAGAAATTTCACCCTGTCTATTTTCTAAATGCATGTTATAGATCTTTCTTTACACGTCTCATTCAAACTTATTGATCATTCAAACCTAGCGATTTCACTGTAAGGGGACCTGTGGTATGTAGATGGAAATGGCTCGTTCTAAGGAAACATTGCATAACGTTACACCACTGAAAACATGTATATTATATTACATTTCTGTCAATTGCATTTCCTCATAAATATTACATACTGACCCCTTTAAATATCTAGGCCTGTCTGCCATACAAGTCCTTTAATGTGAACTGTGTTTTGGCTAGAACTGACATTGGCGACGACAGACAGTTGTGTAAATAAAGATCTTTAACCCTGGTTTTGTTGTGCAGACCTGGCAATCCTGCTCCTGTCCTGACTGTTCACACACAAGCAGTTTGACTTTGAATTCCTCTGTGCTGTTAATACGCTAGCATCTTTTTCAGCGTCTCGCGCATGAGTTTTAAACACGTGGTACTCAAGAAAAAAAAAACATGTCTCTAGATTTTTTTTATATCACTGTTTGACATCTGCCATTCTGCGTAACCATGGTATTCCTAACTTACCTGTCAAGCAGAAGCAAATCAAGCTCAATCGCGTTGAAGCTCGCAGCTCACTCCAGCGATGAAAAACTTGACTATGTTCACTTCACTGTCGTGATGCTTCTTTTTTGGTTCTGCTTTTTGTCTCTTTTTTATGTTCCTCCGTCTTCCTGTATTCCTTTTGGCGGTTGTTGACATTATATGAAAACCGCGGCCGCTCCAAGTTTACGTACCACGCTCTCAGCTTCCGGCTTGTCAAAGTGAACGTGCAAAATGATTGACAGGCAGAAAGCTCCTCAAAACTCAAAATAGCTTGCAGCAGCACATTTATATTATATTATATTATATTATATTATATTATATTATATTATATTATATTATATTATATTATATTATATTATATTATATTATATTATATTAATTATATTATATTATATTATATTATATTATATTATATTATATTTATTATATTATATTATATTATATTATATTATATTATATTATATTATATTATATTGTATTATATTAATTATATTATTATATTATAGTGCAAGCTGCAGACACGAAATTAAAGTCGCCATATCAAAATGGACGATTTTTTTTTTATTTTTTTTATTTTGTAGTATTTACTATAAATGATTTACCTTTGCACACACACGACACACGTATAAACTTTAATCAAATGAACTGTTCCTCGTCTACAGTTTCTGCATCCCACTACCACGTCTCCTCACACTTGCTTGGTTAATTATCCTAATCAGAGATATGGGGAGAGTAGGCCTACTCTGGGATCGGGCCAAAGTTCAGAGCTTTTCAAAATTATGTGTTTACTGGCACAAGAGCTGAATAAACTTTCACTCACATAAGATCACAGCAATAGCAATCAGCAACAATCCAGTCAGTTCTCGATGGACAAAATCAAGTTCTTTCCTACATTCGTTGTTTTTTTTGTTTGAGTAGACGCTTCGATTGGACATAGGCCTACTTCACAATAAGGAAAATCCTGTTTCATGCCAACTTTAAGCCTGTATGGAAACTAGCCTGATCATTATTAGGCTACTCATGACATACTTGTGTAGCTAAAGCTGATCTAAATTTCACAATATTTCATAACTTGTCTGCTTATGGCTGAAATTTTCGCTATAAGTTCCACCACAGTACTGTTTGTGCAGTATTTCCTCATAACACCTCCACTTCCACCAACCCAAACCCACTGAACGCTCAAGCTGCACATTAGACCAAACAATCACAATGTAGCAGAGAAGGGAACAGGGTGAGGCAACAGAAAAGGTCAATATTTAGGCCTACTATTCCAGCCATATAGCCATACCGGCCTGATGTTTTTGTACTTTAGTCAGGCCCTACTGGGCACCGTGGTAGTTTACAGTAGGCTACACCACAGAAGTGACGCTTCATGCCAGCAGTTAGAGAATTATACACGGCTGTCATCGGTTCCTCATCAACTCACACATGATCCGGGATGTGTTTGCGAGCAGTATGTTTAACCCGCATGAGTTTGCATCACACACACCTGATGGATTGCATGTGTAAAGCGGATCCGGCAGAGGCCCCTGGGCTGGCATATACACAGCAGATCCCACAGACATTTCACAGTGAGTAAGCGATCCTATTGCAGCATTGCAAACTCAAGCCAGGGCAAACCTCAGAATATCGAAACTGCTGCATGTGGTCTTTTTCCTACGCAGACCATCGCTATTTGTTTTTCTTCAATTCTTCTGGATTCCCATGGCTATAGTGGAGATCATCTTTACTGGCCTATAAGAGTTCCCCTTACTGACCACAATCTTTGGCATGGTAACCACGTTTCCCGGCCTCGGTGCCAGGGTTCTGGTGACTGCTGGCGCCATGGCGACGCAGGCTAACTGAGGGGAACGGGGAGTAAAGAGGTGATGTGTTTGTAGAAGAGTTTGAGGAACAATATTATTACAGGCAGACTGGGAACTCATGGAGAGAGAGGAGTTTGCTCGAGTGCAGTGTGTAGTTCACTGTGCCATCCAATAATATCCCGGCTACAGTCGAACAACATTCATCAGTCGCAATGAGGACAAGAGACTCAGGAGAGAAACAAGAAATTATTCTATTCCAACACACTTCTGGTGATATTTACCCCATCATATATTGGTTCACATACTGTGATATCATCCCCTGCCATACCAGTTTCATTTCTGCAGTTTTCACTTTACAGATTTACCTTGCATGCTTTGCATAAGCCCAGCAAAATGACAAATATGAATCAAACAAATATATAAAAGAACATAAATTACCCGGGTGGAGCAAGTGATGATCATAAAGAGCTGTAAAATGCAGTAGAGCTTGTCATACACTGCCCCCTAGTGGTCAAACACTTATAAACATTCAAAAGGCTCAGATTTGGACGCGTTTGTAGCTCCCCATGTCTTCCTGTAAATCATAAAGGCTGCAATATACTCCGCAAGAACAGAGAAAAAAGTTCTCGCTCCCAGGGCTGCGAGAACAAAATTACGTCATTTTGTTCTCGGAGCCCTGGTTTGGGAGTTCTCGCAGCTCGTTCTCGACACATCGTCTGAGCAGAACTTTTTTCTTGTGGGTGTCCGAGAACTATTGTGTGATTGGTCAGAATTTTAAAGTGAGCGGGGTTAATGCGGAGAAACGGAGATGTTCGGCACCTGCTTTTCTCGTGAAGTATGGAATGTCCTGGCCAGAACTAACTTTGTTCTCGTTCTTGCCACCTCGAGAAAACGAACAAATTTCTTTGTTCTTGCAGAGTATGTTCCAAGCTTAAGCCCTCCCTGAGAACAATGCATTTACTTTTAAATTGTTACATATTTAGATATAAGTTTAGCATGTACAAGATGATGATGCATTAGCCAATGTGTTATTAAGGGAAATCAATAGAAACATTTGCTAATTTTGTTGTCATAGTGTAAACCCGTTCTGTTCAAACCGCCCACTCCAAGCGGGACTCGAACAAGAGTCCACAGGTATGAGAGTCGGACAATCTAACAAGGTGGCTAAACGCTGTAACTTCTAACATAAGTCGGCCTGGACGTTACACTAGCACAAAATTATTCAAATACGCCATCATACCCCACGAATGGAGTAAGATGTCACCTACCTGGGTCAAGAAACCCCCAAGGGAATTTTTACTAAATATATAAATGACTTGATATCATCCTTTGTTATCATTATGTTTATATCAACTACATCAACAATAGGCTAAATCTATTTAAAATTGTGTTTTGGCAATATAGCTGAGTAGCTGGACAATTATGATGAAAGACAGCAGAATCCCAGTAAAAGAGATTAATTTGAAAGCTAAATTATGATTATATTAAGGTATATGAATAAAGATTGAATTGCCCCTTTTTGGGGGGCATAATGTCATAATACATTGGGAATTCAATTTTAATGCAAGGATGTCTAAAATGTACATCTACCTCATTGAATTATTGAATAATAACCCCATTAATTATAGTATTACATTAGAAATTAGTTTAAACTTTATTTTAAGGTGTATTTGTCACAATACATTTAAGTACCGAGTAATATTAACGTGTTACCAAAAATAATTACTAGTAATAACATGCCACTCAGGCCATAAGGATCTAGTTCTGTCTTTTCACTTAAAAATAAAAACAATATTTTTCCGCAAACCTAAAAACATTGTGTCCACAGATCCCTCTTTACCCATGCAATAGAAACAAAAATCATAAAATGTCACAATCACTATTTTCCAGAGAAATAAAATTAGATAATTTAACCTCAAAACTTTGATTTGACACAAATTATGATATTTAGATTAAAAGACAAAATTAAGATGAGCATAGCAATTCATTAAACGTGTTGAGATGAGATTGTGTGCCACTTATGGTCAAGAAGAAAAAAATTACCCCATACCCTAAACACGTAGTGCAATTGGAGAATACTGTTGTTTATTATTTATAATGTCTTATGAATGGCCATCAATTATTTTTTTTTTATCTACAGAGTGTATGATTAAGGTATCTATCAGCAGGTTCTAACAGGACCATGCTAACCAGTCAAACCTTGACCATTTGATACACACCCACCACCCTCATTCGTCACAAACTGACCCAAAAGCATCTCCGGCCCAAACGTCTCCTCTAACATGTCAACTCCTGTTTAAACAGAAGGACAACAACACGCTGCCCTCGTCATGCCCAGCTGAAGTCTCAGTGCCCCATAGTATAGTGTGAGCCAAGCGAGCTGGAGAGAATGAAGTGGAGTGTTCTTTTCTGACGTCAGCAACATCTCAGTGTCGCAAGTCTAGTGTAAATGTTTGCTCCGTGAGCATTCTCCAGCCTCCATGCACTCTTTCCACTGCGTTCTCGAAAAAGAGACAGAACTTTTTCCCACCAAAACACGTCTCTCCAAAGACAAAATGTCATTTTTATTCAATCAATGTGTAATTCCATCTCAGGCCGACACAAGTGCAAACTTACACACACTGGCATTTTGCATTGACATGTGACGTCTTTTTGCACAATTCTGAAGCATGAAACAAATAATGCAGCATAATCTATAGAATATGGAAGCAGTTTCTACCTCAGAGTTCTAAAAAAAAAAAAGAAGGTAATTGTGAAATCTTAGAATAAGACACATTTTGAGATATAAAGTCACAATAACCCTTTTATCTTTTTACTCTGACATGGAAACAGGCCTCCAATAATGGAAGCTTGTACATTTGTGTGTGCACAATACAATTTCATTATTGATCATTTTATTTAGTACCCCCATCCCAAAAACTTTAACAAAATGTTATTGCACCAAAGTACATTCAACAGTCATCAATCAGGAAAGCATTGTGAAAGTGCTTTACTGCCATTCAATACAGTGCAATACGAGTAATACAGAGCTGCTACAGTGATAAAGCATGATGAGAGCTAGACCTCTGACTGATGTAAACTCTCAAACATTCTGTGGTCCAAATATACGAACAAAAGAAAAGCAATCATCTTTCTGGAGAAATTTTAGGGGACACGTCCAACTTAAAGAAATCACTATGGCATCTAATAGACCTTAATCAGAGTCGCGCCATATTTCATTTTTGACAGGAATAAAAATGCTGTGGCTGTGAGGCTTAGAAGTACAGTGCCTTCAATGGATTGTACTGTTGTTTGACAACAAGCCGATTGTTCAGTTGACATATCTTTCCAGAAAAACAAAAACAGTAGACGAAAACTCCACAAAACAGTTTTGAAAGTTATGTAATCTAGGACCTTTGTAAAGTGCTTGCTGTTGTAAAGACTGTAGGTCTATACGGGTTAAATTCAATATAGCGCCGTCTAACCTGACTAAGGTCTACGGAATTGCAGAAATAATGGCTAATCCCAAACAGGTTTTCCTAAATACTCCCCCCTTTTCCAAATGTCTCAAATGGTAACCCCGCCTCTTAACTGTTCTAATTGGTCAGATTTGTTTTGTTTACAAAATGTGATTTATGTCAGGTAATATACATTGGTTAAAAAAGTCATCACATACAGCAGCTTTAAATCAGTGCATTACTATTATTAATTTTTGTAAATGTGATCAACACAAAGTGCTAGGCCTATATATACCAATAACAAGATAATTACATAAGCCAATAGTGTGTTGTATATGAGCACGGTGTTTAGAGAATGTTTTATGCGTACAGAAATAGGGAGAGAGTGAGTCCCTTGCCTATTGAATTTAACATAAAGCATGCACCATTTAAGATTGTTCTCAGCACTTATGTCTATTTAAGTGACTCCAAGCAACATACAATATTATATGTAATCTTTCACCACACAACACCTAAAATATAAACATGGCCGGCCAGAGAAGAGCTGTTGAACTTCCAGGTGTCACTACAAACCAGAAGCCCTCTTATATACAGAGCAATGTCCTCTTACCAGCCCACATGGCTTTCCTTACAGGGCACATGATTTACTGTGACTCTCCCTCCAGTTATTCAGCCCACTTCAAGTCCTCACAGGTTATTATTGTAGAGAGCATAATTTCACATAATTTTTTAGTCTGGCTGTCAGACTGTTTGAGTTAAAGACACTTATGATAGGCTGACTGTTAAGTCTCGTTTCTGCAGTGCTTGTGTAAATATCAACCAGGACAGTTGTGATAGTCTGTTACCAGTTGTCCTATGATCTACTACTCATATGAATGCACATAATATTCTGAACTGGTGCAAGAACATGTATAACATCTGCATTCATATAATGCAACCGATTTGGGGGTTGCATTTATGAATAATATGTCATACATTGCAGACAGGAACATGTTAACATGGCTGTGATTACCTTTATTGTCTAAGACTATAGCACCACCATGTGGTCTGGCAAATATTGCCACTCTTCGAACATACAATGAATATGAATGGGACAGGTCTTAACATGCTTTAAAGGGTTAGTTCACCCAAAAATGAAAATTCTGTCATTGGTGACTCACCCTCATGTGGTTTCAAACCTGTAAGGCCCAAATTAAGATCTTTTTGATGAAATCAGAGAGCTTTCGGACCCCTCCATAGACAGCAATGTAATTAACATTTTCAAGGTCCAGAAAGGTAGAAAAAAAGTCCATCTGACTACAGTGGTTCAACATTGTTATGAAGCGACGAGAATACGTGTGCAAAAAACAAACAAAAATAACGACTTTATTCAACAATTTCTTCACGTCTGTGTCAGTCTCCTACGCTGTTGACGTTGGCCAGCTCCTGTGTCAGCATCACATGCATGCGCCGTGATGCTCATGTGAACAGCATCGGCCAATGGTAAGCCGGCGTTTTGGCATAGCTCTGACGTAACTCGGAAGCGCTGCACTGTATTTACTACGTCAACAGCGTAGGACACCGACATGAAGAAAGTGTTGAATAAAGTCGGTATATTTGTTTGTTTTCAGCACACAAAAAGTATTCTCGTCGCTTCATAAAATTAAGGTTGAACCACTGTAGTCACA
Organism: Gobio gobio; assembly: GCF_949357685.1. Classification (NCBI taxonomy): domain Eukaryota; kingdom Metazoa; phylum Chordata; class Actinopteri; order Cypriniformes; family Gobionidae; genus Gobio; species Gobio gobio. The sequence continues at coordinate 36,729,670 of NC_137111.1, read as the reverse complement.
TGGACTATTTTAGCTGTGTTTTACCACCTTCCTGGGCCTTAAAAGTGGTAATTAAATGGCTGTCTATGGAGGGGTCAGAGCTCTCGGATTTCATCAAATATCTTCATTTTTGTTCTGAAGATGAACAAAAGTCTTACGGGTTGGGAATGTCATGAGGGTGAGTAATTAATGACAGAATTTTCATTTCACATGGGTGAACTAACCCTTTAATAATAACCTCAATGCTTTATAATACTCCAAGATATGGATATGGCATTAAAACCAGGTTCATCTTATAAATAACAGTCCAGTTATGAAGTCAAAAGTATTGTTGCATTATAAGAGAAGGTCAAAAGTGAGTATTTAAAAAAATAATAAATATAAAAACTAATTTCTGTTGTTACACTCTAAAAAATGCTGGGTTAAAAACAACCCAAGTTGGGTTGAAAATGGACTAACCCAGCAATTGGGTTGTTTTAACCCAGCAATAAGGTTGTTTTAACCCAGCGGTTGGGTTAAATGTTTGCTTAAAACAACCCAATCGCTGGGTTAGTCCATTTTCAACCCAACTTTGGGTTTGGGTTGTTTTTAACCCAGCATTTTTTAGAGTGGAACCAAAATTACACTTTGATTTCAAGGCCTGAATGCAGAAGGATAAAGTCATGTTTTCAATTATAATCAGGATCTAATTAAAATGTTTCAAATGTTCCAAATAACTGTCTGCAACTTCAAATGGAACAGGGCATCTCAATCAGAAAGACATGGGATGTGCATTCATTAGAATTCAATTAAATGTTATCTTCAAACATATCTTTTCTTTCATATAAAAATATATCCTGAAACATAGCTACCAACAAAACACAGTACCGTCTAACCGGACTTCTATTTAACCTTTACTGTAAAGCTATATGGACTAACATAGGCAGAACCATCAACCAACTGGATTTAAATTGAAGTTACAATTAAATAAATGATTTTATTACTACAGTGAAGATGGATGTGATGGCATGCAGCCAGTGATAACGGGTGAATCATGCAGCAGGGGAGTGAAAAGGCATCGGGCATCAAAGCACTTAAATAATAAAAAAGTAAGACAAAAAGATACATGAAACATGAAATGCATGAGTTAAAAATAAAAGGGCAAAATAGTATCCAACTTCGAGATCAGTTTGATTTATTTGACTTTGGAACCACTTGTATGTAAATAGTATATTTACATAGGCAGTATGAACAATCAAATAAAATTCTTATTTTGCATCATACTGATTTTCAATAACCTTTTCGCACAAATCACTCATTTCCACCCATTTTTCAGTCTACAAGTTAACTAGCGTAACAGTATTTAGAACCTTCTAACAAATACAGAATAGTCAAAAATAACAATGTACAGGCCTTATAAGGAGAAAATAAATATTATATTTAATCCATTTAAATTAGCTTAAGCAGTAAATTAGTTTCCAGGGATAATTACCTCATATCTTTAATTCATTCAGTCTGGTCAATTTTATGTGCACATGCACCATCTTTTATAAATTAATCTGAGAACTCAATTTGAAAAATCGCAAAACAACACAATACGCAAGGTAACTTTATACCTTTGTACAATATTCATCATACATCTACCACTTTAAAAATTCAAGTGTTCGTTTCCCTAAAATATCTCTCAATGTGCAAACAGACATTACATGCATCTTCCTGAGTCTAGATATACACGCCAAATAGGAAAATTAAAGCTCTGAATATAGTGCAATTACACAATAGCATAAAATACGCTCAATAAAAACAAAAAACATGGACTTTTGGTAATACTAATTCATGAATATAGTTTAAGGCCTAAATGCCGTTACTGTAATTAAGGGTCCCCTAGGTAAGTTAGGGATAGTTCACCCTAAAACGAAGATCATCATTTATTCCCTCTCATGTTGTTATAAACATTTGACTTCTTTTTTAATCTCATGGAAAAGAGCAGCAAGAACATTTAGCTAAACATCTCATTTTGATAAACTCATTCAGGTTAGGAACGACATAAGGGGAATGTTCATTTTTGGGCGAACTATCGCTTTAAGGGACACAATGTGAAATAGGCACCTAGACACTCTGTCTGAGACACAGCACAGGAACAGTGCTTTGAGGTTAAACATGCTGGTCCCTCGCCATGACATGTTTAGGGTTAAGATGATGTATTCCCTGCCTTATGTGCCCTGTGAAACAATTCTACCAGACTCACGCCACCAATAAGCGTGCGAGTCTCATGCTGATCGACACATTCCAGTTAATGTTGGTGCTCTGCAATGAGAACAACTACTGCCGCTCTCACCATGTAAGGAATAAGCACTCATCCAGGCCACATACTGACTGGATGGTTGAGCTGTACCCTGATTCTGTCTGCACTGACCTCCATCTTTTTTCCTTTCAGGTTCCCAGGTACTCTTTCACACTCATCTATCATTAATCCAAGCCGGCTAACAGAGACGTCCAATGTACAGATATTTAATATCAGCAAAGATACTAATACTAGCAAAGATGAACTGTTAAATATTAATATAGCTATATTATATCTCAATTTATTCCCTTGATATTATTTTTGAGGGATTTTTGAATGCGAAGGCCACAATGTAAATGTGATGCTGAAATCAATCCAAGATAATAGCTGATAATAAAAAAACACCTCAAAATCTATGAATCTAACTCTGCTACCGTCTTCAAGTGAGTACTAAAACTTCTGCCCTGAATAAAGCTCAAGTGCTGAAGACATACATCCCAATACTGCTTCAAACCTTTGCTGTGTGACAAAGCTGCAGTGCTCGGTGGCTTGAATGTGTATGTACAAATATAAATGAAGCATAACATCTGCAATAAACCTTCTTTGGTTACTTTGAGTGAGATATCAACGTCTTCTGAGCAACATTCAAGAATCTCTTGAAAATAAGATTGTGAATTGAAAAGACATAAAACTGCAATTAAATCAAACTGAATGAGCAGTGGAATGATGGTGACAGGTGATGTAATGTGCAAAGAGAGGAAATGACCTCAGATCTCAGGAAATGACATCACTGCCAGGATTATGCTAATATTAAAGTCTTCATTTTTTTTATAAATATATTTTTGCATCTTATAGCTGAAGTGTGCAATTTTTTGTGCCAAAAATACCGCCCCAAACTCACACTATCGGTTGAGCTGCTCACACAAACAGTTTGTTTTGTGCCAGTAGTGGCACAGAAATGACTCACGACACCTTTAGGAGGGGGCCTTTTCGAGAACAAATTAACAAATATTCTTTCAAAATTCATGCCTGATTTTTGCGGGGCACTGCACATAACATTTGAGGGGAAAAATAAAAGATATCGTAGCCACCACCTATTAATTTGTGCCATGATGTACCACTTTGCAGCCATAATTGAACTAAAGCGAGGGAACGAATCAAAAAATCATGGGAACAAATTAGTACAACATGGACACGATTTACCTATAACAGGGAAACATATGAATAAATCGTGGCCATGAATTAAGAATTAGTTCCCGCTTTTGTCTTCTAATAAATACATTTCTCTCAATTAATTCATTATACAATAACCTTATTTGAACAAAGCAAAGTTTGTTCATGTATGAATACAGTGCAGAGGTCAGCACTGGTTTTAGCCTCACTCTGACTGAACATATTAATAGACCTGAAAAAGCTTCAGGATCTTTTCCATTCCCTACACGGTAAGTCTAGTTTTGGAGTTTAGCTGCCTGCTCCTTCTCGACTTTCTCCTTGGCTTTCTCCTTCTCCACCAACTTCTCCTCCTTCTGCAGCATCACCATGATCTCTGCAACCTGGCTGGTGGAGATATCGATGTCCTCCTTATCGATCAGCTCTACCACCTAACACACACACACACACACACACATGCCAGATAAATGTCAAAGTCAAACTAAAATGCTGAATCAACCAAACAGGTTAAGAAGGAAAATCAATGAGGGACCAAAGAATCCCTCTCTTGTTACCCTGATGACATCATCAATGTCTATCTTTCCATCCTTGTTTTCGTCGAGCGCGTCTGCGATGCTGAGCAGCTTGTGTTCAGGAATGCTCTGGATCTGCTTCATGACTGTAATCAGCTCGTTGATGCTTATCAGATTCTCCCTGTAGGAGAAGAACACACTGCATACAGGAAACGGTTGCTTGATAACACAGCGGGTAAGATGGTGGAGGATGAGTTCACTGATCAACCAAATCGCATGCCATGACAGCCGTGCAGGGTTCCCAGAAGAGACGTTTGGAGTCATTGCTAATTGTAATTAGAAATTGATTCTCGAATCTTCATGAATTTTTCACGAAATCATGCAAGCCTTATTTGTATTTTCATCAGAGGACTAAAATAAAGGCCTTAAAAGTGATCCATGTTTTACTTGCAGCACTGAGAACAGTGAACAAGAGGACGATTTCAGAGAACAATCGTAATCGCACAACTAATTAAATCCATAATAGGCAGCATTAATGAAATAAACAGGACTAGCAAAAGAAATGACAAGCACACCGATGATGGATTAAAATATTAAATCAAAGGAAATCACACTACAGACTGCCTCAAATATTTAGTGTTTGGTTACATAATTGGCTAAAAAATGGTGTTAAACAGAGATGCACCGAAATTTCACTAGCCGTTATCACTGCACGTTTTGTGACGCTCCGCTCAATATTCCAATCTACGCATGTGTGGAGCTCAGTTGCTCGCGGTCCACGCAAACGCTCCACTCATGTACTGCTCATGCTCATCAGAAAAAGTCAAATAACGCAATGACTACATTTCTATGTAGTAGTATACTTGTTTCTGTTTGCAATGGCCCTACTGTACAAGCCTGGTCCTACCAGACTCTCGTACATTTCATTTGTACAGAGAGTCGGGCCACTCTCCATTGACAAGCGTCAACTTCCTTGAAGGCGGGTACTCTGTTGAAAACTGTTGGATCTGCCCAGAGCCACTCTGGATCTGCCATAACCAATCGCTAACGTCACTTGGTCGTGACGCATGTCATCTCAAACTAGCGCACGACATCAATCATCGTTCTCAGCCACTCCCTCTGTTCACTGATTGGACCGGTTAAAATTTGACCGGAGAAAACCAGAGAATATACCACGATCCCAGACGGAGTACTGAAGAAAAATGAAAATTGAGCGGAAGTACGTAGGAGGGCGGAGACAGGTTATTACTGTACTGCAACATTGTGTAGCATAGCCGTGCTGGGCAACGCTGGTAAAATGACGCTACCCTCTCGTTCACTGATGCGCTCCCCATTCACATGCTCTGATAATAATAGCTTTGTAGGACTATACATTATTTGTATATTGGTCAAAAATAAATCTGTTAAATCTGATTCTGTTGTACAGAATGGAATAAAAAAAATTATTATATAGTGATATTTAATATTAATATATTTTCTGTCCAATTTTAGTGTTACTTTCAATAAAAGTGTGGTTATTTTATTAGCTTATATTTTTTCATTATTTTCAGTATAAAAAGTCTAATATTAATACAATTATACAAAAAAAGCTAATTTAATAAAAATAAATAAAATAAAAAATAAATAAATGATTTTTTTTTAAAAACATTCCGTTTTAATTTCGGTGCACCCCTAGTGTTAAATCCATTTTTTTAAGTTAATTCTTTTGATGAGGAAACAAAACAGAAGGCGAGAGGTCACTCCTGTCCTTACCTTGGCAAGCCACTATGTTTCTCAAAGAACAATCTAAAAAACAACAAAGAAATTATTTTTATTTGGACTGGGAACCCTTTTTTTTGTTTGTGTTTATAACCCGTGAGGTTATTCTTCCACCACCACTTTACGGTGTTGATTACAGCTTCTCATCATGCATTACTGATGGTGTAACGTGGATACTCACACACATGCACTCACACACAGAAACCAAAATCACCACTTAAAATCACCCAATTCCATTCAAACAGCAAATCAAGGTATCTTACCCAATTGGTGGTGTGGTGACGGCGTCCATCTGTCCGTCTAGCACGACCTTGTCCTTCTCCAGCTCAGTGACAATCTTATCCATTCTGCCAATCATGCGGTTGACTCGCTTTGACAGATGTCGACTTGCCTTCGACTCCTCCACCACTTCCTCCTGTCCCGTCTTGGATAGCTCTCGCTTGATCTCCTCCAGGTCCTGTAGAGAGACACAGTGGATCATAAATGTTTATGACAAACAGGAAAATGAACCGCTTGTTTATGATTGTCTCTCTCGGCAGACACACCTCGCTGTACTCCAGCACATCATCCTTTAGGTCCTCCAGCTCCTCTTTCTCTTTGGTGAGGAGATTCTTCTGCTCCTTCAGTTTAGTGCAGGCGTCACTCAGCATGTCAATCTCTTCCTTGGTGATCTCCTCCCCCTATAAAATGACACACACAGTGTCCATCAACACTCACTCCTGTGAACACACACATTTACATACATGCACAGCAGTGTTGGGGAAACTTTGAATCAGTGATGGACTTTTTGTTGCAAGTGAGAGTTAGGTGCAAATTCCGGTCTAGAACAAATACTTTTAGTGACGAAATATATATATAAAATAGATTCTTTGTAACTTTAATTAGCGAAAGCTTATTTTTAATGATACTAAATAGTATCATTATCTATTCCAAAACCTTGCTTAGTTCACTGTGGGTACGGCTCCACTATAGGTCACACCAATAACTACAGTTAAGCTACCCTAAACCCTAAATCTAAAAAGAGATTGTTTTATTAAATGCTTATTTTATTAACTATTTGGCACTAAACCTATGAGGATTTTGATTAGATGGCATAACGCTAAATATAAATTTAGAACAAAATTTAAACACAATAATTCATCTAAATATAAAGTCAACATATTCCATAAAAATGCTCTATATAACCGTTTTGAATACATGATGATATCAATTAAATGAACTGTGCACAAACTGATGAATAATAAAACAGCTTCTCAATATCACAGATATATTCTTGCTGGGAACATTTGATTATTTCCTCAGCTTGCTCAGTTATAAGACAACACAAATTAAATATTACAATTTAGATGAACAGTTTTCAATTATATTTTAAAATGCATTTTATTTAGTACATCATTACTAAAGTGTCATATGATCCTTAAGAAATCATTCTAATATGCAAATTTTAGCTCAAGAAACATTTCCTATTATTATCAACTTTGAAAACAGTTATGTAACATTATAAAAATGTCCTGTTATTTTATATACATTTTATGTTTCCTTGCAGAATAAAAGTACTAATTTCTTTTGAATGGTAGTGTAACTTGCTATTGGAAAAACAACACTGGTTTGAAAACATTTGAACTAGTGTAGTTAAAGGGATAGTTCACACAAAAATGAAAATTACCCCATGATTTAGCGTAACTGGCATGACGATGACGTTGGATGTAGCGCAAGCGTTTTGTAATGCGAGAGGTGTTACACTTTCTTCGTTAAGTTGAAAACGGAAGGCGGTCCGCCGGAAGCTAGATATTTGACTTTATAACGTGTTAAATATGGATATTTTTCTTACACAAATCCATCGCTTCCCTTCAGAAGGTGTTTATTAACCCCCCAGAGCCGTGTGGATTACTTTTATAATGGATGGATGCACTTTTTTGGACTTCAAATTTTGGGCTGCCATTCACTACCATTATAATCCTGGGATTAGCCAGGACAAACTCCGATTGTATTAGTCTGAAACAAGAATGTCATATACACCTAGGATGGCTTGAGGTGAGTAAATTATGGGATCATTTTCATTTTTGGGTGAACTATCCCTTTAAGTTGCTCCCCAACACTGATGCAGAGACATAAAGTGGTTGCTCTTTTATAAGAGGATCAGTCAGAGGAATGGAAGGTCTTCCATACAGAAAAAGTTATTATAGAAAGGTCATTAAAACCATTTGAAACACATCGTAAGGCTTATGTAGTGGGCCTCTGAGCCCTACAAGACAAACAACCACGAGGATTTGCAGCATCTTTCATATGCACTGTCCTACAGGCTCACACATACTCATAAAGGGACAGAGAGTTGAGGTGAAGTGGGAAGGAGGACACAGGCATAACCACACAAGACTTCTGCTCTTTCAAATCACTTTGTGCCTGTTGACATTTTGTGCCTGTTATGCTGAAAATAACAAGCCATACAAGAGTCTAGGCCTAACCTTAAACTAATAGTTTAGATGAATAAACTGCAAAGGATGGAAAAGCACACAGTAAAGTGACTAGGAGAGCAGAGCATCAGTGTGGTGGTCTCCTGATGGGGAGCAGTTCAGCATCTAACCTGAATGCGCAGATACCTCTGCCACTGCTTGAACTGGAGAAATGAACACGCAAAATAATACACAACACACAAAGACAGAGAAAGAACAATTCCTGTGACATGACAGCACAAGATCCTGTTCTACAACACAGTCATCAGTAACACCAGAGATTGTATGGTAAGGACAAATGCAGAGCTTAATATCACCGCCAGAATGTCAAGTAAACTGCAAAGAACTGCAAATTGAGTCCTGCCTTATCTTATTGCTTTGAAAAGTGTAAGTGTATTAGCTGAAATCATTCAATAAAAAAGATGTGGTTGGACCAGCCAAACCATTTTTGGTATCATATCCAAAGCTGCTAATATACTTTTTTGGACCGTTTCTGTTTTTATGTTATAAACTGCTTTATGTGGTATCTTGGTAATAAATAAGTTTATTATCAAGATAGAAAAGAGCTGACTAAAGGCATTGCCAAAATGGCCTCCAAGTGGACTGACTTGCATTAAAAGGGTTATAAAAACACTTTATAACAGCTTTCATTACTCATATTAACAAATATTATTTTATAATGCTTAACATTTCATTATTAGTAAAGAACATTAATGTTTGTTTGGGGTCAGTAAGATTTTTTAAATTTTTTGGAAAGAAGTAAAAAATTTATCAAAAATAACAGTCAAAACAGCAATATTGTGAAACAATACCATTTAATACAAAGTTTTAATATTTTTGGGGAAACATTGTGATAATTTTATTTCAGGATTCTTTGATGAATAAAGTTCAAAAGAACAACATTTGTAGCATTTTAAATGACTTTTCGGTCCCCTTTGATCAATATGATGCATCCTTGCTGAATATGAGAGTATTCTTTTATTTTTTTATTACCGACCCCCAAATTTCAAACAGTAGTGCACATTTACAAAGTTAATCACATTGTGTTTTCATGTAAATATTTTAGTATTTGGTTTTATTTCGTTACCGTAAAACTTCAAATAATAGCCGAGTCCCAAATAGACGCCTGTCTCTTTTAAAAGCCTGGTGTGACGACAGGTTTGGGTAAATAAAGGCCGGTCTCAAATAGACGCCGGGTCTGTTTTTTAGTATCGGGCTGTATTTGATCTTCTCAAACCCGTCAGATCGTCTGTTCTATGTTTTGATTAGATTTCATGTGACAGACGGAACCGTTCATGAACGACTCATCACTATGGCAACATAAAGAGGTTAACGAACTTTCAGTTTTCAGTTTTCACTTAATTCTCTCAATACCACCATGGAGAAAAGTATAATTTGACATTTAAGCTGACAGTTGTCAAATTTCAAGCGTGGGTAAAGCTGGATACGGAGCGGCTGAAAAATTCCTTTAATACTTGCGCGCAGACGTGCGCGTGTGTTTGTGTGTGCGAGGGAGAAGGAGGAGATATATTTCATTAACTTCGGGATGTTATCCTTGGGTATGTGGCCTGACAGTAGCTTCTGATGGAAGCGAGGATCACCTTATCCGTTGTTTCAAAGAGGGAGAGCCGTGCGCATCTGGGCGGGATCTGTTAGTGCGAGCAAGGCAGGCAGAGTTAGCGGAGGCTGGAGAGGGAGAAGTGGAGGAGAACCGCGGGGATGATGATAGTGATGAATAGAGTAATTTTCTATCACATGATTGCAGTTGTTTTACAGGGTAGCCTTCATTCTTTCTTGTTGATGTGTTTCGGGCAACAAGTTCATACGCTCAATGGATTTTAGCGGTAACTTATATTGTTCTGCCCATTGCTATCACATCGTTTCGTTTTTTGTGCTGCCAATAATCTAAGACATTTCTTACATTAAATGATTTGTTAAAAACATTCGAATTAATTATAAATAAAACGTAATATAATGTGGTAACCTCCTACCGTCATGCTCAACACTAAATTACATCTCAACACTAAATTAAAGGCCTGTCTCTTATAGACGCCTGTTTCAAATACAAGCCGGTGCAGTTCGGTGATTTGGGTAAATAGAAGCCCGGGCTATTATTTGAAGTTTTACGGTAATCATGTTTAATAAAAGCTTTAACAACACATCTCCAGATTTTGTTACCTTAATTCCCTCCAGCACTGGTGCAGTATCTCGTAGTGTTTCTGAATGGATGGCCACGTCTACACTGGAGAGAGCGTGTTCTGCATCCACCCGTTGTTTTACTTCCAACTCCGCCATCTCACCCTCCTGGAAACATATACAAAACCTTTCATAAACATTTCAACTCTATTACAGGCATCACTGACAGACTGAAAGTGACTGTAATGACCTGTGCGGCCAGTTCCTTTGCTTTCTCTACAGCATCAGCCAGTCTCTCCATCTCCCGCTCTCTGTTTTCCTCGCGGATGGCTGCCTCTTCCTGTAGCGTGGCCTCCAGCTTGGTCTTGTTATCCACTTTAGAGAAGTCCAGCTCTGCCACCTTCATCTGCGCTTCTTTAGCCTGTGAAAGCACACGTGAACAAACACTCATTTCACCAGAACAATCTGAAGCTGACTATATATATGTATGTATATATATATATATATGTATATATATATGTATACGTATATGTATATGTATATATGTATATATGTATATACGTATATACATATATACAGGGAGTGCAGAATTATTAGGCACGTTGATTTTCTGATCATATTTTTTTTCCAGGCACATTTGACCAATTCCAAACCACAGTAATCCTAATAACTACTATTGATTTAGTATTTAATAATGTATAAGTGATATATAATTGTTCATGAAGGCTGGAAATGAAAATCACCTTATATTCAGGTGTGCAGAATTATTAGGCATGTTTTCTTTTACAGATAAATTGAGCCAAAAAAGAGATTTAACTCAGACTGAAAAGTCAAAAAGTATTAAATGCCCATGAGAAGGATGCAATACTAATGCAATACTAGACATTGCAGTTAAGGCGTGACCATTGGACAGTGAAATGCTCGTTGGGTCAGCAGGGTCAGACAAAAACATGTGGCGGAGAAAAGACACCTATTAACCGCAAAAGAATTAAGAATTAAGGTGAAGAATTAAGGGTGAAACCATCAGGAACCCTTTAGTCTCCAGCGCCACCATTTTCCAGAGCTGCAACCTACCTGAAGTCTCCAGAAGTGCAAGGTGTCAGGATCTCAGAGACTTCAGTTAGGTAAAGAATCCTAAAAAATGACCCCCACTAAATAAGAATCATAAGCTGAAGTGTTGTAAAATACATGAAGAAGGTTTTTTTATAGGCTTTATGGACAGATAGGTTGAGAGTGACTCTTGAAGGACCAGCACCACATCCTCTAGTACCACTGTTTGAAGAATTCATCTTCCAGAATCTGGCAGTTAGTTTTGGGAGTTCATTTTTAGTCCATCTCTGCAAAACGGACTTCAGGATGGACTGACTTCCTACTTTTTGACTTTTCAGTCTGAGTTAAATCTCTTTTTTTGGCTCAATTTATCTGTAAAAGAAAACATGCCTAATAATTCTGCACACCTGAATATAAGTTGATTTTCATTTCCAGCCTTCATGAACAATTATATATCACTTATACATTATTAAATACTAAATCAATAGTAGTTATTAGGATTACTGTGGTTTGGAATTGGTCAAATGTGCCTGGAAAAAAAATATGATCAGAAAATCAACGTGCCTAATAATTCTGCACTCCCTGTATATATATATATGACTATACATTTTTTCATGAACCTAACCTATATTTATTGCAAATATTGTAAACACTATATCGTCCAGCTGTACTGTGTACATACCATAATCTCTGGCAGGTTCTGTAGTGTGGTTTTCAGCTGATCTGCAGGGGACAGTGTGTCTGGTAGGAACATGGCTCGGGACAGCAGCAGCAGAGATGTGGGGATGTGCTGATTGAGGTGAAGCTCCAACCACTGTCATGATCAGAAATGTGAAATGTATGATGAAGATGTATTACTGGGGAGTAATAATAATAATAGACAGAGATGTGGAGCATGTGTTACCTGTTTAAGCTGCTCTCTTAGTCTGTCCTCCGTCACACCCAGAGCTCTCATCCCTCTCACACGACATGCTGACTGCAGCTCGTTCACATTCAGACTGTCCACTCCCTCCTCTGCTATCAGCTGTCAATTACACACATGTGCAAAGAAATCAGCTAGGATTGAACTGATTTAGACATGCTAGCCGATATGATTGCTGATAATTGTTTTAATTTGCCTTAAACTAAACAACAAATACATAATGACATAAAAACATGTATTTTTATGGTGTTTTTTAATTCCTTTTTGAAGTTTCACAAATGTGGCCACTACGAGTTGTTGTTAAAAAAAAAAAAGTAATACACACTACTGTTCAATAAAAAAAAAAAAAAAAAAAAAAAGAATAATTATATTATATTATATTATATTATATTATATATATATATATATATATATATATATATATACACACACATTTAATCAGCAAGGATGCATTCAATTGTTCAAAAGAGACAAAGACATTTGTAAATGTAACAAAACATTTTTTTTTTACTTTTTAAAAACGTCTGTTTTTAACGTTGGTGAAAATAGGAAGCGTTTCTTGAGTAGCAAATCTGAAGGATCATGTGACACTGAAGACTGGAGAAATGACATTGCATCACAAGATTAAATTACATTTTAAAATAGTATTCAATCTAAATTGTAATATTTCACAATATTACTTTTTTTTACTGTATTTTTGATCTAATGGTAACAGGAAAAATCTTACCAACCTCAAATTTTTGAACCAAATAGAGTCCAGTATAATCTAACAAGGGTACCAGACAATTATGTCAAATGCATTCTATCAGTGCATTCATTGATTATATGATCGTTTATTTTAAATAAATGATTCATCTGTAAAAACTGACACACTGTAATTGATATAAATGAGCATCACAATGCAAAAGTATTTGACCCATCTAGACTAGGGTTAAAGCTACACTGTGTAACTTTTTTAGTCTATTCTTAGCTAAAAACACTTAGTTCTTTGAAAAATATATGTGCTCATTAATGTATATTTACTTCTTTCAAGTAATAAAGTATTCTCGTAAGTTTATAATATGCCATTGAAAATACATAAGGTAATGGGATCTAACGGTGGTCGCCATGTTGCCCCTCCATCTTGAAAGTACATTAGCCAAAGAGGGACATACCCGTAAATTCAAGCTTCGCCTTTTGCGTTTCACTCGATGGCACTGTACAAAATTCTCTGCCTCGCGAATGTGCGCGTCAACTTGTTCAGACTTGTCTGGTGCATGCGCAGAGAGTTTTCATCTCAGCTGCGTCCAGTAACAGAGTTATACGGAGTTTTCCTGGCTTGTTTATTCCTCAAAAGTCTGTTTTTCCTTGTGTGGTATTTCTGTGCGTTAATAACTCCGTAAGTAATAATAGTTATTGTCATTGTAACGTTAGATGTGTTTCAGAGTGTGTCATCGCGTAATTCAGTTGATGTCACCTCAGAAGTATTTTTGTGTCAACATACAAAAGCGTAATGCTCACCTATTTGAATAATCATTCAGTTATTTTGTTATCAACAATGTTTATTCGTTTTTAGAAAATATTTGCTTGTAATGTATGTTGACGGAAATATGTATCAGGTCTGATCGGCATTTTAACAATTGTTATACAGAGCGCACTGCAGTGCTAAAGTTAAAGCGCCGCACACACTTTTGTAACCGGACACCGCTTGTTAGCAGCAGCAGCGGCAGCTCCGCTCCTTTTAATGCAGCTGCATTTAGCACCTATATATGGTACAATAAGCTCTGGTTTACGGTTACATTATACAAATGTAACTTATAAGTATACTTATACAGTTCTGAACTGTGTATGTATATTTACCATCCTTATTTGTTCTCTCACAGAAACCACATTTATGTACATATCCACGCAAACCTGTTTATGCCTTGCAATTGGATGACTGAATAAACATTACTATCATCAAAGTTCACTCTGGATTAGCTGCAGTTCTTTCTAGCCGAATAATTAGGCCAGTTGAGTTCCAACCATCCCACTGCGCACAGAATATCCCACAGGCACCGTGTTGAATGTGGACGAGGTCGAACTGGAAGCCATATTAATCTTGGACTAATTCGGCCACCGTAGGAGTTGAAACGAAATCGGAATTGAGAAGAACAGAAACTAAAATTCACTGGATGGTCATATACCTTTTAACCGCTAGATGGGGGAAAATATCACACAGTGTAGCTTTAAGAATCGAAAATACTTAAGGTTAAGAATCTGATACTTGTTATAAAATAAAAATGTATTCCTCCTATCGATTCCTTTGTGTGCAGTTTAATATTATTTTAAACTATTCACGCGCAAGACCTGCGTTGTTTTCTGTGCTGCACACACATCCACAGTGCGCTCACAAAAAAAGTGATTTAAATTGTTTGTTTACATTTTAATTGTGCAAGACTCATTCGCTGTTTTCTGTGCAGTTTCTGTGCTCTGTTAAAATATCCTCGTACACACCGCCAGTTAAAACACATGTGTAACATTATATTGGATCTGTGCAGCTCTTAAAGTGACAACAGCCTAATATTGCTGCTGCCGCCTCTATAAAACTTTAATCAAAAAACAAAAGACAAAGAGAAAATTCACTCACTGTTTTTGACTCTGTAACTTTTGTAACTATATTTGTAATGTATACTGTATATTTTATTCATAAAGTGCAGTGTTATTTTACTTTTCATTACAGTTTCTGTACCAGAATACCTGAAAATCTCAAAACACTGTTTATTTCAATTGTATCTTTGTTCAATTGTATTTATTTGTGCGATTTCCAATTTATTATGTTTATAAGGGTTTAATTGTCTTTAATAATGCTTGAAATTCATATTAGTTAGGCTAGTTGTTTTTGCTATGATATTTTTAAACCATAGGCAAAAGTCGAAATTAGGAATCAGTAAGAATCGGAATCGACAAGCAGAATTGGAATCGGAATCGTTAAAATTCAAACGATACCCAACCCTAGTCTTGACACAACACAACTTTAGCTGAGCAAGGACAGGTTCTAACCTTGTCGTCTGCACGGATGGCTCTGAGTTTCATGATGAGCTGGAAGCGCAAGAAATTGTTGGTGCCAATGGACTGTAGCTCCAGCAGCTTGCACAGGGCCACCAGCTGCGGCCGTGTCAGATTATCTAAGGTCAGTTCATCCTCAAACAACTTAGAGAAACGTATGATCTGCTCATTACTGGGTCTCTCTCCTGAGTCACGGATCTGGAAGGGAATAGGGAGGGAAAGAGAGAGTTTGCAGCAAAAGAAGTTTGCATTCACAGTCTCATCTAAGAGCACTTCATAAGCATCACCACATGGGGGCGATACAGAGCTGAGTTTTGGATCACAGAAGAAGTGGAGTTGTTTTTAGGATGAGATCCGAGCATGTGTGACCATGATCTACCTTCTGAAAGAAAGTGGAGAACTCCTCGGTCACGTTGCCTTTAGCTGCCTTGTTTCTTAGTGCAATCTCCTCAATTGTGTCCTGCAAGAACTTGGCCATCTCTAACTTCACTCTCAGCTCCTTCTTCAGCCTTTCCTCCTGCAAAACACACACAGAGCATGAGAGCGAGATATGATATGATGCCACATAGGTTTGAGCAGCACATCAGCAATACAATTAAGGTCTTTAGGGTCTTTAAGGATTTTCACTCAAAAGGTCAGCATACCTTTATGGACTTTGTCTCAAAGGTGGACGGCAACATGTTTGGGAAAAGCTTCACTGCAATAGGAAGCAGAAACTCCATAAACGGAACGATGATAAAGACCAAAAAGGGCACAAGCCGGAACACATCTGCACACGTCCTCAGGAACTGCAATGAACATGAGACAATGCTGTTAGCAAAGGGCTGCTTAAGTGATGAAACATAATTATTGATCAATGGTGGCAAGTCTAACGTCTAGAACTAAAAATTAAGCAAAACCCCTAATGGTGCTTTTAATGACATGTTTGGGTATGATTCACCCCTCCTGCAAAAAAGTGAACAATTGACAGCTCTAAAACTTCATTTAAAACAAAACAGCTACAAAAATAATAATAAAACAAAATAAAGAATCATGGACAGATCTTAAACATGAATGAGAAGATGTCACCAGAGATCAACAAAGTCAAGCCTTCAGTGCATCCGCTCTGTATGTCAAGAACTGACTTCCTGCATCATGCATATATATAATAATTGATGAATTTAGAAAATGAGAGGTTAGATAAAGGAGCTTCAGCTTTATAAGAGGAGTCCCTTCTCTATTTATTCCACCTGTGTGTCAGCGGCCCTATAGGAAAGAATTTAAACCAGGCAGGCCTGAAAAGAGCCTTTGTGTTTGGCCCATTGACATGTATATCACCAAAGGCAGAGAGACAGAGAGCATGTGAGGGGGAGAGAAGAGGAAAACGGGGAGGCCTGGAGTGTGAAATATTCAGGGAAAGAGTGAGTGAAGATGGAGAAAGAGAGTGAGGGCATTCCAAAGGAAGAGGCTGGGAGAGAGCAGGACAGAGGGCTTGGGAAGGGGGTTGATGACTGACATCAAAAGCTAAAGGAACCCACGCTGAGCGAGGCCAGTTGTGAATAGGCAGGATTAAGGATGAAGCAGGTCAGAAGAATAGCAAGAGTGAGGTGCGACAGATGCTAGCTGAGGCAGAGGCATTAGCATACTTCGCAATTCTAATGTTGACAGAGCTAAAAAAAAATAAAGAAAACTTCAGTAAGCTCTTGACAACAACTAACCATGACTACCTAAACATGAGTATTACACTAGCTGTGGATGTTTTAAGATCAAATGCTGTGGAAAAACGATCTACCAAGGCTTTAGGAATGTGATTTTTTGCTTGTTTTAAAGGGTTAGTTGACCCAAAAATGAAAATTAGCCCATGGTTTACTCACCATTTACTCATATTTTTCTCACACAAGCGCATCGCTTCATTTCAGAAGGCCTTTATTAACCCCCCGGAGCTGTGTGGATATCTTTTATGATGGATAGATGCACTTTTATGAACTTCAAAACAGATCAGCCATTCACTGCCATTATAAAGCTTGGAAGAGCCAGGACTTTTAATTTAATTTAACTCAGATTGTATTCGTCTGAAAGAAGAATGTCATATACACCTAGGATGACTTGAGGGTGAGTAAATCATGGGCTAATTTTCATTTTTGGGTGAACTATCCCTTTAAGTTAGAAGATTTTTTTAATCCATAAATAATAGCATTTTAATTTTACATTTGCACTGTAAAATAATAATACGTTTCATAAATAACCATTTTTAATTTACATTACAGTATTACATATTAGTATACAACAGTAATGTGTATTATATTTTGTTTAATAGTTTAATTTTTAATCCACTAGCTCAACTTTACTATAGTAAACGCTACACAATGGCAAGTGGAAATACTAGTTTAGTTCAGCCATACATGTTTGAACTAGAAAAGAAGTGAAGAAGAAGTTGAGAAGAAGTGGACGAGTGAATTAAACAGGCTTGTCTACAAGTTGATGTATCAGAATTATGCGTTTTATATATTGCTCTCTACGTCAGACACATAATGGTAATTGATATGTTTAGCTTTTGGCTTGACTACGTTATCAAACAGCTAATAATGTGTTGCTAATGTTACACAAACCAGTCAGACAGCTGCCTTCTAAAAATCAGTATCCTTAGAAACTTTTGAACAACTTATGGTGATGATACATAGGGCAACTTTTTGAGCAATGTTGCTGGGTAATGTTGTCATCAATGGACAACCAGGTGAGACACAGGGCCCACGACCGATCTAAAGTATCCAGATTGAAATTTGTTGCCCATTAACAATGGGAAAGTGTAAAAGCCACATTGCTCAGCAACATTGCTCAAAAAGTTGCCCCATGTCTCATCTTTAGAGCAACAGTGGAAAAATGCTCATAGTTCATCATAACATCGTAATAACATAGTCATATCAACAGAAAAATATACCAGGATAACCTGCCTTCTCTTGAGACCCCCAGCTTCGCACCATAGTTAAAGGGTTAGTTCACCCAAAAATGAAAATTCTGTCATTAATTACTCACCCTCATGTCGTTCGACACCCGTAAGACCTCCGTTCGTCTTCGGAACACCAATGAAGATATTTTAGTTGAAATCTGATGGCTCTGAAAGGCCTCCATTGGCACAATGCACGGTTCACTGTCAAGACCCTTAAAAGGTACTAAAGACGTCGTTACAAAGTCCATCTCACTACAGTGGTTAAAAAAAAAAAAAAAAAAATAACGACTTATATAGTGATGACGATTTCAAAACACGGCCTCATGAAGCTTCGAAGCGTTATGAATCAGTGAGTCGAATCATGATTCGGATCGCGTGTCAAACCGCCAAACTGCTGAAATTTGGCGATCCAAACTGCTCATTCGACTCACTGATTCATAACGCTTCGAAGCTTCATGATGCCGTGTTTTGAAATCGTCATCACTATATAAGTCATTATTTAGGGTCATAAAGTTCATAAAGTTATTTTAGAACCACTGTAGTGAGATGGACTTTGTAACGACGTCTTTAGTACCTTTTAAGGGTCTTGAGAGTGAACCGTGCATTGTGCCAATGGAGGCCTTTCAGAGCCATTTACTAAAGATTTCAGACTTCAACTAAAATATCTTCATTTGTGTTCCGAAGACGAACGGAGGTCTTACTAATTAATGACAGAATTTTCATTTTTGGGTGAACTAACCCTTTAATGATATGCTAAAGCCCACCCCCACATTGACGGGATTGGTTACATGTTTGTGACGTAGACAACGAGGCAATTTCAAACCGCGTTTTTTGAGACTTCACTGCAGTTTTAAGGAGAAAATACTCAGCAATGGTGGTGATGAATTTGCACATGGTACTTAAAGCATATTAAAAACACCACAGACATATAAACAACTTTAAAAACTTGATTTTCACCACAGGGGGTCTTTAACTTATACTTTAAAAAGTATAAGCAATAATAGTAATACTTTCCAATGACCCCTTTAAAATGAGCTTGCAGCAAATGTTTTGAAAACATTTTCCAGAACACTAATTTTTTTGTAAGGGGTATTTATATCTCTGTGCCTTCATGTAATCATCATCAGAGCAAAACCAAACATCACTCCTTGATAATATTGCTATGACTATGGAGAAATTATAGGAGTAATGTAGTGGATAATGTTATGTCGGCCATTAATATCCTAGCAACCCAAGGACAGACAGTTTGTTCTGAGAGAATGAGAGGCAGAGCGACCTGTGACTCAAAGCCTGAGACATTTTCAGTATGTACTGACTTAGAATGCGATAGAGGCGGTTATAGATTGTATGCGTCATTAGAGTGTCAATTTACAACAGGCTGAGTCACGCAACCGTCGGAGAATTCGAGGCTGGGAAGGTATTAGCACTGTGCTAATGGAGACGACGTGTAACAAAACATGTGATAGCTGCAATCAGTTGTGTGCTTGAAACCTCAAATACATTACAGAAGAGCAGTAGCATGATCATTCTGAAATCATAATATGTTGATTTGATGCTCAAGAAAAATGTCTTATTATTATCAATGTTGAAAGCAGTTGTGCCACTTAATATTTTTGTAGAAACCGTGATACTTTAAGATTCTTTGATGAATAGAAATGTTAAAAGAACAGCATTTATTTGAAATAGAATTATTTCGTAACATTATAAACTCCTATATGGTCAATTCTGATTAATTTTATCTGTCCTTGCTGAATAAAAGTATAAATTCCAATTTAAAAAAAAAATCTAACTAACCAAAAACATTTGGATCATATTGACCCAGCAGTATAGGTAGAATGTTGATTTTTTTTCTTAAAATGTGAGCTGCTCTGCTCGCTGTGTAAAAAACATAGCTTTCGTAGTTTCTTACTGGCCCAAGTCAAAGTCCTTATATAGGTTTATTTTTTCCCACCTATTTTTCACCTAAGTTCAATAGCTTCCTAAAGGAAATAGCACCTAATGAACATAAAGGTAATGCACATGGCCTCAACTAACCTCACTATTACTTCTGTCCTATGGACAATATATCTCATGGGGACATCACTTTACTGGAGTCAGTCTGGGCTAGAGGGCAACTACGTGCCAACCCGAGCTGTATTGATCTATCAATCATTAAACTACACAGAAAGGTAGAGATGAAGAATAGGAAAAACATTAATCAGATTGAAGAAGGGAATAAAACTAAAACTGCACTTCGTTTCTGTCCATATAATTTTCTTTAAAATAATACTTCTAAGAGCACATCTAAATCTGCACCTAACTGTATCATCTAAAAATATATTAGTGTATTAGCCAGCTAGAGGTACCGGGACATCTACAGGCTTATAAAATGGTTGATTTGTTTTAATGGATGGATGGATGGGTACAATTTTTGGATGGATGGTTGAATTTCTAAACATTATTTAATCTTATTCAAGTGTTGTTAAATTGGACCCAAAAGGGTCTTTATCTTAAAGGCATAATTCATCCAAAAATGAAATTTCTGTCATCATTTACTCACCCTCATGTTGTTCCTAACGTTAGGAATAGTATTTTAGCCTTTAGTTAATTAACACTGTTATTTTTATTTCTTATACATGGTATTTTTATTTTTTATGCATATGTTGTAATTATTCTATCACTATTTTAATACCTTTTCTATGTAAAGCACTTTGAATTACCATTGTGTATGAAATGTGATTTATAAATAAACTTGCCTTGCCTTGGCTGCCACAAATGAAGACATTTTTAATAAAATCTGAGAGCTTTCTGTCAATCCATTGACAGCTACACAACTACCACTTTGATGCTTCAAAAAGTTAATAAAGAAATCGTAAAAAATGAGCGGTTTAGTCCCAATTTCTGCAGAGACCCGATCACTTTATATGATGAACCGATTAAATGCAGGCTTTTATTCACATATAAACATTGATAAGTGAACATAAACAGAAGCTCAACCTGCTTGATGCACGAGAACAAACGTCATTGGTTCTTGCTGAAGCTCAAACGTGCTGCGTAACACATGAGATTAATAAACCTCATTGGTTCTCGCATGACAAACGAACATGCCTGAGCTTTCCGTGTACCATATCTGATGTGTGAGTTGATGAATGTTTATATGTGAATAAAAGTAAACTAAATTGAATCTGTTCATCATATAAAGTGATCGGGTCTCCAGAAAATTTGGACTGAACCTCTCATTTCATATGGATTAGTTTTACGACCGCTTTATGACCTTTTTGTTGCATGAAAGTGGTAGTTGCACAGACTGTCAATGGAGGGACAGAAACTAAAATCTTAGAGGATTGGAATGACAGGTGAGTAAATGATGACAGAATTTTCATTTGGGTGAACTATCTCTTTAAAAGGGCTCAGGAATCAGAAGTCATGTGAGCTGGTTAGAATGTCTTCAGCTTCCTCTAGCCTCTAGACTTACAGAATACCTCTAATGACTTTTCCCTGAAGACTCAGCAGGGCACTAATTTAAATCATTAAGCTATAGAAGAGATCTAGTCAGGCTTTATAGGACTGGGATTAAACTACGGAAGAATTCTATCCTTCATCTCCAAATCCTACTATATACGACTTAATTACATTAAGGGTTAATTACATTAACTGGGTTAAATCCATAGGTCAAATGACAGACAAACCATTTAAATTAAACAGAGAAAAACTACATAAGCAATGACAGGTCAAAGACAGTTATGTGTACAGGCATTACTCAAGCCCAGGGCCCAAGTTCCATGTATTTCTATTAAATAATTATAGACTTCAATTTGAACCCATTCATATGCAGGCAGGAAGTTTCATCGCAAATACTAGCATTTTGTAAATCAGCAAACATTGCCAACTTGTAGAGTACTGCAGTTAAGGACAAAGGTGACTGATGTGATGTCTACTTTATAATTACCAAATCTCAAGCACTTGTCATGGACTCTTTGTTAAGGATAAGATTTGGTGGTCTTGGGCCTCAAGCTCAACTTTGTATAAATGTTGGCAGTTGTAATCTGATTGGCTATCTGCTACGCAACTTCAAGGAGTCAGGGTACAGCTATTATCTTATACATATTGGCGCGGAGGGATAGTGATTGCGAAGGTTCAATCCTATCAACTCAGTTATCCAATGCCTATATTTAAGACACTCTTTTTTATGAGTTGATTAAATTGAATTACACATTAGAATCAGTGGTAACCCCTTAAAAATCCTTGTTTGATTATGTATATACCTGTCTCCTCTCTCTGCGTGACAGAATGTGTCCGTGCAGCACCCTCCAGAGCATCCGCACAGCGATGGTCGTGTCAATCCACAATAAGCGGAACCCGTGATAATAGTGCTTCACTTCATCAATCACGCGTTGACGTATTGTCCTTCGCACAGGTTCGGCATCCACTGTCGGACTGTACACCGGTCCTCCCTCTTCAAGCTTTTTATTCCGATCTTTCAGTGTACGCAAAGAACGCTCTACCTTTGAATCATCATGGAGACGGCCTGTAGTATGTACCCACCGGACTGGGGTATTCTGTGGCCAGGCTAGCGTCCTGGTATATGTGGAGTGGGTGTGCACAGGCAGGGCAGGGTCAGGTACAAAGATGGCACAGTAAAGGCGAGGTGACCTGGACAAGCGGTGCTGAAGCCCTGATGAATTGTCAAGGTACAGGATAGATGATGCATGAGGCCACATGCTGCTTCCAAGAACACCATGACTGCTAAAAAAACAGACATCATGCATCAGTCTAAACAATCTTTAAATAAGAAAAAAAGAACACAGTACGGTTGCAAATGTAATATTGATTTCATAAAGGTTCAATAAATAATAAGTTAACATTTTAGACAAAAAATTCAGTTACCACATTTCCTAGTGAGACAAAGTGATACTGTGTTACTAAATGAATCCATATTTTGAACAAATCAGTTTATTGAATGATTCAACAACCGAATTAATCAGTTGAATGTAATTGTCTGAATGAATGATTCGATTACTTGACTTGCTGCCACCTCCTAGCGGACTGAATTTCATATTTAAAGTATCATTTAATTTTTTTTTTGATAATTACATAATTTAAAAAAAATTGTATTACATGTATATTTTAAAATATTTCATTATTTTTGTCTTTTTTTCTTTATTATGACCACCACCAAAAAACAATATTATTACATATATTTTAAATTAGAAATCAAAAACATGCTCATTATAGAAAGGTGTATCCAATCCGTTGTATGTAAAAGAAATCACTTTTTTTTTTTTTTACAAATAGATCAGGACCAAAATAAGCATAATGTCACTGACCCAGATACAATTTAATGTTCAGTTCCATTTACCTGTTTGTGGCTAACCGCAGTGCAGTGCAGTTAAAGCATACGCCTTCTGACAACTTTCCTGAAAAAGAGTCAGAAAAAACATCAGATATCATAAATATATCACGCAGTACACATATGAGACCACTATAAAAAAGGATGGACCCACAAAGTAATGTTACATAGCTCCATGAACACCATGCACAAACATCTGAAGCAACAAACCAGTGTCCTTAGCTTGCTCTTGTAATATGGGTGTTTATTCATGGTAAGATGATATGATATAACATAAGAGGGTCATAGAGAGTGCTAGAGGCTACATGCCAGCACAGGATCACGGAAAAGGACAGAGAAAATACTTGGTATCATGCCACTAGTACTGCACGCAGAGCCGGGGGGAAAATATCACAACTGCCAATTAATAGAAACGACACACAAATGAAGGTGTGTAAGGTCCCAGGTGTGTATTGTATCAGAAACAGAGCACCTAATATTTTGTTGGTCCCCCTTTTGCTGCCAAAACAGCCCTGACCCATCAAGGCATGGACTCCACTAGACCCCTGAAGGTGTGCTGTGGTATCTGGCACCAAGAAGTTAGCAGCAGATCCTTTAAGTCCTGTAAGTTGCGAGGTGGGGCCTCCATGTATCGAACTTGGTTGTTCAGCACATCCCACAGATGCTCGATTGGATTGAGCTCTGGGGGTTTTGGAGGCCAAGTCAACACCTCAAACTCATTATTGTGCTCCTCAAACCATTCCTAAACCATTTTTGCTTAGTGGCAAGGCGCATTATCCTGCTGAAAGAGGCCACGGTACACGGTTTCCATGAAAGGGTGTACATGGTCTGCAACAATGCTTACTTAGGTACTAGGTGATACATGTAATGTAACATCCACATGGATGGCAAGACCCAAGGTTTCCCAGCACAACATTGCCCAGAGCATCACACTGTCTCCGCCAGCCTGCCTACTTCCCATAGTGCATCCTGGTGCCATGTGTTCCCCAGGTAAGTGGCACACATGCACCCGGCCATCCACGTGATATAAAAGCAAATGTGATCCATCAGACCAGGCCATCTTCTTCCTTTGCTCCGTGGCCCAGTTCTGATGCTCACATGCCCACTGTTGGTGCTTTTGGTGGTGGACAGGGGTCAGCATGGGCACCCTAACTGGTCTCCGGCTATGCAGCCCCATGCGCAACAAACTGCGATGCACTGTGTATTCTGACACCTTTCTATAAGAACCAGCATTAACTCCTTGAGAAATTTGAGCTACAGAAGCTCATCTGTTTGATCGGACCACACGGGCCAGCCTTTGCTTCCCACATGCATCAATGAGCTTTTGCCGCCAATGACCCTGTCGCCAGTTCACCACTGTTCATTCCTTTGACCACTTTTGATAGATACTGACCACTGCAGACTGGGAACACCCCACAGAAGTTGCAGTTTTGGAGATGCTCTGACCCAGTCGTCTAGCCATCACAATTTGGCCTTTGTCAAAATCTCTCAAATCCTTACGCCCATTTTTTCTGCTTCTAACACATGAACTTTGAGGACAATGTTCACTTTCTGCCTAATATATCCCATCCACTAACAGTTGCCGTGATGAAGAGATAATCAGTGTTATTCACTTCACCTCTCAGTGGTCATAATGATCGGTGTTATATAAAAGGAGAAAGAGGGTAAAGTCTTTAAAAACCACCGAACTTGAAGTGAAGGGAATTGCATTGTGGGAGTGGATTGCTTGAAATTTGAAACCAATGCCAAATCCATATTTTGCACTGATTTTGGATTATATATCTACATAATTGTTATTAACACAGTAAAAAAAAATGTGTTAAACACAGGGCTAAAAGTGCTATATTACAACTATAATTATCAAATAGCTATTTAATCCACTGTTCCTTTTTAACCAACCCATTTTCTGTTGAAAGCATACTCAATTCACCTGTTCACCTGAGATACAAAATAGATTATGACCCTCCCTCTTGCAGCAAGACTTGGATGTGCCAAGATAAGCCGTCAGATCAATGTCACATTTAAACCTAATCACCATTTACAGATCAAATCACAATGAAATATGTCTATTCAAAGACCTAAACCAGATACAATTTCTGCTTACTGTGCACTTTATCCTATCCCAGTTTAAAAAGCAGAGACAGTTGGTTGAGTTTACAAACAGTTTCAGTCAGGTGTGTTGCGCCAGGTTTGATGTGAGTGATACAAAACGGCATTAGTTCTTGCAGGTCTCCAAGAGCGATGTGTTAAGTTTAAATATGTGGAAGTTCAAATGAGATTTGATAGATATTACATTCTTGGATGAACCTCTTTAAAAGGGAAAAGTGAAGGAGTGGACCATATCTGCAGGATGTCCTTCTACTTACTGTAAATATAACTTCAGGAAACTCCCTTATCTGGAGTAAGCCAGTAAAGCTATTCTCACCCATTCTGTCTGTATCCCACACATGCACATAAGCATACTGTTTCCCTTTCCCTGAAATACAGCAATTCATCAAACCTGACTTCCGCCTGAACCATTTTCTTCTCCAGTAGACTAGGTAATCTCTGTTACATATACTTATGGTCTCATGATTCTCTGACTTATCCACTCCTAGACAAAAGGAGGAGGCTAGACTCCATAATTAATCCATTCTCATCCCACTTTCCTTCAGACATATGGCTGTAGGACCTTTGGCCCAATGCCCCGGTGAAGCCTAATCCTGGTCTTGCTCGCCACAATGTTTGTTGGACATGTAAGACACATGGTCCAGTGCCCCTGGTACAACCTAATCCTATTGAAGCCAGGATGTTCGTATGGAAGAATAAATGCTTTCTGTCTACTTTCTCTCTCTATATTTAGCTCTATAGGATATCTGGCCTCACATCTCAAAGTCAGCCAACTGCTGGCTGAAGGCCTGGGATCTCTATCCGCTCGTAAGTCTGCTTCTATTTGCATAGACAACCAAGTTCTCTGAATAGTATATGCTCTTAAAGACAAAGATTTTAAAACAGAGATCTTGCAGTGATGCCATAAAAGAACCGTTTTTGTTCCACAAAGATCCTTTCAGTGAACAGTACTTAAAGAACATTTCGTGAAGAACCTTTTAATAATCTAAAGAACACTTTTCCCACTATAAAGAACCTTTTTGTGCAGTGGAAAGTTTTCACTAATGTTTAAGGTTCTTCGTGGAAACCTATGCTAATAAAGAACCTTTATTTTTAAGAATGTAAAATAGAATAGAATAGAATACAGTCAGAGAATCAAGGGAAAATAAATGACCACAGCCTGCATATAATGATGATGTGTTGAAGGAACCTGAACTTAGAGAGCTGTAAAGGATCATGGGTGTTGGCTAAGTTCCTTTAAGGGTGGAGAAAATAAAAAACTAACACAACTTTGTGGTCACAAATCATCCTTTATGTTGTAGGTTTCTGGAAACAACTTTTTTGCAACAGATTCAAGGTGTGTCTGTTCACGTCTGTAAAATGTTTTCATTCCGCATACTGCTTCAAAGATTTAGATATGCCTTTTAAGGAGTAGTTGGTTAAAATGTACAGGGTGTAGTTTTTTAATGTTAAAATGCTTTTTTAGTATCCTTGCTTTATGTGTAAAGTCAACTACAACTTTCCTAGAGGATGTAAACAATGTACCGCTTTCACAACATTGCTCTGTTTGTTCGAGCAATCCAACCAAGGTGTTCCATAATGCTATCTGTTAACATTCCCATTCAATTCAACAGCAGAAACCTTCTTGGCTCATGTGCAATTAATTCTGGGCAGAACATCTGAGCTGTAAATGACATGTGACTAATCAATCTTGAGCCACAGGAAAATTACATCTTTATACACTGAATGGCTGAAGGCACCACAAGAACACGCTACAGCACTAAACTCTTTACAAGTGATGCCAAAAGGCAACCGGCAGGGAACAATATTTATAAAACTATATAAACTTCAATATAATTAAATACTTATGTTGCCAAACACTTTGCAGGGCTCAGGGGGCTGTCTATCCCTTATGAAACCAACTCACTGATAGTGTCTGACTCCGTCAGCATTCAGAGCTGTCGTTTTGTGAGAAGGTCTTATCAGAAGCAGCAGTCCCTCTGAGAGTGTGATAAACCAGCTAGAGTGGAACTTACCACGTCCTACAGATGTACCTCATTTATGTCTGGAAACAAGGGCAAGACTTGAAAGTGAATAATCATAATCTCTATACAAATTAACAAACATACAGGGATCCATTGACTCCCTGAGCCTATAGACTGTATATAACCGAAGTGCATAAACCCTTGATTGCTGTTCACAGGGCACATCAGGTGTCGTTCTCTCTCGTGTTGGTTCCATGTGCCAAGTCACAGTCTGTGCTGGTATATTTAACCAGCTTGGGTAGAAGCCTGTGGATTGAGCTAATGTCCTGATAAGAAAACCCCATCTCTGGCAAGAGACAATGTAGGTTAAGACTTCACTACAAATGTATCTGAGTGAACTGTTTTTTGGCTGTTAACATTGATGCAACGAACTAAATATTCAAACATTTCTGCCATTTTTCTAATCTTTTAAGTCAGTGTTGTCATGCTTATTGGCAGGTTGAGCTTTTTTACAATGATAATCTACTTTATCAATCCAAAGGCTCAATGTCATGAAAGCTATTAATGGTAGCATTTGTTTACCTAACAATGCATATCCAGATCAGACCTCTACTTTATAGGCAGCCATGCAGAGATGTGGTTAATCATTTGTCAGACTAGCTACAAGAAAGAAAGTCCACACATGGCAGTTACTGAGGTTTCTCAGGAAGCACTTCAAGTATATTTTGAAATCAATTACAGATTGTGGCAGCAACTCTGTGGTTGAGAAACCAGGCAAAAGAGCATTTGTTTTATTTCATTTAGACAAGGTATGATGCCGTAGCCACTCGCTTCAGCTGCAAGGTTCAGAGATTTGTGGTTGTATTGCCATTTAATTGTGATGTAATTTTCAACATTTATTTAAAGAAATCTGTGAATAGTATGACTGAATTTTCCCATTAAGTCTAAAATAGATGAATAGATTTATCAAGGTTGCATTAAACATTTTGAATAGGCTTCGATTTGTAATTTAATGATTTGAGGTATTCTTATTGTTATATCGAGATATGACAAATGTCTAATCAGGGAAATTAAAATAAATAAAAGTGATGGATTTTGAAGAATGAAGAGTCGCTAAACTTCAGGTTTTGCAATTTGGTTCAACTACATTTGGTTCAAAAACAGATTGTATTCTTCAGATTCACTATTAGAGTGTTTATGTCTCTGTGGAAAGAATAGCTTTATGTTTATCTGCCATTATGTGGAATGTGCACAGTTTGAGTTTGAGGCAAAAGCAGCATTATTTCACAGAAACACAAGAAACTAGTGATGGTTTCTTTTGTGAATAGTTGTGCTGTTGTTGTTTTTTTTAACCAAATTGTTCCCATTTATTTTTTATGGATTGACTTATATTCTATGTTCACTGACACCTGACTGCTCTTCTGTCTTTAAAACATAAGAACCGGTTACCAAATAGATGCAGGCCAGAGAGCTCTAAAAAGGGGAGGAGAACTCTAAAAAGACTAATTGGTGGTGAATTTGTACTAATTTGTATACTGTCGTATGATCTGCTAACTGACATTTAGCCAAGATTTAGGCTTTAGATTTGGACCTTTTTTTTTTTTAATTTGTAAGTTAATTCGATAACACATCACATTGTTTTCTCAATAAACGGTGTTGGGTGACTCTATAGCCCCTTTCACACATACAGTTTTTACTGATACATTACCAGTAAATTATCATTTAGAGATCCTGTGTGAACAGGACCTTTTCAAAAATATTGCTAAATTCATTCTGGCAATTTTCCAGTACGATAAGATTTAACATTACCAGTAAATTATCAGTCTGATGCTGTGTGCGCACAAAGAATAGGATTTTTGGTCTGAGCAATTGAGCATGTACGAGGTCAGAACGCGCTAACATAAGAAGTTTTCTTTGGGCATATCAAAGTTCTTTCTGAGCTGTTTACAGTAAGCTTTGCTACTTTTTATTGCTTCATTTGTCTTGCATTCAAGACCCTGTCTTCTTTTCAATTCATCAGCACTCTGCAGTTACTATTGCATACTATTATAAAAACAACAGCAAAAGTAATTCCCAGGGATTGACATCAACATTGTTATGCCTGCACAAATTTTTGTGAACAGAATTAATTCAAAAGATTGAATTAAAATAGCAACCATTGACCAGAGCAATCAATGTAGGCTATAGACCTACTTCAAATCCATTTAAAAAGATTTGTTCACTTCTTTCTTCTTCAGACTTTCTTCTTTCTGATGACTACAATCAGAGTTGTATTAATAAATATCCTGACGCTTCCAAGCATTATAATGGCAGGGACGGGGTCCATTGAGTTTGAAGCCCAAAGAAGTGCATCCATCCATTCTAAACGTACTCCACACAGCTCCTGGGGGTTAATAAAAGCCTTCTGAAGCTAATTGGTCGAGTTTTGTAAGAAAAATATCCATATTTAAAACGTTATAAATTAAAATATCTAGCTTCCGCCAGACCACCTTTCATATTCAACTTACGCAGAAATAGTAATGACTCTCGCAGTTCAAAATGCTTGTTACGCTATTTTAGTAAGTTGAAAATGGAAGGCGCTCAGGCAGAAGCTAGATATTTTACTTTATAAAGTTATAAATATGATTTTTTTTCTTACACAAACGCTTCGCTTTAGAAAGCCTTCATTAACCCCCCAGAGCCGTGTGGAGTACATTTATGATGGATGGACACACTTTTTTGAGCTTCAAACTCAATGGACTCCATCACTGCCATTATAAAACTTGGAAGCGTCAGGATATTTATAAATAAATCTCTGATTGTGGTTATCAGAAAGAAGAAAGTCATATACACCTAAGATGACTTGAGGGTGAGTGAATCATTGGATAATTTTCATTTTAAAGAGAACTAATCCTTTAACTTCAAGTCAGTAATGTCAAGCTATGAAGAGCAGATGTCATTATATTGTTTATAGGAATAATGCTTTATATGAATTAAAAAAAATATATAGAAGCGTCTGCCAAATGCATAAATGTATATGCATGACAGGTCGATAATAAGGAAGCAGTCATTGCAGTCTGCGTCAAACGGAGGAGGAGCCTGTCCTCAAATAACCTCCAGGACACACAAGGCTACAAGCTCCTGTTCTCCACACTCTAAAAAAAAAGGCTCGTAATCATAGGGGAACCTTTTTTAGTGCTATATAGCACCAATTTTGGTGCTTCAGTGGTTCTTCAGCGGTTCTTCAGAGGTGCTATTTAGCACCTTAGTCAAAGAACCGGTGAAGAACCTCTGAAGAACCACTGAAGAACCACTGAAGCACCAAAATTGGTGCTATATAGCACTAAAAAAGGTTCCCCTATGATTACGAGCCAAGAACCATTTTTGGTGCAATATAGAACCTTTTTTTTTTTAGAGTGCAGTAGCCTGGGCAAAATATATGGCTCTAAAATGATACACAGTCGCATTACATATAAATGACGACATAAAATGACACGTGTCTGCTTTCAGGCATTAAATGATATCTCTTCTTTCTGTTAATCGCATTGACGTTGTCAGACTGGGGCTACACCTGCAAATAACATACTGGTGTTCATTCATGTAAATGCAGGGTCTTCCTTTAAAAAAAAGAAAGAAACGCAAACGTTTCTTCAAAAGTGTGGAAACGACTCGAGTGTTGACCTTAACAATGAGAAGATAAACCAGCCCGCGGTCAACAACGGTTACAGCCCTGTTATTTTCCAGAATAGACTTACAGTAACAGAGCATGATGATGACACAAAAGCGCAAGCACGTGTGACACCGACACATACGCACTGGGTTTCAGTGAGCCTCCATTATCTGGAGGCATCCCTTATACATTCAGCACATGAAAACGTTTAAGTCGGAGGGTTCTCGGTGATTATGACTGCTTCAATCTGTGAGGCTAGACAAGTTAGCCTGTTAGCTAATCATTTAAGCCTCTCATTTCCCCATAATCTTGAGAGACAGGCTTGCGAGCTAAACTTTCTGACTTCAGTGTAAGGATGAAAATCTTTTCACACATGACATTTGCAGTGTACATAAAATGGATGGAAATATCCGGAATGAATAACAGTAAATTAATGAGTACAATATTAAAGTTTCGAGGCCTTTTCGGTTTTGCTATACATAAAACAAAACTGGTTACTGTACGCCTGTATCAGTTCTGCATGACGCACATTTGACAGTTCATAAAGCTCGCTGCGTTTTTCAAAATAAAAAGGCAGAATTACAATTACCCATTTAAATCGTGTTCAACACAATACATTTAACCACATACTGATCTCTCTCGCTTGTATTTAAGGGGGGGGGGGACAACATTACCTTTTCGGAATTCGTTCTTTATTGACCTAGATGTTTTCAGCAACGGAGTCCGAGACCTGGTGAGCAAAATCGATGCCATTCTGTTCCCGTCTGTATGAAAAGGCGCTGAGTGGACGAACTGAGATAATACGATGACGGTTTATGAACTATCCACAGAAGTCATAGTCCCAAACTCTTGGCTCATGTCCTTGCTTGTGCCCTCCTCGGTGATTCAAGCGATGAGTTTGCAAGCGCTCGGCATTTGCTTCCGTGTTCCTGTGGCTCGAGCTCGGCCAGCAGGGGGCGTGTTGCAGTTGCTGTCTATGAAGGTGAGGTGACAGGACTGACCGAGAAGAAACGACGAAGCGCTGCGAGCGGGGACATCACCCCAAATCATGTCTGGAAAAAAATAGACTCGAAAATAAATGATGCTGTTAACAATTATTATGTTGTTTAGAGTTCAGATATTCGTAAAAAGAGAAACAGGAATTAAATGAGTTGTACTGCTTTTGAAGCGGCAATCATTTCAATGGTTTGTGAACCCTGGCCAATGAGGTCTATGATACGGGCCTTGGCGCCATTGTTGCCAGATCTCACTAGAAAAATAAGAAAACTGGTCTGATAAAATACGCTCCAAACACCTCATTAAAATGAGTATAAATAAGTGACCTCTGTTTTTGTGTGCTTCATTGTTTTATTCTTGCATTAATATACATAAACATTGCATTTGTCCATAGTTGTACATTTAAAAAAAATAATTAAATGTTTCAAATACAGCATATATAAACAACAGGTCGACCAGAGCTGGGAATTGGACAGCTGCTATTACTTTACGTGCTACAGGGGAAAGCACTACCAACGTACGCGTGCGCATTTTGAAAATAAGCGCAAAAACGCAACCCGCAAGTGTCTAGATTTGATAAATCAACGAGCGGAAAACGTAGTTTATAATAAGCGGACATGGCAACACAGTCTGGCGCGCTTATTTCAGGTTGCCAGACCCTCCTGTAAAGTGTGCACATCGACCATGCGCTCACCTCTTATCAACTGATAAATAAAACATGTTTAAAGCGTAAAGTACACATTTCACTAGTGTTTAATCTTCTACCTACAATTACAAATAATACATGCAAAATTATTATCTTTATTTTTTAATACAACGACGTAAAACTCAGCACGCGCCATGTTTTCTATGTGCAGCTGGCAACAAGACAACGAATTCCCTCCCTCTTGCATCTGACGTCACATGGTGAGTATTGCCCTCCTCAATTCCTCGAGCGGTGATCTGTGTAGCTTTGCCATTTTTCGAAATAAAAACAAAAACAGATGATCTCAAAATCTCATGGCTTTATCTTAAACTACGAACCTGCGATGAAGTTTGGAGTACGCCAGGGATAAGGGAAGATGTTCAACGGAGAGTCAGCCGCGAAGAGAGGGATATTTGAAAAGGCCGGTTGAATTGTGCCGTCGCGTGTCAGCCAATCGGATGTGAGTATTTTTGGCGCTGATTGGGATGAGAGAGTTTCCCGCAAGCTCCTCAATACAGGTCGGGAGTTATGGAGATGCTGTAAACAGGTTTATTTTCCCACAGAAATAAGTCATGGCACATCATTGTTTGGGGGAATTGGTGTCTGTTACACGCTGGAGATGGGATATTAGAGGGTTTCTCTTATAGGTGAACGAGTCGGTTTGTAGTATGTCACTGACTGAGGCAGCTGCAGCTGTACCTCACTTGCTAGCTGGCTAGTTCGCGAGGTTTGTCAGCTTCAGTTTGAAGAGTAAATTATTCCAGCGAGTTAATAAAACGTGCCATGTGGGTAAAATGTGTACCACAGCCACAGACACCTCCTCAGGGATTACATATTTGATAGCGTAGCAATGTTTGGGTCAAATCGAGTATTTTGTGTTCTGTCGAGCCATTTCTTTGCTAACATCATACAGTTACTTTCACGAGACCACAGCTTGATCGCTTTTACTCCACTGTGTATATACATTTCCTTGCATCTGAAGTATTGCAGCATTTCAACCGAGAGCGCAATTCCCACGAAGGTGTTTTATTTTGGTGTAAAACTCTATTATCTGTATTATCTTGAGTTATTTTCTTTCAGTTTGCTGTGGTCTATTGGGACGGTTAAACGAGTCCATCAGTGACTCATCCTTAATCTCCCTTCATTGATGTTAACGAGGCATCCTGACTGTTCAGCCTGAATAACAATAGCTCGATAACTGCCTCTTGTTTAGGACTGAACGGACATTTGCATTTGTGCAGTGACTCTTTAACATAAAGCTTTGGTTCTTGCGCGGGTTTAAAATCTGATTTGTCTATTGCCGTTGTGCATGTTGCAAATCAAAGACGATAGTTTTGATATTTCATTGATACAACGCTCGAAGTGCTCATTTTGTATCGAATGTGTTTGTTTCAGGATTCATTTGACGAGGTTGCGTCGGCGTTTGTGCATTGAACTGAATTAAAGCGACTGGCCACCCACTCGCGCACTGCCAATCCTCCACGGAAGCCATTTTAATGTGGGACCAAACCATTCCAGTTCCCAAACTCCATCCTCAGCATAACCCACTCAATTATTTCACTGAACCACAGTGTCCCACACGAACTGTAACTTTTTTTTATTTGTAGCTTTTTATAAACTGCAGCTTACGGCAGTCGCCACAGGTGCAGTGGACAGAAAACTTATTACATATTTAGGGTGTAAACGCGATTTAATTTTTTTTTTTTTTGCATTGTTTAATTGATTTTTTTTAAATTTTATATACATTTAGTTTAATTCAAAAACAAAAATGGGCATTCGTTTCTAATGCGTGTCCGTAGTTGTTTACATTAGAATTTATTAGAAAAATAGAAAAAAATTTTTTTTTACTTTTAATACTGGTGCGCTTTATATATTTTAAAGCATGAGTTGTAAACCTTTTATAACCAAGGGGCATTAATAAGCTAGTGTTGACCTACTTTGTCCGTTAGCTACCTTTGCAATGCTTTGTTTGTATGCACATACATTTTTATATCAGTCTATGAACTGTGCAGTACTTTAGGTGAGAACTTACCCAAATTTCTTTTTTTGTTTTTTGCAGGCCCCTGGTTAGTAATGACGGACAGTAAGGGGGGATCACTGCCTGCAATGCCAGAGCCCATGAGTCCTACCACCATGAAACAGCCGTCTGATTCACCTGGTGGATGTAAGAGTCATGGCGATGGGAGCACTGACCCTACTATGCTCCTAGAGAAAGCTGCTACCCAGCTGGCGGCTACACCTCAAGAAAGTGTTCTGCAGATGATTGGCAGCCATGGTCATAACCACACCCACGAGCGGCTAAAGGACCTGACTTCCCGTTTGTTAAATGGCGATCAAGACAAAATTCCAAAGCTCTGTGCTGCCACAGCTCCACAGCCTCTTCTTAAAGGGGTAGAGCCTCTTCCTCAACATGCCAGCCCTCCGAGGAAGTCCAGCGTTTCTCCTGAACTCACTTTCAAAATAACCAAATGTGTGGTAAATCTAGGTGGGAAGACGGGCCGATATGGATCGGATTATGAAGGGGAGGGAGAAGAAGAGACAGATGAACCTTTGAGACTATCAGAAGGTGTTCTGTCCTCTCCAACTGGCAGGAGAGAAAGACGAAAGAAAAAGAGGGGGCTTGTGAGGAAGAGAACTCCACCAAATCGGAGACGTCCTATTTTAAGTTCTGTTCGCTCCCCTCTGCTGCAAACCACCATAGATTCGAATGACCTCGCCATTGAACCATGCATTCTTCCTACTAATGAGCAGACTAATGGCGAGATACCTGCTAGTGTAACTCCTATCCCTATCCAGGTATGGCACACATTTACCTGCATGTTTCCCTGCTCCAAAATTAGTTGTTTGTCTTAAGGAAAATGTATTTAGCCCTTGTAGACGAGATTCTATTCTTGAGACTTACAGTTGTTCATTTCTCTTTTGCAGCAGCCTGTGTATGTTTGTGAAATGAGTGATGTTTCACAGGACGTGGATGATGTGAAAGTGAGTGGTACAGAGACACGACAACATGTGCAGTACTCAGTGGGAGATATTATCTGGACCAAAGTGTCTGGATACCCGTGGTGGCCATGCATGATCACTACAGACCCAGAGATCAACATGCACTTTAGGTCAAAAGGTAAGGTTTGCTAGATCAGTTGACTTATTGTTTTTCAGTGCTTTCCAGCACCATTTCCTCAACCAACAACAGATTTGCATCATTACTCTCTTACTTAATGACTGTCAGTTTGTGGCAGTGGATGCCAGTATGATGCTTTTGTAACATTGGCTCCACCTTTTCATAATGATCTGTATTTAGACATAGGGCTGGACGATTAACCAAAAACTAATCGAAACCGAGATTTAGAACCTCTAGCTGACGTAATTTTCCCATGTTGGTTATTTCGGTTATCACGTGACTCCGCCCCGTCAGTCACATCAAGTGCAGTTTGCAGGCACACGGAAAGAAGCAGGAGCAGTTATCTTTGTTTATAGATGCTCAGAATTACTATGGTAATGGCATGTTTTACACAATTTATACAGGTAAGTTAATCGCCGCTCTTATATGCGCTGATACACACAGAGACAGCGCGCGCAAACCCCGAAGCCAGATTACTTTCACTTGCGTCCTCATGAAGTTTGTCAATTAAATTAGCTTAAAGGCTTGCCAGTTTGAACATTAAAGCGATTGTGCACTATTCAAGAACAACGTTATGGAAAAATCCTCCGTTTAGTGTTCTTGAGCTTTTTTCTGTGAGACAGAGAGCCGAGCAGTGTCGTGTCTCTGACAGCGCGCGCCAAATCACTTTCACTTGCGTCCTCACAAAGCGTTGTCATTTGTATGTGTTTTAAGGCCTGCCAGTCTGAACATTGAAGCGATTTTAGACCATCAGATGTGTATTATGTTGAACTAAGGCCTGATATATTGTGAAACACGAACACCCACAGACAGTAGCTCACACATCACGTGAAGATCGCACGCAGAGAGGAGCACAGAAACTCATTGTCAACGTTGCCATTTGATTTGTCACTAAAGGAGCTTAGAAACTCAACCGTTATAGCATAAATTTTAATACCTTTTTGAAGTAAGTACAAACCACAGCTTCATAATTAATAGAGACGGTATGACTAACTCACACACACACACACACACGCTCTCATTAATGCATTCAAATAAATGTAATGTAGGCCTATGTGCTAATTTATCTGTATCTGATGTACAACAAACAGAAAGCTGCCCCACAGACAACAACTGCTGAAAGTGAACCGTTTCCTTCAAGTATTTTAAAATCACAAAGAAATGCACTTTTTCATTAGAAAAAAATATCCCACCTTTTAATAGTAGAAAATATTTACAGTACAAACCTTTTCAGTGAACTATGAGGGCAAAAAAGAAGAAGAGCAAAATAGCAAAATAATCGTTCATGATTCGTAATCGAGGCAAAATGTTCAATTAATCGAGATTTTTATTTTTGATCAAATAGTTACAGCCCTATTTAGACCTGTAAGAGCCTGTATCAGATAGCTCAATTAATAACATTACTAGAATCGTTACTGATGGATATTGACTAAAAATACCTCAACAGTCAGATGTTGAAAAATAATACTAGGAGAAGAGAACTTTTAATTGAGTTCAACTGAATGCAAAGGCTACATGAGCGTGAGTTCAAGAATTGAGGTGCCATGGCACACTGACTGGTTTATCACCCATGGAAGAGTCAGAATCTAGGAGACCGCTAGGAAACAAACCTGAAGTAGCTGAAGGTCATTGAACGATTTCAAGATTACAAGAAGTATTTTATAGTTGAGCACAATGATTAATTATTAAAATTCTGCAATCTCGATTCAAACATCTACAGTCTTATTCCTAAATGACAACAATTCACTATGTTCTATTAAACCTTTGAAAAGTATGATCACAGCAAAACATGCAAATCTGTGAGCTATCTGAGACCATGGTGATGCAATAATGTGAACAAGATGCATGTAAATATTGAAAAGAAAAGGACCAAAAACAGAGCCCTGGGGGACACCATAAGTAAGAGGGATAGTGAGTCGTGAGAGCCGTGTCGGTGATAAAGGTCTGCTACCTGACCTGCGCCCTACAGGTCCCAAAAAAGGTGCAGATTTTGGGTCAGGTTTGGGTTAATGTTATATAATCCGGTTCAGCTTGGGTAAATAAAGAAAAACTATTGTTTGTGTGCCATATGCTGTGTTGTGAACGTACTAGGAGGATCTCTTGGGTTGGTGAAAAAATGACAGCGTTTTCTCATTACTTTCAACACTGCGCAAATTTTGTTTTGAAGTTGGAGTTAGAGCAATTTATGTCACTGTTACACCTGTTCACCCAGCAAAGTTTCATAATTGCTAAGTGCATGCTCCGGTGTGCTTTCTGCTGAGAGGGCTGCTGTGTCTTGTTATTGTTTGCGCAATTGTGACCCTGAGCTAACATAAGCAGAGGGTAAGACTGGTTTCCAACTGTCAACAGGGCAGCATGAGAAATGTAGCACCTGTGGGAAGTGGATTTCTACATTTAAAAAAAAAAACAAATATTTATATATATATATATATATATATATTATATAATAGATATTTTTGTATTTTGGCAGTGAATAGCCGCACAGGATTGTTGTACCATGTTCAGTACTTCGGAGATGCTCCAGAGAGAGGATATGTCTTTGAGAGGTGCATAGTCGCCTTCTCAGGAAAACACCAGTACCAGTCACTTAGCCGCAGCAACAAACTACCCATTGATATCAGTGGAAGGAAGGTACAGTAAATATTGTGCTGCTTTCAGTAATGGTGGAAGTTTTTCCATACATTTGTTGGAATTTCATAATACTAGTTGGTCTCAGACTTCTTTGATGTGATCTCTACAGCGGGCAATTCCTCGTAAGTTCCGGGAACAGTGGGAGACAGGTGTGTTACAGGCAACCGAAGCATTGGATCTACTAATAGAGGAGCGACTGGCCAAATTCAGCTTTGTTTATGAAAAGGGGCAAGCCCAGTTCAACCCTCACATTCTACAGGAGCTTCAAGCACAACGCAATCAGGGACCACAGCAAGACCAAGCTCAGAGCGAGTCTCAAGAGCTTGTCAGCCTCACTCCCCCCGACTCCACTCATTCCAGCCCCAACTCCACAACACCTACCACCATCCCAGGCCTCTTCTCCCACCCCACAGACAGTAGCACTTCATCAGGGAAAACCACCCTACCCAGAAAAGCACCTAAAACATCAGTGAAGAGGGATCGCAGCAGATCGCGTGGCACAACACTGAAGTATAAGAAGACACAAGCTTCCTCCGCAAAACAGATCACTCTGACTGAGTCTATTGTTCAGGTAGCAGACAGTTGATATGATTGGCATTGTTTAGCTCTGTGTAGAATAAGGATTTGGATTTTATTGTGAAGCTAGAGATGTAATGTTTTTAATCTTGGCATTGTAGGATTCCTGCATTTCATCAGAGACACCTGAGCCCCAGAGGAAAAGAAAGACAAATGCTGGGAAACGGACTTACAGGAAAAAAGTGTGTTTGGTCTCATTATATTATAATCAGTGGTATTATGTGGTATTTTTGTGGTAATCACTATTTCTTTATTTAATTTTATCTTTCCCTATTTGAAGGACCTGCTCTGTATTGATCTAGACCTTCAGCTAAAAGCTCCTCTGAATAAACCGAGACAGATCAGACAGAAGTTTCCTGCAGCACCAAATTCAGTGAAGAAGAGGAAAATAAAAGCAGGCGTCAGTATCTCTGACACTTTAAACGCAGTGTCCACTAATCCTGGATTTTCAGGTGAGACATGTAACCTAAAACACAAATTTAAAAACTGTAAAGGGCAAACAATTACCAGATTTTTGTTTTGCTGTCCTGCTCAGTGACATGAAAAAGAATCCTTGTGATATGAAAAAATTGTGATATGATATTTTTGCCATATTGTCCACCCCTAATTTATAAATAATCCGTTCATCTTTTTATGTCTTTCTTTAAAAAAATCCTCACTTAATGTTTCAAGGCTGTTGTTGCATGTATTTGTTTCTGTAGTAATTTTCTGTTTTTCTGTTATCAGATATAAAGGTATCAGTACTAAGCCCAAATCTTTTGGAGAAGGACGATGGCTCTTCTAAAGGTGTGTGGGTGGTTTCGGTATTAGTTGCAACACTTTAGTTGTTTATAGAAAAAATATATGGTATGGAAAAACCTAAGTCTTTTTTTATAAATGGTTTCAAATGATAAGCATGCATTCTGCCTTTGTACAGGAAAGAAAAAAGTCTACAAACGTTTACGAGAGTCAAAGGAGGATGTGGCACTGCAGCCTAAAATGAAAACCAAGCTTGAAAAGCAGTTGAAAAAGCAGAAAGGCCAAAAGGTGATATTAGAGAAAATGCCATGCATGAGATATTTTAGCATCATATTTAAAAAAAAAATAATTATTTAAGTAGTTAAAAAAAAGTAACTAATAACTTGACAATAAACTGAAATTCTTTCTCTTTTCTGTCAGAATACACCATCAGCTGAGGCTGCTGTCACTAAACCCAGGGGGAGGAGGCGGAAAACAGACAGGGATGAAAAAAGGAAACAAACTAAAAAAGCCCCAAGTAAATCTGAAATTATTATAAACTACAGAAAAGGCTCAGTCTAAATACTGTTCATCTTTGTGTCCTTTTTCTATTTGTTTCTACAGTTCCTCTGTTTCTAAAATTCAGTTTCCTCTTTCTCAGGTGAGGAGGAGTCTCCTGCTAAAGTCAAAGGTGTCAGGAAACGGAAACGGGAGTCAGGGAGACAATCGTTACCTGTTGCCTCCAAAAAGCGCCGCCGGTCATCTTACCCTGAGCCAGAGGTGTGTGTATTTGTTGATTTGTTTTGTAATACTTGAAACATCATACCTAGAACCTTAACAATTTGTAATCCCATTTGAAAATATGAAATGCATCATCTGTCTCTTGGTTAGAATGTTTAACTTTATTTAGAACTGTAAATTAACGGTTTGTCGCTCTTTGCCTGCAAGACTTTTTAGTAAATATATTTTTAATGCATATTTCAGAGTTTGTTGTGTGAGCAGAGACCCGATTCTCCTAGTGACAGTACAGACGAATCGCATCCCTCAAAAAAGACAGAACGCACTGCTGGTGCCAAGAAAGAGAGCGTGTGTCTGGTGAGTGACCTGTCTGTGTAGAGAGATGTTGAACTCTTAACAGCGCCACATGGACCATTTATCCGCTCTGCTCAAATGGCTACTGAGCGTGAGCTTACTAGAGCAGATACGTTTACTCACTGATCTGTCTCGATCACGCTTGAATTCAGTCAAGAGTCCCAGTGATTTTAAACTAGTTTAAACAGTACTGACAAACACGAGAAACATGAAACATTGTGCCATAAACAATCCAGTTAGAACGCTTTTCAATCTACAAATCACCATCATTTACCATGGATTTACTGTAGTTACACTAACTGAACCATGGTATTGTGGCAGAAATCTGTAATGTACACCCCAGGTTTCACAGACAAGGCTTAAGACTAGTCCCAGATTAAAATGCCTGTTTGGGCTGTTTTAACTGAAACCAACTTGCACTGACATATCTTAAAAAGAATGTCAGTGCCATTGTTTTGTCTCAAGAAGCACACCAGTAATTTTGTGTGAAGTAGGGGTGTGCACGAATAGTCGAATATTCGATCTGTAATTAATATTTGAAAAATAAAAACACTATTCCAAGTTGCTTTGCTGGATGATAAATCCCTCTAAAATTCAGTTATAACAATCCACTGGGTGGCGTTGTGGAGCGGATAAATAAGTTGATTGTGTTTGATCACATAATGTCGTCGGCTGCCTCACGATGTATGCAGGGTTTTTCCTACATTGAAAATTTTTTGGCGGCCGCCAAAACAAATTTTTGTCCCGCCAAAGCTTTATTTGATGAGTTATTGTGATTTATGAATGATGTAGAATAGATGCTGCGCTTGTGACTGAGTGTCAGAGAACGATCAGAGAGCTCCTCCCCCGCTCACACGCTCTCTGTCTTCAAAATGAGCATTCTTAGCTTTCTAATATTTCAAAATAATCAAAATCAAAAGGTCGGAAGACCGAATCCATGTTGCACGTGGCGCTATCATACGATGTTTTCCTTGAATTACCGCTGGCTGTGAAATGCGCTCAAAAAACGTTGACTCTGAAAAAACTCTGACCAGCTGGCAAACCATACTTTCAATAAACGGGAAACAAATCCTGTCCGGTTATGAAGTGTTTTCTGTGTGTTGACATCTTTCGCGATGTTCTAACAGACGGGATTCACACACAACGCGTCTGC
Organism: Gobio gobio; assembly: GCF_949357685.1. NCBI lineage: Eukaryota > Metazoa > Chordata > Actinopteri > Cypriniformes > Gobionidae > Gobio > Gobio gobio. The sequence continues at coordinate 36,687,455 of NC_137111.1, read as the reverse complement.
TAATGTCCAATTCGCGACCTAATGACTCATTTGAACCGAATCATTTTAACGAACAACTGATCTGTCCAACACTGAACTCGCCAATCAGTTTAATAATTTACTCTGAACATCTGAAATGAGAACACAAGTGTGCTTACCCAATTTAGCAAGAGTGGATAGTAAGAATAAGTTTGAATTATCCACAGTCTTTCAGCTTATTTATGTGGACAATGTGTAATAAAATAAATAGCCTAAAATCATTTAGTTTAGACTGGAGTGAGGTGAACCCAGAACAAAGTTGTTATTAGTTAGCTGATAATTTTATGAAATTGTATATGGCAGAAAATTAGGCTATTTGTTCATTTTTTTAATACTACTTTTTAATATTGATATGATTATATACCAAAACAATTATCAGTAAATAGTGTAAAAATGAACAAAAACAAACATCAAGGTATCCCACATGAAAAAAATACTATAGTATATTATAGTAAAATTACTCTAGTAAATACTTAGTGTTTTTGAACCATGCTATAAGTACTACAGTAAATAGTAGTATATTGTAGTATTTACTTTGTTAATTTACTGTAGTATATTTACTATAGTACGGTTCAAAACACTATAGTATTTACTATTAGTTATTTTACTATAATATACTATAATATAATATAGTATTTTTTCATGTGGGATCAAAATAAGAAAAGCAAAAGTTACAAACTTTCTTTGAATTTATTTCAAATGTATTGTCAGTATTGCGCTTGCAGATCACGTGGGTAGGGGACTTTTTTACTGTGCGTGCGTGTGTGTGTATGGATGATCATGTCTGTCAGGCACCACCGAAGACCATTTTTGACCCAGGAAAAACCCTGGTATGGAATTACTTAGATGGAAATTTAAAATGATCTTGCAAAATGGAGTTACTTTTGATCAAATTAATTCTAGTTATCATAAAATCACAACCCCAATGAGAAATCACATCAAATTAGGGCTGAACGATTAATCGAAAAATAACCGAAACCGACATTCAGAACCTCTAACCGCCGTATTTTTCCCATGTCGGTTATTTCGGTTTTCACGTGACTCGGCCCCGTCAGTCACATCAAGTGCAGTTTGCAGGCACACAGAGATGCAGGAGCGGTTATCTGTGTTTATAGATGCCCAGAATCACTATAGTAACTTCATGTTTTACACAGTTTATACAGGTCAGTTAATTGCTGTTTTTATAGCCTACGCGCTGACACACACACACACACACACACACACACACACACACACAGAGAGAGGCGGTGCGCGCAAGCCCCGAAGCCAGATCGCTTTCACTTTCATGTTCATAAAGTTTGTCAAGTACATGCGTTTAAAGGCTTGCCAGTTTCAACATTTAAAGCTATTGTGCACTATTCAAAAACAACAATACATATCCGTTCAGTGCTCAGCTTTTTTCTGTGACACACAGAGCCGAGTCGTGTCGCGTCTCTGACAACACGCGCGCGCGTCCTGAAGGCAGACCTCTTTCACCTAAGTCCTCACAAAGCTTGTCATTTGTATGTGGTTTAAGCCCTGCCAGTTTGAACAGTAAAGCGAGTTTCGACCATCAGATGTGTATTATGTTGAACTAATGCCTGATATATTGTGACAAACGAACACTCAGACAGAAGCTCGCACATCACGTGAAGATCGCGCGCAGAAACGCAGTGTCACCGCCGTCCTGTGACTAAAGTCACTAAAGTAGCTTATAAACTCAACCGTTATAGGCATACATTTTAATACCTTTGCAGTAAGTACAAACCACAGCTTCATAATGAATAGAGACGGTATGAGTAATTCAGCTACACAATCACTCTCTCATTAATGCATTCAAATAAATGTAATGTAGGCCTACAGTGTTAATTTATCTGTATCTGATGTACAACAAGCAGAAATCTGCCCCATAGACTATAACTGCTGAAAGTCAACCGTTTCCTTCAAGTATTTTAAAATCCCAAAGAAATGCACTTTCATTAGAAAAAAAAAATCCACCTTTTAATAGTAGAAAATATTTACAGTACAAACCTTATCAGTGAACTTACTCAAAAACCTTATGAGGGCAAAAAAACAAAATCGTTCATTAATCATAATAGAGGTCAAATGTTCAATTAATCGATGTTTTTATTTTTGGTCAAATCGTAACAGCCCTACATCAAATCCAAACATCAGTCGAATGAGGACAGCTGTCCATCACTGCATTCACGAGTGCAGGTAAGCACAGCTGTACCCCGAGTGAGAGCAATTATCTCAAGACAAATGCTTCCTTCAAGTTTCATCAAGGGTTTAAGAACAGAAAACACAAAGTGCTGTTAGAAACTTCACTTAACACCGTTATCTTTGTGTCTCTGCAACATTTGTCAGCGGAGCGCGTTTTCTCACCCGAGAATAATATGCCACATGATATTGTTTTTCTCAACATGAAAATGAAACAATATAAACACGATATTTGTTCTTTAGGCCTTGTTGTTTTAAACTGAAAGAAAACCTTAAGATGTGATGTTAGCTTGTTGTGTATATTGCCTAATCGTAAGCTTGTTCAGAAATGCAGACAAAAAAACTCTAATTTTCTCAAAATAACGTAATTTTAAATAAACGAATATTACATTTTTATAAGCCCAAATATTCAAATACAATTTACTAAATATATTTAGGCTACTGTTTTTCATAACAAATACCATAGAAACCATGTAGTTATATTTTACCATGGTAGTGAGGTGCTTTGCTGGGTTTTACCTTTGGTTATCATGATCTAAATGTGTGATACTATGGATGACCAGTGGTTAATTTTAATAAAAATGAGCGCCCTAACTCAAACACTAAGAATATTTAAATTTTACCCTATAAAAATGAGGTTGTTACTATTTTTACAGATGTTACCGTTGTTGTTAATGAACATACATTTACATCTGCATCCCAACTCAAGCTACTGCTACTATCAAATCAAACTGTCAAATGAGCATTTTACAAATAATGTAATATTAATACTGCACCTTGCACTGCAAACTGTGCCGGAGATATGTGCCATCGAAGTCAGGCAACACAGACATGATTTTCATGATTTAAAACAATATCACCTATAAAAATAAAATAAAAAATTCTATTAAGATATTCATTTTGTTAAAGACAAAAGACTGAAAGTATTTTACTTCAGTTTACTTGTGCATGTTAAGATGTACAAAAAAAATATCTACAATATCACCTGTTTAGCAAGTTTTTGTCATGTTCTGACAATAAAGAGTAGTTTAAAACCACAGGTGTGGTCTGGTTCGGTCTGGTTTCTACAGCTTTCACTCAGGAGAAAAAAATTCTGAAAGAAATGAAAGAAAGGAAGATTTTACATTTATCGTGATAATTATCAATATCGACTGATAATTGTTTTTTGGGCGTATACTGCTCAGCCTTACATGAGTGATTTGTGTTGCTGTTTTACAGGTGTGTGAGCAGACCGGTGAGGATCTAGTGATGTGTGAGGGACAGTGCTGTGGCTCATATCACCTGCATTGTATTGGACTGGAGCGATCAGCAGTAAAGGTGCTCTGCACTGCCTGCAGCTCAGGTGAGATACACTGATGTCATGTTATGATATTACTGGTGTTTTGTTTAGAAAAATCAGCTTTCTCACTATTGTGAGCTATAATTTTCTTTCACTTTTTCAGGAGTGCATGTGTGTTTCACCTGTAAGAAATCTGAAGGAGAGGTGCGGCGTTGCTGTGTTCTTCACTGTGGCCGCTTTTACCATGAGGCCTGTGTGCGGTTGAACGCCCTGACTGTGTTTGAAAACCGAGGCTTCCGCTGCCCTTTGCACACCTGTCTCAGCTGCCACTACAGTGGCCGTGGCACTGGCAAGGCCACCAAAGGTACTCAAACTGACATGAATGTTTACGCACTTTCAGCAGAGATGATGCAATATAAAATGGGTCCAAAAAAGACACATTTATATTGTTTAACTGCTATGTTACTAACATTTAAAATTAATAATTTGATACAGTACACTTACTGTGTACATGCATGTTATGTTGCACTTACAATTAAAAATATCTGCAGTAATTGTTTCTGTAATTGTGTATAATTACATCGTTGACTTGTCCTCTACCCATTAACTAAATCTTAATTCTAACCATAACATGTCTCTAACTTTACCCGTATCCCACCTCAATAGCAGCAAAAGAGTTTTAGAATACAACATGAACACAATAAGTAAATTATATTAAACGATTGTCTTATTTTTTTTGTTATTTTTTTTATTATGTGGGACCTTTTTCATCTCATTTAATGCAAACAAAAAACAACACTACATGCTTCTAATCGGTTAAATTATATGAAAACACTATATTAATCTCCAACTAAAGGACTTATTTAGTTGTTATTTTTATCACCTAAAACATTTCCCATTGTCCCCTTGTAGGAAAGATGATGCGTTGTTTGCGCTGTCCTGTGGCCTATCATGTTGGAGACCTGTGCGTTGCTGCGGGCAGTGAGATGCTGTCATCTTCTGCCATTGTGTGCACAAATCACTTCAGGGCTAAGAAAGGCTACAGTCACCACTCTCATGTCAACGTCAGCTGGTGCTTTATCTGCTCAAAGGGTGTGAATTCAATTGTCATTATTAAGCTCTGTTTTATTCCTTTTTTTTTTTATGTAGACCATCCGAAATTAAACATGATGGCACTATATAAATGGATGCATTTGTGTGTTGAAGGTGGCCGTCTGCTGTGCTGTGAGTCATGTCCAGCTGCATTTCACCCTGACTGTCTGAACATCGCTATGCCTGATGGCAGCTGGTTCTGTAATGATTGTCGCTCAGGGAAGAAACCCAAATACAGAGATGTTATCTGGGTCAAACTGGGGAACTACAGGTCAGTATCTAACTGCACCACACACCTTTAGCTTCAACTTGCTGAACTCGTCAGATTTGTATTTGTTTATTTTATTTAGGGGTGTTGGTGGTTGCGTGGGCTACAGAGTGCTATTACCGACACATGACTTTCATCTGCCAGGCAAAGTCTGATCAAAATCTTATCTAGCCATGTCTGTATCATTGCAGAATTTGCACAGGCGAACCATCATGCACCGTAGTGTTAATTTCGTCAGACGAGACGAGACTAAATATGTTCGTTAACAACCTTTTTTTCCATGACAAAGACGAGACGATGACGAGACTGCACCAATGTCCAAAAACACTGACTAAGACTAAATTAACATGCATTATTGTTGATGAAAAAGGACGAGACTAAAATGTTTTGCATAAAATAAAAACTAAGATAAAATCTCTCTTCATTTTCGTCTACAATTGTCTCTACTTTTACATCATGAGATGAATATTCAGCTGTTCAAAATATTCAGAAAGAGTTCCCGCTGTTGCTGGAGTGCAGGTCTCTCTCAGACTCCGCCTGTCATCTCGCGGACGCGCGCGTGTGGTCACGTGGTTCCCGGAGCGCTCAATACCTCTAGCGCTGTGTCAGTATATTTGAATGGCTTAAGCCGCGTAAGTTACACAACAGCTTCACTTTACAGGTGTTTGCAGCAATTTTTGGTAAACAGTACAGCATAGTGTGCGTCAGCCACATTTACAGTATCATTTTATTATGGAGAGTGGTAGAGATCAACATTGTTAACATTAATATTAATGTTTTTCTTGTATTTAGCCCTCAGGTATTCCTTACTAATTAAGTCACACTTGTACTCATTGATGGTCAAATGTGACCATACACCTTAACTATTTCAAAAATAAATAGCCTATATTTTAATTCAATAATATTTATTGAATATTTTGAGGAGATCTTTTGGTACTAAATACTATTTGTGCAATACTTATGGTCCATTAATGATCACTTAAAATATTTTTCTTCTAATATTTTTATTATTTATATTACAATTAGTGTATTAATTAAGGTTAAAATAGAGAATTCCACTGCAAAGAGGCAAATTAGTCATTTTGTGGCTGGAAAAAAAAAAAATTCACTTGTAATGCCATTACCCACTGGGTGCCTGTATGGCGCTTTAATACATACACAGATCATAACTGCTTACTTATTTGTGAAATTTTGAAATGTTAATAATAGTGAATAGTAAAGAATGCAAGCAAATATAATATAACCCCAAAAAAGTGTAAAAAACATATTTTCCCTTATACTATGTACAGTAGGCTATATACATATGAATTCATACTGAATCAAGATCGAACTCGATATTTGTGCCCATCGTCTCATAAGCTAATGCTGATCTACGCTGTAAATCAACCAGTTAACTATGGTGTTGTGGCACAAACATTATGCAGGTTATATGTACTTTATGTAACTTATTTTGCCACAAAATATATTGAGTTTTCCTTTGACTAAAGCTAGACTAAAATGACTAGACCTTTGGTCGACTAAAACTTGACTAAGATACCTTGAGTTGTCTTTTGACTAAAACTAGACTAAAATGACGAGACTTTTAGTCGACTAAAACTTGACTAACCTAAAAAGATATGTGAATGACTAAATATGACTAAAACTAACAAGGACATTTGGCACAAGACTAAGACTAAATTAAAAATAGGTGACAAAATTAACACTAATGCACAGTACATCCTGTGCATCTGCATTCAAGTGCTGTCAAAATAAGTCCAGCAACTAGGGCTGCACAATTAATCGAATTTCTAATCGCGATTGCGATTACGATTATGGATGCTATGATTGCGTAATCGTCCAAAGCCGCGATTACAAAACAAAAAATTCCAGTTACATTATTCTGCGTGCTTAAGAGGTGTGTTTAGAGCATGTTAAGTTGACTGGTCGAATGCACGTGAAACACCAGCATGATAGCCCCCGCCATTTTTAAAAGGCAGTGTACACAGCCTATATATTAACTCCACGAACTAACTCTTGCCACCGTCACCTCTGGCTTTTGGCTTGCTTTGTTGGGGACACTAAATATTCAACTAAATTACTGATCTGCTCGCATTGACACTATATTTGAACTGAGCTGGATGACATCACTATTTTCTCCAGAACGGCTGTACAGCCGAATCAAATTCTGTAGCATTATTTTCCTGTTAACACTGAAGCTGCTTTGAAACAAACCGGGCTTTGTAGAAAGCGCTTTATGAATAAAAGTGACTTGACTCTACAAACATGGAAAATAGTGAAGGATGGACCTTTCAAAGGTTATGATCCAATGCAACTTTGAGGGGACCAAGCGAAACATGATTAAGTTATGTATTTCTGCTCCGCTAGTCAAATCGGACTTCAACCACACGGCAAACGGCAATACTTTTTCATATAATGTCAACTTTCTTTGTATAATAGTTCTACCTAATAATATATTAGACAGGACTGTTAAACAAATTGCAGAAAATGTGAGTGCTGTGTGCAAATTTTCTGGTGTTCTCAGTGCCGTCAAAATAAAGGTCCTTTGCGCCATCAAAACAACAAGCGCGGCGGGCACTTCAGAGTTACAGACGGTGTGAACGCAACCAGCCCCTATTATTGTACAATGCATATATTTTTACTTTTTTTTATTTAAAGCAGAAACCAAACAAATGTATAGATGACAAGAGGCTTAATGATATAGAAAAGTAATACGTTTTCTCAGGAAGAAAAAAAAGTTTTTCTATTTTTATATAAATATATGGCATGCAGTTGCTACAAACTATGGAATAAAGCTATTCAAAACATTCAAATGTAAATTGTGATAATCGCATTTACAATTTCAAGGGAATAATCAACAATTATGATTTGTCATAATCGTGCAGCCCTACCAGCAACCAACACTTGCCGGCCAAACAGAAAAACTTTAAAATATAGGCTGATGTATTTGCCTTGGCTATATATCTCGTGACCTAGTTCGCACAAATAAGCTCCACTATAAAAATTACTGTTAGCTACATTTTTTTGCAGAGGTAATTTTCCTGTCCTAATCTTTGACTAGGGGTGTGCACGAATAAGAGCGTGTTATTAAGTTAAAGGGTTAGTTCACCCAAAAATGAAATTTCTTCCATTAATGACTCACCCCAATGTTGTTCCACACCCGTAAGACCTCCGTTCATCCTCGGAACACAGTTTAAGATATTCTAGATTTAGTCCGAGGGCTTTCAGTCCTTTGAATGTAAGTGTATGCACACTTTGCTGTCCACGTCCAGAAAGGTAATGAAAACATCATCAAAGTAGTCCATATGTGACATCATTTGGTTAGTTAGACTCTTTTGAAGCGTCGACAATACATTTTGGTCCAAAAATAACAAAAACTAAGACTTTATTAAGCATTGTCTTCTCTTCCGGTTTTGTTTGAATCCGTGTTCACGACGCTGCTGACGTAAGACGCTGTGACGTGTTATCTGGTATCTGCTATCGCACCAGATAACGCGTCACAACGTCTTGCGTCAGCAGCGTCACTGTGGCGTCGTGAACGCGGATGATGTTTTCATTACCTTTCTGGACATGGACAGCAAAGTGTGCATACACTTACATTCAAAGGACTGAAAGCCCTCGGACTAAATCTAAAATATCTTAAACTGTGTTCCGAGGATGAACGGAGGTCTTACGGGTGTGGAACAACATTGGGGTGAGTCATTAATGGAAGAAATTTCATTTTTGGGTGAACTAACCCTTTAAGTGTATTTGATCACATAATGTCATCTCATCTGCCTCGCGATGTTTGGAATTACTTGGATGAACATTGAAAATGATCTTACAAAATGGAGTTACTTTTGATAAGATGAATTAATGAAACTGAGTCTTAGAAATCACATCAAATCCAAACACTAGTCGAATGAGGACAGCTGTCCATCACTACATCACGAGTGCAGGTAAGCACAGATGTTCACCGAGTGAGAGAGAGATAACGACAGCAAAATGATCTCGAGACAAATGCTTCCTTTAAGTTTTGTCGAGGGTTTAAGAACAGAAAACACAAAGTGCTGTTATAAACATCACTTAACACCGTTATCTGTGTGTCTCTGCAACGTCTGTCAGCGGGGCTTGTTTTCTCACCCGAGAATATCGTCATCCACATGATATTATTGTTTTTTTCAACATTATAATGTGCAACAATATAAACACGATAACCATATTCTGACTCGTGTGTATACTGTATGTAGCCTATGTTCTGCACGATAACTGGCACACTCTGCTTTATTAGTGTTTTTTCCGCTCGTGCTGCTTGAGCTTGTAATGCTTTTGTTCTTTAGGCCTATATTTTTGGTTTACACATTTTGTTTAATGTTTTGAACTGAATGAAAACCTTAAGATATAACGCAAGCTTGTTGTGTATATTACCTAATCATAAGTTTGTTCAGAAATGGTGACGACAACTTGATGAATTAAAAAAAAAAATATTACGTCTTTCTCCTTTTCTCAAAATAACGTCATTTAAATAAATGAATATTCGTTTTTTTATGAGCCCAAATATTCGAATACAGTATTTCGGAAAAATGCCTATCCCTATCTATTTTAGATGGTGGCCTGCAGAGATCCGTCACCCTAAGAACATCCCAACGAACATCCAGCACCTGCGTCATGAGATTGGAGAGTTCCCCGTGTTCTTTTTTGGCTCTAAAGACTATTTCTGGACACACCAGGGCAGAGTCTTTCCTTACATGGAGGGGGACAGGGGAAGCAAATACCAACAGACTGGCATTGGGAAGGTCTTTAAGAATGGTAAAATATTCTTTGTTTTATTATCTTATTTGTAATCTCAGTATTGTAAGTGCTGTTGTGAAATGGTTCCACTGTATCCATTTGTACAGCCCTTCTGGAGGCAGAAACTCGCTTTAAGGAGATCGAGATGGAGAGAGAGGCGAAAGAGGCTCAAGAAAACAACAAGAAACCCCCTCCATACAAATACATCAAGGTACTGCCATTCAGTATATGACCTTTTATACAAGATTCCCATGGTCTTGAAAAACCAGGACATGTCGGTGTGATTTTTACAGACCATGAAAATCTCTATTTATTTTGTATTATTAGGTGAATAAGCCTTGTGGACGAGTACAGGTCTACACTGCAGACATCTCTGAGATCCCCAAATGTAACTGTAAGCCGTCAGACGAACGTCCCTGCAGCTTTGAGTCTGAGTGTCTGAACCGCATGCTGTTATACGAGTGCCATCCTCAAGTGTGTCCGGCTGGAGAGCGCTGCCAAAACCAGGACTTCACCAAACGCCACTATCCCGACACCAAGATCATCCGCACCGCAGGCAAAGGCTGGGGCCTGCTTTCAATGCGAGACATTAAGAAAGTAAGTCCGCTAGCTTTTGAAAAGATTTCTCAAATGAGATGTACTGTATGTGATTGCTGATTGCCTGTTTATGTGTCATTCAGGGGGAATTTGTGAATGAATATGTGGGTGAACTGATAGACGAGGAGGAGTGCAGAGCCAGAATCAAATACGCTCAAGAGAACGACATCATGCATTTCTATATGCTCACTATTGACAAGGTAAATAAAGGCGCCATGTGCTTGCTCTGCTCGTTCATGTATGGGGCTCATGTCTGATGTTGGCATGTTTGGACCCTATAAATAACACACTCACGGCAGCATAATGGTTTGTGATCGTTCTTCCTTCATCGTGCTATACACCGTTTGTGTGCAGGATCGGATTATAGATGCTGGACCCAAAGGGAACTACTCCCGCTTCATGAACCACAGCTGCCAGCCCAACTGTGAGACTCAGAAATGGACGGTTAATGGAGACACACGTGTGGGCCTGTTCGCTGTGTGTGACATCCCTTCTGGTGAGCTCACATAAGAGATTTGATTGATTTTTGTTTAACCCCTTAACTGTTATGCATTTTCCTGTAAATCTGTCCAAATATCACTTCCATCACAAAACAGTCACCAAATATGTCACCTAGTCACCCTTTAGACTAGGGCTGGGCGATATGGAGCAAAAAATATATCTTGATATATTTTGCTATATCTCGATATACGATATATATCTCGATATCTTTACAGGAAAAATAACCCCCCAAAAACTACTGCAAAAACAAATATGCCAAATACCACAAAGTCTTTTTTTTATTGATGTGCAAAGAGGTAGGCAGTTCATGTAGGAACAAAGTAGGGATGCAACAATACAGTTAGTCCACGGTTCAATACACGCCTAGTTTTTTTTACCACGGTTTTCGGTTTGGTTCGGTTCTGATGGGTAGTCGCATCAGATTTTTGCTATTCTATTCTTAGCCGAACAGCAAGAGCTTAAGGAGGAAAAAATACTATTTTTTTTTTATTGCAATACTCTTTCTTTATTTTACTTAAAAGACTTGAAAAACCTTACTTAAACTTAAAACTTTACTTTAAAAAAACCTTGTACACATTCCTAGTGTACTGTATAATATAAAATAAATATATATTTATAAAGATTTACACTGACAGGTCAGAGCTGTACAGCAGCATTTAAGTATGAAATTGAATTAATAAATGTAAAAATAAAACACAACATAGACTTCACTATAAAATATACATTGATTCTTATTAAAGCTACTGTATTAGTTTTTCAGTCAAGAGCCGTGAGTGATTTTGTCTTTGTCTTTTGTTATTTTATTAACCACTAAAGGAATAGTTCACTCAAAAATGAAAATTCTGTCATTGATTACTCGTGCTCAAGTTGTTTTAAACCTGAATAAAGTTCTTTCTTCTGTTGGAGATAACATATATTTTGAAGAATATTGGAAACCAAACAGTTGCTGGTCCCCATTGTAGGAAATAATAATATGAATGTCAATCGCTACTATCAGCTGTCTGTGTTCAACAGAAGAAATGAATACAGGTTTGGAACAACATTAGAGTGAGTAAAAATGACATCATTTTAGAGTGAACTGTCCCTTTAAGGACAAGAGGCAGCGTGTTCACTAGGCTGCCCTGCTGTCAATTTAAGACTTGCAGGCATCTAATATACAGACACACGCCGATTTTACTTTCACTTTAGACATAACTGACTGTTTATGTTAACCATGTGTGTATTTGACAGTATTAGCGCAGTAAGATTTAGTCCAGTAATCACTTGTTTGACAGGCTTTTAGTGCGCGCGCTCAGGAAAGCGCATGGTACCCTACGCGCAAGGCTTTTTCACGCATCTAATATACAGACACACGCCGATTTTACTTTCACTTTAGACATAACCGACTGTGTTTATGTTAACCTTGTGTGTATTTGACAGTATTAGCGCAGTAAGATTTAGTCCAGTAATCACTTGTTTGACAGGCTTTTAGTGTGCACGCTCGGGAAAGCGCATGGTGCCCTACGCGCAAGGCTTTAAAACGCATGCAAATAATGAATTTTCATTCAAAAATAAAACAACTCAAATCAAGGGCATAGTAAGTAACCTTCTCCAGCAAGCAAGCCGCTCTCTCTCTGTAGTGTACAGTCGCGAGAGTTCTTGTCTCGCAAAGTAATGCTGCCTAGGTAAACTGTATCTTGGATCAAGTGTTTGAGAACCAACTGTCGGCATTCATGGCAATAGACATCTGTCTGCTGTTCGTCCGACGCCTTAAAACCAAAGTATCTCCATATAATGGAGCCAGTTGTTTTTAAGACGAGTTCTGTAGCCTCTGGTTGCGGACGCCGCCATGACAACACGCGAGGGGAGGGGGAACAAAAGCAAGGAGGCAGGGGGCGAGCGAGCGGGGGCGAGCACAGCACAGAGAAGGCAAACAAGCAAAGTGGCGGAATCAGAATTAAATATCGTATATATCAATATATTGTTTATATGTCAAAATCCATATCGTGTTTAAAAAATATCTCGATATATTTTAAATATCGAGATATTGCCCACCCCTACTTTAGACTCAGACCTTTCCAACAATGTGTTTTTGTCAAGATTGGAAAAGATTTTAATTATAAAGTAGTTAAAATAATTGTTGTAATATGAAACATGACACCGCCCACTAGAATAATTTAGAGTACCGTTTCCATGGTAACACACAGTTTTCACAGGATGAATTTTGAGTTTGTAAGCTTTCAAATGATACCTAATTTATGATAATTACTTAAATATATGATACGAAAAAAGGCGATCAAAAAAAGAGCACCGAAAACCTCTTTTTTTAACTTGTGTTACTATATATTTTTGTAATTCAATATAATGCATTAGATTTTAAATGGTGTTAATTTGTTTGTTTGTTTTACACTTAGTGACACTGTTTAGGGTGTTCTACTTCTTGTATGAAACTTCTTCTTTTTTCGCCCAAACAATTTCAGACCAAAAAAATTCTATATTTGGTGTGAATCTGTGGGGGTGGTGGATGTAGGTCCCTCTAATAAAATGTTGTACATTTTAAAGTTAAATGCATCAATCTGGTGCTCTTGGAGAGCAAAAGGAAGAGCTCTAACCCATTTTCAGTGACATCATTGAAGTAAAAAGTCTTTGCATTGACTTGTACCTGAACTGTAAAGCAGATTCAAACCTCTTTAAGTTGTGATAGTTTCTCAGTCCACATTACAATCAGACTGGTGTTTTTAGGAAATCAAACAATTTGAATAATTATAATAGTAACAATAACAAGTCATTAGTAAACGTATTATCCTTAAGACAGAAATGCATTATTAGAGCTGCTTACGTGAACATAGTACGCGCTTTGCTTTAATACTTGAAGCACGACAGACTAAACATTTCATTAAATTGCAACCTTTTACTATTTAATAAGTGCACTAAGCCAGATTGCAAATTTGTTGATAGTTTGATGTTATAAGTTTAAAATGTTTGTTTGGACTATGACAGGCCACCTGTATTTTATTATACATGAAAATGTACTACATTTTGTAGCTATTGTCCCACCTATATTTTGTTGCCAAATCATGTTTTTCCCCCCTCCAAATAATTGGCCATTTGTGTCAATGTTTTCAGGCACTGAGCTGACTTTTAACTATAACCTGGACTGTCTTGGGAACGAAAAGACTGTGTGCCGCTGTGGAGCGCCCAACTGCAGTGGTTTCCTAGGTGACAGACCCAAGGTCAGTGACTGTAATGCATTTTATTTCAGCCTCCTCTGTTTGAGCCGTGTATAGTGCGAACTATCACCACTGTGCCCTTTAAAACGCTTAACACTAGAGCCCGACCGATAAAGGATTTTTAAGGCCGATACCGATACAAATATTTGGTCACTTAAAAATCCGATATTCCGATATATCAGCCGATATATATAAAAAATAAAAAAATAAAATAACAGAAACGCGTAAAAAAACACAAACAGATTTCCCTTATACATCAGTTATTTGTAGTTATTCATGATCCCTCAGCCTCTCTAAAATAATATGATAATGCAGTTTAAAAATAAACTTGTTTGTTTTATTGTTACAACAGAACAGAGGAACATAAAATATATTAAAGTTCTGATAAATAAAATGTATAAAAATACAAACTTAAGATATGAAACTTAAAGTCGTTTGGACGAAAACACAATAGGCTAACAAAAACAAAAAATCAAAGTTACCAGTATTAATAGATGTGGTAAGCTTTATAAATATAACTTTTAGCAAGACTGGAAAAAAAAATATTCAGTTAAGTTCTAGAAGTTCTGATAAATAACAACAACAGCAAAACATAAACTATATACAGTATAAATATGAGCCACCTTATAATTACAATGTCAACTTGCTTATCCCTTTACATGCACTTTTAATTATATCCATCAAGCTACCACAAACCATTTTCAATCATCATTTGCTGCCTGCCTTCTAAAATCTACTAACGTTACTGATGATGACTCGTGTAATCCATTATTTGACTCGTTAATGCGGCGTCTGAACGAAGTCACGCACTTTCGTTCACTCTTCACGAGCCTAACTTACGATTTACAATGCAGAGACTGGAACTACAAATATACTAGTTATAAATACAGTAATCATTACTTTATTTAGGCAGAATAAGTTTGTGTTTTTCAAGGCGCATTAATGTTAGCGGTCTCCCACTGATAGCCATGGCATTAGCTAGCTTTGTGGTTAGCGTCTATGATAAGTTATAATTTAGAAATATGTATACTTTTTCAAAATAACGGGCAGGGGAGAGATGATACGTCTCATGATGTCAAACTGTCAGACTATTAAAGAAATACATTTTATTCAGTCACATTGTCCGAGGTAAAATAAGTCAGTCAACTGTAACCTAGCGTAATTACCAGCTCTCTTGGCTTACATGTAACAGCAAAACTGGACTTGGCAGTTACAAATTGTGTCATGTCATTTGAGTTAAGAGAACTGATGGGGATGTTCTTTTAACTGTTATTCAATTCAAGCAATGCATGTCTCGTTGCCAACTTACATGCATTTCGCGGATGATCTGTGTTGTGAATGCAGCGCTCAGAGCGCTGAAGCTCAGCATGACTCTGCTGGATCAGCTGGTGGTGTTGCCAGCCGGCACGTTGTAGAGCGCCCTCTGGTGGACAAACTATGAAACGCCAACACTCAATGTGTTTGAGAGGTGTTTCGTCCGGTTTTTTTATTTTTAAAAAAATATTCATTTATCGGCCATCATAAATGCCGATACCGATAGTTTGGAAAAAGCCTAATATCGGCCGATAATATCGGCCCGCCGATATATCGGTCGGGCTCTACTTAACACTGTGTCCCTATAATACTTGTGTAGCTGTAGTCATCAAAAATTACTCCTTGAACTGGATAAGTGTGTGCAAATGTAAATCTAAATGCCTTGACACTTGCTTTTCACCCATCAACTTCAGAACGGCCATCCTTCTGAGCCCAAAAACAAGCATCAGAAGAAAAAGCCCAAACGGAGAAGGTCCCGGAATGAAGGCAAAAAGTCTGAGGATGAGTGTTTCCGCTGCGGTGACGGAGGAGAGCTGGTTCTGTGTGACAAGAAGGGCTGCACTAAAGCCTATCACCTTTCCTGCCTAGACCGCACCAAGAGACCATTTGGTAACTATTACTCTAATGCTACGTCAGTCGATTAAACGCCTAACATTAACATTTTTATGTATTTTTAAATTATAATAATTTTACATTCAATGTCCAAATTAATGTGGAAGCAACACAAAGATGGTTTATTTTAAATATTTGTTTAAGTTAATTATAGCCATTAAACTTATTTGTAAGTAACATTTAATAAGCTTTAAAATGTATAACTTCAATCTTTACATAAACTCATTTTAATAAATGTCACATTTAGCTGTGAAAATAAGGATTTTGTCTGCTGCTGTTTCCTTCCAGGCCGCTGGGACTGTCCCTGGCATCACTGTGATGTGTGCGGAAAGAACTCCGATGCTTTCTGCCAGATGTGCCCTAACTCTTTTTGCAAGGCTCACCAGGAGGGGGCGCTGCGGTCTCACCCACTCACGGGCCAGCTCTGCTGCCAGGAACATGAAGACTCCGATATCCGCCCTCAGGCAGAGACCCCGGTGGAGCACACCGCTGAAGTAACCTCATCCACCAAACCACGCAAGTACAGGCGCAGAACAGAGGCCAAAACCAGCAGCAAAGCACCTCTCAAGAAGAGGTCCAGAAAGAGCGCTGCGGTGTAGTGGGATATCGAACTATGGAATTGTCCTTTCCTCCCACTGATCCCTGCCGCCTCCTCCTCCTCCTCAGCTCCTGCCCCAAATGATTCAGTGATATTGACGTCATGTGACTGTTCTGCCAAGCTGAAAGCACTGTACGTGTCTGATCAGGGAAGCGTGTTAACACTGTAGAGCTCCTCAGAGCTGCCGAATCAGGTCTCCCTCCACTCACTCTGCCTCCTTTTATTCCACTCGTGTGTGTGTATGTGTGCATGCACTGCCAAATAGACGACAGAGCCGACAGACTGAACACCTCAAACAGCATTACAGACGCCAAACTTGAAACCTTTTTACGCCGTTATGAATCTTGGCATAGATTTTTTTTTTTTTTTTTATTATTAAACCGTAGATATGTATATGGAAATGTATATGAAAGACCAAAATTATAATAATACTGGATTTATTGTTAGTAACAGGTGCCAGAAGTTTTTGTTTTTAACAAGTGGTATCTGTAAATAAGACACTATGGGTAGCCCTTGAATGACATTTTAGAGTCAGTTCATTTAACTATAGAGCAGCACAATTTTTTTTTTTTAAATAGCTTGGTTCATTTTTTTTTTAAAGCTCATTTTTGAGTTTGAGTAACCAGGATGTTAGAATGTTAAATCTACCTATTCAGAGTTTTAAAACGGCAAATCATGACGGGCTTCTTGTGATACTTACGAGAAATAAAGCTGTTTCAAACAGTTGTGATGTGGGATTTTTATTTATTTATGTTTAAAAAAAAAATCAATTTCTGTTTGTGGTTTGTGAAAGCTGCAGTGCTGCAAGTTTTTTTTTTTTTTTTTTGTAAAAACAAAAAAGAATCTGAGAACGTACATAAATTGCCTTACCCCGATTCACAACGGCAAGATCATCATACTGATTTAATAATTGGAGTTGTCAGATCCATTTTGCTGGAAATGTCAGTCATGTCATCCATCTTCAATTGTACTGCAGCTTTACTGTAACAAAAATCTGGATATGTGAAGCAATATTACATCCAAAAGCAGATGATGATCAACGTTTAAAGGGATAGTTCACCTAAAAAATTCAAATTGCCATCGTTTAGCTACTCACCCTTAAGTTCTTCCAAACCTGTATGAGTTCATTTCTTCTGTTAAACACAAAATGTTTTGAAGAACGTTGGTAAGCAGACAGTTTGACGGTAAATTTGTATTCTTGGGTGAACTATCCCTTTAAGTGCTCAACTGAAATTACTGAACATGAAGTGCCCCACGCAGTGGTTATGTTTGGAATTGTAATGTGATAATACATTGATTGTTACTTGGGCATAGCCTAGGCACAGTTCTGAATGAAATGGCAGCATATTACTTGCTGTATCCTGTAGTTTAAAAAATATATATACATAAACAGTTGGCATTAGGCAATAAACATTTCAAACAGTAGTGCGCTACATTATCACATTGCATGTTTAATCCAGCATGTGATGTCATCCAGTTTGTCGTCATTGAAATTGAATGCGTCATGAAATTTATTTCGCATTCATCTTTGTCTAGCAAAAGAGTAAAAAATAAATGGTTCAAATAATGGCTGCAATTTTAGTACATCACTCACTGGCTGGAAATGAAAGATCAGGCAATGTTATTTTAGTATTTACAGTGGGGAGAACAAGTATTTGCAGGTTTGTCCACTTACAAAGCATGTGGAAGTCTGTAATTTTTATCATAGGTACTCTTCAACTGTGAGTGACGGAATCTAAAACAAAAATCCAGAAAATCACATTGTATGATTTTTAAGTAATTAGCATTTTATTGCTGAAACACACAGCTAGGGCAACTAAGGAGTGGCTCTTATAAGAGCCACTCCTTAGTTGCCCTAGCTGTGTGTTTCAGGTCGTTGTCATGCTGGAAGACCCAGCCCGACCCATCTTCCATGCTCTTACTGAGGGAAGGAGGTTGTTGGCCAAGATCTCGCGATCCATGGCCCCATCCATCCTCCCCTCAATACGGTGCAGTCGTCCTGTCCCCTTTGCAGAAAAGCATCCCCAAAGAATGATGTTTCCACCTCCATGCTTCACGGTTGGGATGGTGTTCTTGGGGTTGTACTCATCCTTCTTCTTCCTCCAAACACTGCGAGTGGAGTTTAGACCAAAAAGCTCTATTTTTGTCTCATTAGACCACAAGACCTTCTCCCATTCCTCCACTGGATCATCCAGATGGTCACTGGCAAACTTCAGACGGGCATGGACATGCCCTGCTTTGAGCAGGAGGATCTTGCATGCACTGCAGGATTTTAATCAATGACGGCGTAGTGTGTTACTAATGGTTTTCTTTGAGACTGTGGTCCCAGCTCTCTTCAGGTCATTGACCAGGTCCTGCCGTGTAGTTCTGGGCTGATCCCTCGCCTTCCTCATGATCATTGATGCCCCACGAGGTGACATCCTGGATGGTGCCCCAGACCGAGGAAGATTGACCGTCATCTTGAACTTCTTCCATTTTCTAATAATTGTGCAAACAGTTGTTGCCTTCCCACCAAGCTGCTTGCCTATTGTCTTGTAGCCCTGATGTCCTTACACAGCTCTCTGGTCTTGGCCATTGTGGAGAGGTTGGAGTCTGTTTGATTGAGTGTGTTGACAGGTGTCTTTTATACAGGCAACGAGTTCAAACAGGTGCAGTTAATACAGGTAATGAGTGGAGAACAGGAGAGCTAAAACAGGTGTGTGAGAGCCGGAATTCTTACTGGTTGGTAGGTGATCAAATACTTGTCATGCAGTAAAATGCAAATGAATTATTTAAAAATCATACAATGTGATTTTCTAGATTCCATCTCTCACAGTTGAAGTGTACCTATGATAAAAGTGACTGACTTCTACATGCTTTGTAAGTAGGAAAACCTGCAAAATCGGTTTTATGTGCACAAAATAAGTTGTGCTTGTGCTATTTTAATTAGTATTTAAACCTTATATTTAGCTTAGATTTTCATGTTTTGTTTTAGTAATGCCTTGTTTTATTAATTGCAGTGCCTAAACTTTATTTCACTAGCAAATTATTTACATGTTCTTAAATCTAATGTTTCAGCTTTAGTTAAACGATTAAAAATGTACACACTTTTGTTTTTGTTACACACTGCAAAAAAAAAGCACTGCATTATGGGACACAGCATTCTGTTCAGTGTGCTCTTCCAGGTATTCTACACATAAAGTGCACAATGTAGATAGATTCTGCAACTGATAATATGCCATTCTGACCAGTCTATTTCTAACATTTTCTTGATTAATGGAGCAGCAAGATAACCTACTACACTTATGCAGTATGCAGCAAAATGTTATTCGCTAAGGCAATCTTCCATTAGCACGACAAAACCCGACTTAGTTTTAACATCAGTGAAGTATAACGCGGAAGAGAAAGTCACTCGCAAGTCTCATTCATTTTAGTAGTAATGATTTTATTCAGTTAAGAAATCAGCACATTGAACATATTTACCTCTGTACATACAATGGTCTATTGCACTTATTATGAAAACAAAAAAAAAGGAAAAACACTATCACCACAGGCCTATCATGGGTAACAGCTTATGCATTTACGATATTTACATTTTGTTTGTCTATTTAAGTTAGAGCCTTGCTTTATAGGCCAGTTCACATTACACAGCACAATCTGAGGTTCTGATGTATTCACAGGAATATCTGAGGCATTTACACTATATCATCCCTCAAAATGTGTTGTTAATCAGGCATCATAAAATTTGGTCACTCTCAAAGGAATTAGGCATAGGGATGTTCACACTTCCTCTGCTGGCTAAAAGAACACTTTACCACCCGGTCAGCGGTTACCTGTATAGTTTGCTCTTAAAATGTTAAATAAAACTACTTAAAAAGTCTGATTGGCAATATTCAGCAGTATATTCACCTCAGAGAAAGAACACAGGATGCGTATCGCTCCTCTGAACTCATGTAAACGGATTTCAAGAGCACACTTGTATACTGTAGCTTAAGATCACTGCTCATTTGTTAGTGCCAGTGACGTGTAAGTGCGTTTAATCCATGTTAAAAGTCCAAATGGCATTCAGCAGCAGCTATCCAATGTTTACTTGATCTGAAAATTCAAATGTACAAAACAAAAAAAAAGAAAAGAAAAAACACTTTCAGTCATCCAAGAGCTATAGCCGTATGAACCAGGGCAAACAGTGTTCACACGGTATAGCAATGGCTGATGTGTTTGTGAGTGCTGTACAGTAGTTTGCCATCAATCCAGTGGTTTCAGACGAGGTAAAAAAAAGAGAAATAAATTCACACAGATGGCTCCAGGTAGCGGAAATGTATTAGTTAGAGTTAATGCTCATCTTTGTCTCTTTGACCCTTCTTCTCTTTCTCATCCTGCAATGCCGTGCCAAGTTTCTTAATGAGAACAGACAGAACTTTATCCAGAGGGTCCATCACTCCTCTCTGCAGCCACTTGGGAATCGTAGTCCTGGCATGGTGGAATCCCAGCTTCTGCAAAATGTAGTCCACACCCACCGGGTCGATCTTACGGCCCGTCCACGAGATCAACCTGAAACATTCCATGTGTCAAATGACTTTATTACAGACATTAAATGTTGGTGAAATATGTACTTGTATGGAGTGAGCAAGTATACCGCATATAACCACCTATCAATGTCCAACCACCAATGTCCAAAAATGAAAATTAGCCCAAGATTTACTCACCCTCAAGTCATCTTTCTTTCAAACGAATAAAATAGTCGGAGTTATATTTAAAAAGTCCTGGCTAATCCAAGCCTTATAATGGCAGTGAATTGTTGCCTTGTTTATGAAGTCCATAAAAGTGCATCTCTGCATCATATAACTGCTCCACACGGCTCCGGGTTTTTAAAAAGGCCTTCTGAAGCGAAGTGTTGCTTTTGTGTAAGAAAAATATCCATATTTAAAAATGTCTAGACTAAAATAACTAACTTCCGGCCGAAAGGTGTACGAAATTCGACTTACGGCGAAGGAGTAACCCCTGATGCGATGTATAGGAGCATCGCAAGTTGATGCCTCTCGCAGATTGGGATCTTCTCTTATAACAAAAACCTCCGCCATTTTTCTCCGCAAAATTCTCGTTTTAGACTATTTCATGATCTGTGTTTTGCTCTATCCTCTGTACTTCTGTGTTTGTCAATACGTATGCGTCAAGGGTTCAAGGGTTACTCTTTAGCCGTCGAATTGCGTACAGCAATCCACCGGAAGTTAGTTATTTTAGTCTATAAAATTTTAAATATGGATATTATTCTCACACAAACGCGCCTCTTCGCTTCAGAAGGCCTTTATTAACCCCCTGGAGCCGCGTGGAGCAGTTATATGATGAATAGATGCACTTTTATGGACTTCATAAACGAGGCAACAATTCACTGCCATTATAAAGCTTGGATTAGCAAGGACTTTAATATAACTCAGATTTTATTCGTCTGAAAGAAGAATGTCATATACACCTAGGATGACTTGAGGGTGAGTAAATCATGGGCTAATTTTCATTTTTGGGTGAACTAACCCTTTAAATGTCCTAGCAATAACTCAGAACACCCTAGCAACTGCCCAGCATCCACTCAGGAACACTCTGGCAACTCTCTCACAATGATTCAGCAACAACCTAGTAAAGTGCAAGCACCTACTCAGAACACCCCAACAACTCCCTAGAAAACAGAACTACATAAAAACACCATAGCAACTATAATGAAAACCCTCGCTAATGTGTTGTGGGTGGTTGCTAGGTTATAGCAACACCCTAGAATCCAGCAGAAAAACTGTAGAAACCATCTAAGAACTACTTAGAACTTGTATCAACCAACCATAACACCCTAGCAACTCCTACCCATCCATTCAGAAAATGTTATTTATCATCACCTAACAACACCAAAACAACCACCCAGAACCCCACAGCAACTCCCTACCATCCAGTCAAAAAAAACGTAACCACTACCTCGCAAAATCTGAGAAACCAGTCAGAACCCCACAGCAACACCTTACCATTCAGTCAGAAAACCTTAAAGGTTCAGTGTGTAGTTTTTATGAGGATATATATTGACAGAAATGCAATATAATATACATAACCGTACATTACTCCACTGAAAACATAGTTATGTTTTTATTACCTTAGAATGAGCCATTTCTATCTACATACCCCGTGGGTCCCCTTACAGTGAAGTCACTATCTTGCTCCGTCATGTTTCTACAGTAGCCCTAAACGGACAAACTTCTCTACCGAGCACTGGTCACTCTCTGCTCTCTCCGACAACAATACTTTTGTCCTGTGTCGGCCCCCATAGCTTCTCTATGTGCTCCGAAAGGGAGGGTTGAGTGTTGGGGGTGCAATTCAAAACCTCACCACTAGATGCCGCTAAAACACACACAAAGCACCTTTAACTGCCACAAGCAACCACCTAGATCCCCACAGCAACCAGCCAGAACACCCTAGCAACTCCCTACCATCTAGTTAGAAAACCTTAACTACCACCTAGCAACACCCGATCAACCACCCAGATCCCCACAGCAACCAGCCAGAACACCCTAGCAACTCCCTTCCATCGAGTCAGAAAACCTTAACTACCACCTAGCAACACCCGATCAACCACCCAGATCCCCACAGCAACCAGCCAGAACACCCTAGCAACTCCCTACCATCGAGTCAGAAAACCTTAACTACCACCAAGCAACACCCGATCAACCCCCCAGATCCCCACAGCAACCAGCCAGAACACCCTAGCAACTCCCTACCATCGAGTCAGAAAACCTTAACTACCACCTAGCAACACCCGATCAACCACCCAGATCCCCACAGCAACCAGCCAGAACACCCTAGCAACTCCCTACCATCTAGTCAGAAAACCTTGACTACCACCTAGCAACACTCCAGCAACCACCTTGAAACCTCTATAACAACCAGCCAGAACACTCTAGCTACTCCCTACCACCCAGTCAGAAAACATTAACTACCACCTAGCAAAATCTGAGAAACCACCCAAATCCCCAAAGCAACCAACCAGAACACCCTAGCTACTCCTTACCATCCAGTCAGAATGCCTTAAAAACTGCTTAGCAACATCCTAGCAACCAGCACAGATCCGCACAGCAACTGTCTATTTGATTTGAGACATCAGCTAGGTCTGTGTGGAACATGAGTTGAGGTCATGTGACAACAGTGTTACCGTAGTGTGGGCTCCAGATGCCATGTGTTGCAGAGGAACTCTCTCCAGTCCACTGTGGCGTAGTTCACTCCCTCTTCCTTTTCCTTGTTCTCTGATGACCCGTCATCCTGCTGCGCGGTGGGGCTCTTCTGACCAGGTCGCGATGCGAAGATACGCGGTGCAAAGAGAGCTGCAACACAAGCACATGCTCAGCGACAAGGGACATTTATGAAGAAAGGAAACAGAGTGAATCTGGATTTCATGATCTCACCTTTCTCCTTTTCTTTAAGGTATGCTGACACCAGGTCATGCAGGAACATGATGAGCTCTGCATCCATGGTGACACAGATGTGATCGGTGAACTCAGTGACCACACTGCACTCCACTTTGGGCTTACTGCCGGCATCTGCAACACAGCTCAGAGTCAGCGAGGTTTCACACTATACAGGCTTCACAAGGGTCTAGAAACCTTAGGAATAAACAATAGCAATGTAGCTGCCAGAGGCTACCAGAAAATCTGGCAGGTTATTAGTCTGTACCACTGAGAGTAGGTTCCTCTGGGTCTTGTACATGAATGGATTTGAACTCGAGTTGCATTTTGGGAAGGGCGAAGATGGTCTCTGTTTCGTGGTTGTAGCTGGAGGAGCCCCTGAAGCCGCTCAGAAGGCTGGAGCTCTTTGCTGTCGCGCCACTTTCGGAGTTGTTTGCATCCACGTTACGCAACAAGTTCAGCTCTGACACAAGAAAAGAGAGAATTATTTCAAGGAAAATAATATTCCATTTCAAGAACATGAAATATGGTAATCATAAACAATATGTCTTTACACTAGCTCTGTTCTAAAACTTTAGTGAGCTGCCTTTATAGACAGCATTTTATCTCTTTCCCCGCCATTGACAGAATGTTCTGTCATTTATGACAACGGAGCGTTGTGCCCTACGTTGACGGAATTTTCCAGCTTTCTGTGTTTTATACGGCAGGGGGCGCTATTACGCAACTTCTGAATCTTTCTTTGAAAAAAACAACAACACTATTTTCTCAACTTTTTATTCAAAATGTTGTTTTTTCAATTAAACATACCCACGTTAAAGTGTTGATAAAAGTAATTTTTTTTAAAAGAATGCATGAAGCTACATTAAAAATGTGTTGTCTAAAAGCAGAGGCTCTGTTCTTGCTTTTGATATATTGGAGAATTAAGTGAATGTCAATTCCGAACAAATATACTTACAATTCACTCAATTCTGAGAAGTATAACCACCTAATTGTTTAAATTTGATAAAAAAAATGTACGTCTACCCAAAATGTGTGTAAATGTGCATTTACATGTTTGTAAGTGGTGTGTTTTTAGCTTAGCGACATGCTAATGAAAAAATCTTTGAAAATGAATTTAAAATCTACTCTTCTGCAGTTCACGTGCAGGATAGAGCTGTTACGATATCAGATTGTCATTACGCGATTATTGTGGCCAAAAGAAATCATGATAATATTAAATCGCAATATTTATAGAAATGTGTGGGGGAAATATGCTATTAGTATGCTACAGTTCTGAATAGGTGTTGAGTGTAACCATTAGTGTTAATTTTGTCAGCAATTTTTTTTATTTAGGTCTTGGATACTTTTTGTTTTTTATTATACTTAGTCAGCCTGGTCCTGGTTTTGTTTAGTCTACTAAAATTTGACTAAACAACTTTCAGCATAATGGTTAAATTGATAATGATTATTTTTCTCAAATTATAATTATAATGAGAAATTTATTTTGACATTTCAACAGATTTATTGCACTTTAACCTATAAAGCACAAACTGAAACTCAAAAAACTGACCTCATCTAGTGTGCTGATTTATTATAGGCTATTTATCATATAAATTAACATACACTCTGTCTACATTATGAAACCTGGTAAAACAAAAAACTTCTATCAAAAATTAAAATAATAATAGTAATCCTAATAATTCTAAATTACATTCATGTTTTTCTATTAAAACAATAGCAAAATAGACTTTGTACTGCCACACAGAGGTTGCATAAGTGCATGCATTCGCAATCGCAAACAATATAGTCGAGATCAATGTTTGGATTTATTACAGTTCGTCACTGTGAAGGTTTGATCGCAGATTTAGCCACAGTATACAACACAAGCGGCTCGTTACAGAACACAGACGGGCTGAATGATATGCTTCCGCAGTGTAGAGAGAGGCGTGCACATGGTTACCAGATTGCAAAGATTAAAACTCAGGAAGATAATGTATCCTTTTAACAGAAAAGCTCTGATTGGGGGATTTAAACCATTCACAACCGCAAACATGAAAGCTTGTAGTAGACGCTTGTTCAGCAGTCTGCAATATTTGCACACATATTTTTTATTTTGGTAAAGTTTTTATTTTTTCACTTACCTTTTTATTTATCAATAATATTGCATGTTGATATAGTCATAGTTATTGTTCAATGACCTTATTCACTGATGAAATTTTTTGATGAACAACAAAATTAGCACTAGTAACCATAGGTGTACAAAAGTGCTTACTGTTGATCTCCACTTCCTGCAAACTGGGGCGTCTAACAGCCCTTTTTTTTTTACAGAATTTGAAAACTCCCACACTGGCGGAATTTTTTTTTTTTTATAGAAGTGTCTGTCACCTAGCAGTAGTAGTGTGTGGCAGTAGTAACTACACACTGCGTCATGTTTTTTGTTGTTGTTTTTTTGCAATACCACCCCCTATTATGTTGGAGTGTCAACCAGAATATTTATGATATTACAATATAGGCAACAGACTGCAAGGCAGCTCACTAGGTTTGGAACAGAGACATTAAGTATGCATCATTTACCTTCGTTCCTCATGGCAGTGACATAGTTAAACCATTCTTTGACTGTAGCCACCCCATGCGGAGGGTTTTCATGACGACGGCGGGTAACCTTAGTGATGGTTGCCATTGGGCTCTCCAGAGCACCACAAGGCTTGGTTACCATGGTATTATGCCCAAGGTGAAAGTCAAGGGTTTGAACTATATATGTAGAATCATCACTGGAGCCTAGACAAAAAAACACAACCTGTTAGTTGGAATGGACATGATGGTTGAATGGATGGACAGAAAATTAGCACTGTGTCTGTACCATCCTCCCAGATCTTCTGTGCTTCAGTCCAGAAGGCGATGTTAGGCTCTTCCAGATGGAACAGAACCCAGGACTTGGAACGGAAGTTGGGCCCATGGAAACAAGCCAGAGTCATGTGGTTGCCATGGAGACTCATCGAGCCGCCCAGCTGCACAGCATCCTCTGGGAGGGGCATCTGGAAGAGGGAAATGTGACATCCAGCCACCATCTTCAAAACGTTGGGCCAATGTCTGTGATGAGCTGCGTCCATATCTGAGAGGGGAAAAAAAAACATTTATGTTGGTCTTTACAATTTTGTTGTTAATGAAATTACATTATTTTACAAGTAAAATGGTCACAAGGACACTAACAGAGTTCAGCTGCTCCTTTGTCCATGTTGATGACCGGGGTTTTTGGAGGATTGTAGGGCACCGGACCCCAGGTGGACAGGGCTCGCTTGCTGGTGTCAAACTGCTGTGTGAAGAACTCCTGCAACTTCATGCCGATCTTTATCAGGTCAGGGGTGGTGGAGCGGGAGATGATCACCTGGAATATGTCCCACTGCAAGTCTCCATGTACAAAGATCTCACTGGAGGAGACGCACATCAGAGAATGTTTGTTATGGTTGAGGTAGTCTCCTACATTTCTTTCAGTTGATAAGCTAGTATGATTGGCAGTTCTTATAACCTTACCTTTTCTCAGATAGACTGGCCTCTGTCGTGCAAAGGTTCACTTTCCACTCATCCTGCAGTTGCAGGTCAGCGTTACTGAAGATGCCCATTAATATACTGGAACCCATATAGTCCAGCCGGGCCTCTGTGGAGCCCATGGTGATCTGAATCTTATGGCTGGGCTGCTGATTTGGATGTTCTGAAATGTGGGCTAGAAGAACAATCGGTTTTCAGTTACTGAAGAGGATGACCAGACACCAGGGTTGTGTGCCATACAGAAATGAAAAAAGAAGTCTTTTCATATGCAATTCCTCTCATGAATTTCAATTAAAGAAATTAAAGTCATACATGCTCTAAGTGTATTTGTATTTATTGTATTTATTAATTAGAAGCAGATTTTTGACGTATATCTGATGACGAACATTCGAGTGTAATGGATCATCAAAAAAATGCAGGGTGGAGACTTAGTTCTATCGTTCAGTTGTTGATTTAATGTTTGAATGGAGCTTGCAGTCGATTGTAAGTAAAGGGCAGGGTTTTTAATTCCAACATATGTCACCAGTGAGAAGTTAATTAAGTTATGACATCTTAATTAAATTACGAGGTTAAAAGAAAAATATGCATATATGATTCATTTGCATAGAAGATCAATAACTTGCATTTAGAAAGAGAGTACACTTGTTTACACTTTGTTTTAAGGTGTCATTGTTACAGTGTAATTATGTATTTACGTACTGAGTAATATTAATCAACAACATGTACTTAGTATAGGATTAGGGTTCGGTTAATTGCATATAATTATGCATAATTTACTGTTTGTGATATTACTATGAAAGTACATGTAACATACTTGATGTAACAAGGACATCGTAAAATAAAGTGTTCCCCTTAAATTTCAATTTCCTTCCTAGTTTAACAAATACATTACATTTTTCAGTATGAATTACCCATAAACGTTATCATACACAGCATACCGTATTTACAGAAACTCGCCTGTAGAAATATGTATTTAAATAACAATTCATAAATAATGAATTGATAGTAGTACATATGATTTATATTAAAATATGCTAAAAATATTATACTTTTATACTAATATTATACTACTGTATCATTTAACATTTTATGGACCATGGTTGAGGAACACCGTTTAACAGAACATTCTAATTTATTAAATATATAAAATCAACAGATTCAGTCAATATTAATACTTATTTTTATAAAGCTATCTGAAAACTGAAATTTGTTTTGATAGCTGTTGTAACTGGTTATTATAACACTATTAGAAATATGTCTAATAATTAGAGAAACTGTGTATTCAGGAAAAACAAATAATGAATTAATTAAAGTATACTTACAGACCATCTCCAGTGTGTTAACGTCAATGTTCCCACCCACCACTCCTCCTTTGGAATCCAGTTTGGAGCGACCCAGTCCGACAGACATGCTGATCTCACGATCTCGGTTACTGCCCACTGACAGGCGGCCCTGACTCTTCAGCCCACTCGTTGTCCAACTGTTTAAACACACACACACACACACACACACACATTCATAAATAGACATCAAACAGAGAGATATTAAGCATGTTAACAGCTGCACTAATCAAATAGTTTCTGTAGGTCTCACGTACGTATTGTTGCCCATGACATTGCTCATGTTCATCTGGACATTAAGCTGTTTAAGGTTGATGGCGAACACCACCAGTGTCTCCCATGGTGAACCCTGCTGTGCTGCTGCTGTTTTTCCGTTCCGAAACGATGGGGTGGAGGTCTTGGTGACAGAGTCTGTAGAGACACACAGACACAATAGTTTTTTTTTATGTAAGGTTCATAGAGCCACAAAGCTGCACATCATCATCAAACCTCTAGCGGCATGTATGTGTACCTCTGCGTGGTGCTGAGGAGTCAGACACGCTGCGGGAACGTCCAGTTGCAGGTGATTTGAGGTGTGCGTGGCTTGGTGTGGCATCAGTGAAGACAGAGGAGGTGGGGTGCTGAGTGGATTGGCCGTCCCACGTCCTCCAGTACGCTTTTCGGCTTGACTCAGGAGACAGGTGCTGGGCGATGCTCTCCACAGAGTCTGGCGTGGCAGGACCTGAGGCTACAACACACATTTTATAGCAGTTATCATCAATGCTTTCCACCATTCATTTGAAGATGCAAGATGACTGGAAACAGGAGAGTGGATGTACATTACTGTTCAAAAGTTGGGACTTTTATTAAGATATTCAGGTTAATTTTAATCTCATGCTTTCTGAAGCAATTCCTAAAAAGATAGTTCATCCAAAAGTGAAAATTAAATTATTTTCTCACCCCCATGTCGTTCCAAACCCCTTAGACTTTCAAAATATCGTATCCCTCCATTGAAAGTCCATAACCAATACTTGGAAGATCCAAAAAGCTCATAAATGCCTCATAAAACAAAATTTTTTGGTCAATCAAAGACTTTTGAACAGTGTTGGGTAAGTTACTATAAAAAAGTAATTAATTACAAGTTACTAATTACATCTTTTATAGTGTAATTAGATTACCGTACAAATTACTAATTACTTTCTAAATCCTATAATCAACCTCGACTAGTTAAGTGATTCAATTAATTCAAATAAATAATATAAAACGGCATAAATTATTCTTATTAACTGACCAAAGTATTAAAAATGTGAGGATACATTTTTATGTTAATTCCACTATTGTATTATATATATAATTGTTCCACAGACAGTCTATACACAGTATTTAGTTCCATTACATCAGAAGTAACTAATTAAATTACAGAAAAAAATAAGAGTAATCCCTTACTTTACTTTTTCAAGGGAAAAGTAATTAAATTACAGTAACTAATTACTTAGTTACACCCAACATTGCTTGTGAAGATATGTGATCGCTTCATATGTTGAACAAATATTATTTAGGCTTTTATTCACATATAAACACACATACATAGAACGTTCCACATATAGCAAACAGGAAAGCTTGTCTGTGCAAGAACAAACCTCATTGGTTCTCACGCATCACATGCATGTTTGAGCTTCCATGTTCATCATGTGTGATGTGCTCTGTGCATGCGTGTCAATCATTGTTTAGACGTAAAAGGCTAAATTAAATCTGTTCATTTTATAAAGCAATTTGAACCGCTTGATTCATATGAATTTGTTTTTACGAAGCCTTTTTGGATCTTCTAAGTTTTAATTACCTGGACTTTCGACAGTGTTATGGGTTTTGAATGACATGAGGGTGAATACATGGTGAACTATCCCTTTAAACAGCTCAATACCCCAAACTTAGCTTCATCCAATCACAATGCTCTTTTCCTTTTGCCTTTTCTACTCCTTTTCTCTAGTTTCAAATGTAGCTTTGTCTATTAAATTCTGCCTAAAAGGCATCTCTTCACTGTTGCAGATGAAACTGCTGTTTGGCATGTACGCTGAGCACCAGTGAAGGGTTGCTTTCTCAAACTGCACGTTGTTGTCCAGCAGGCATCTGTCATGGTTACATACAGTTTGCTTTCTTCTTTCTAGACAGCAGTGCATGAAATGGCCTTTATATCTCAAAATAACAACAGAATGATGAAATGTGTGACACCAAAAACGGATTTCAGAAATGGAAGTATGCTCCAGCAACTGAAAAACATTGTATTGTGATTGCCACACTTCAGTAGCACAACTTTTTCAATTCTGAATAGAATATGTAAAAAAAAAAAATATAACACCCATTTAATATCTCAATAATAATTTACAATGTTGCCATTTTCGTTACTGATTTGTTGGTCAATTAAATGCTACTTTTGTGAACAGAAGCATCAATTTCTTCCAAAAACTTAATGGGGATTCCAAACTTTTGAACAGCAGTGTAATGTTGAGAGTATACATGTATAACCTGGTAAGTTAATGGTCTGGTCGCCTAGAAACAATCTCCTGGCAATGCTTCTGCGGTACCAAGCTCGTGGGAACGCAAGAATCTCACTCAGACGTCTCATGTCGTACTTGAAGGATGCAGAACCGATATCACACACCGCTAGTAAAACAAAACATACACACACATTGTCATAAATTAGTTACTGAAACAACTGAATTATAGTTAAACACACTTCATTTCAAAAGTTTAGGGTTGAAAATACTTTTTTTTTATGTTTTTCTGAAAGAAGTCTCTTATGCACAAAAATACAGTAAAACAGTAATATTGTGAAATATTATTACAATTTATAATAACTATTTTCTATTTGTATACAATATAAAATGTGCCTTATTCCTGTGATGGCAAAGCTGGATTTTCAGCATCATTACTCATTAGTCTTAAGTGTCACATGATCCTGCAGAAATCATTCTAATATGCTGATTTGGTGCTCAAGAAACACTTTTCAATGATTATCGATTTTGAACAGTTGTGCTGCTTAATATTTTTTGTTTTCAGGATACTTTGATGAATTGAAAGTTCAAAAGAACAGCATTTATTTGAAATATAAATCTTGTAACATTATACATGCATTTACGGTCACTTTTGATCGATTTAAAATAGTTCTAGCTGAATAAAAATATAATTTTTTTTTTTTTTATTTGATTACTGACCCCAAACATTTGAACAGTCATTTAACAGTAGTGTCATACAGTCGTAGAAGGCTTTAGTAAAGTGATACAATCCGACATCCTGAAGGATATCCCAGCATTTAATTTTGAATTACTCACCTGAGATGTTGATAAGAGTGGTGTCCATCTTCCCACCCTTGCTGGCAATGGAAGTATCAATAAATGCTGGACATCCTGTTCGTCTCATCCTGGAAAGACTGACTTTCACAAACTCCAAGTTGATGGAGAGAGAATCTTTCCTGCCCGTCACTGAAGAGGCCTCTTCGTCCACTGCTCCTGAAAGAACCAAAGTCATCGTCAGAATCTTATAAACTTTGATATACTGTAAAGAGAATTATATTACTTATAAACCATCACAATATTTCTGAGTAACGTCTTTGCATGGGGCTCTCACCCAGTGGTCCTGGTCCAGGCGGAAGGCCAGTAACTGCAGATTTCTGTTTGCCGGCTCCATAAGGATGAAACACATACAGTGAGAAATCTGACATACAGGCAGTGAAACTCAGACCTGATGAGTTAATCGGTTGGCCTGTTAGATCTGATTGGCTGCTGTGGTGGCGACTCCGCCCCAGAGGACTGCCTAATCCTGTGGATGGACCTGAGGGATGGAAAAATTTACAATGATTACCATTAGTCAATACACCATTAAAGGGGCGATATGTACGAATGTTCACGTATTTCATGTATTAATCACTTTTTTATTGTAAAGAAACTTCGAAAACAAGACCTTGCCCAACTTCCTAGGTTGTTTATGAAAGCCTATAGACTCAAAATCTAAAAGCAAAATCTAAAATTGCCTAAAATCAAAAGCATGTGACGTTTACGTGAACTCCCGAGAGCCTCTCTTCCGTTCTATGCAGTGTTAAGTGTCATGCATAACTAAATTTAAGTAATGAATAAATAAGTAATAAATGTAACGTCTAATGTTAAAATGTTTTAATCTAATCTTCTCCCTTTAAATACTTTGGTCAGTTCAAGAATAATCTATGTAATTGTGTTTATTTTAAGAAATTAAAAGAGCAGTTTCATATCTCTCCATGATCCAGGAACATCAATCAATTCATCAATTCAAAAATCACAGTGACCGTACATCCATACCTTTGCTTCCAGGCACTCTGTTGGCATTGTGTACAGATGGAGGTGTGGAGGAAGGCGTCTGTTGGCCCTCAGGCGGATGGGTGGCACTGGTGGGCTCAAGTTCACCCCTATTGGATGAGAAGACCAGGTCCAGAGAAGGAAGTTTCAGCATGCACTCCACTCGAGACATGGGCAGACAACTGAACCGGATCTGAGATGGCTGAGAAACAAACACAATGAAATAAACCAACTGCTCTGAGTGGTCACTAGCGAGTACAAATGAAGGAACTCTGGTATACCTGCACCCTGACATAAACTACCACATCCACAGGGAAGGAGGAGTATGGATATGCAGAAGATGACACAAGAGACACCTGAGACTCCTCCAAAGGTTCCACAGAATCAAAGTGACCAACATCCTCCTCAGGAACATTGAGGTCTACACAAACACCCACACACATATTAATATCAACATAAAGTATCCACACACACAAAAACCTCCCAGAATTGTGATTCAAGTGATTATTCAAGGGACAAATGATAAATCTGAAACCAGACTGACTTGTGTAGTTCCTGTCGACTGGTGTGATGGGAATTGTCTCCAGCGCTTTCTCCAGGAAGTCCAGCAGACATGGGCTGATGACCATTTCCTCTGGCAGTGTCTGCAGGGCTACCCATGCATACAGCTTAGCCATCTTCACACCTACACTCTTACCTTTAGCTGCACACACACACACACACACACACACACAAAGTTGAGAACAATCCTTCTTTGCTGCCAAATTATCATGCACTGAAAGCTAAAGATTCAGAGCAGGATGCAATATGGCACCTAATGCACCTCCAGCATGCATGTAATACGCATGATGCACAACAGGGCAGCCAAAACACCCAAGAATTGTTTATATGGAAAAGAGAACCTTGAACATTCAACCTAAAATCCATTTTGTGTTGAGCTCAGAGAAACATGAGGCTGAGTAAAAAAACAAAATATTTTTACATTTTTCTGTAAAAACTGAGGTTTTACTGTTACTTACTATAAATTATTATATATATATTTTTTTTACTAATATACACTACCGTTCAACAGTTTGGGGGGTCAGTAAGTACGTTTTTTAAAAGAAATTAATACTTTTGTTCAGGTCAAGGACAGCAAGTGATAGCAAAGACATTAATAAGGTTACAAAATATTTGTATTACAAATAAATTATTTTTAACTTTCTATTCATCCAAGAATTCTAAAAATAATTATCACAGTTTCCACAAAAATATTTATCAGCACAAATGTTTTCAACATTGATAATATTATGAAATGTTTCTTGAGCAGCAAATCAGCATATTAGCATGATTTCTGAACGATCATGTGACACTGGAGTAATGATGCTGAAAATTCAGCTTTGCATCATAGAAATAAATTACATTTTCAAATATAATAAAATATTACGTTTTTATTGTAATATTTCACAATATTACTCTTTTTACTGTATTTTTGATCAAATAAATGCAGCCTTGGTGTTAAAAATAATAATAATTCTGACCGACTTCAGACTTTTGACCGGTACTGTATATACTATGACTTATTTTCTAGTTTTAGTTGACGTCAGCAAGAGAAAGAAAAAACAGAGAAAGAGAACAAACAGAAAAACAATAAGTAAAATAAAATTGCTGCCAATAACATTATAAAACTAATAATGGAAGCTTGTCTCAAACCAATCATCGTCAGAGCAGCATTAAAAACAACACAGAACCACAGCGGAAAAAAAGATCCTGCAGAGTGGCAACTGTGAAACCAGATCCTAGATAGTTGTGCGCAACAGTCAAGCTCAGAGCTGTGGGCTCCAGTGACACATATGAGGCAAAGCGCATGCAGGAAGCCAGCAGCAGAGGACGACAAATGAAAAGAGTGTGTACCTGAAGGGAGAGGAGGGGGAGGGGGAGGGAGGAGTGTGTTAATCCTGCCTGGGCCTGAGGTTGGTGGTGAGGGTGCGTCTCTCATACCATACAGTTTGGACTCTTTGGAAAGGGTTCTGGGAAGGGAAGATCCACGCGAGGCATTGGGCGACTCCGTCTTCAGCATTTTAGAGTTGTAATGCAGCTGTAAACAGACAAGAGAGGGGTTGATGAGCACTACAGTTAAGCAGTCATGAAAAGTGTACATTACTGCATCCATTTAGGTCTACTGCAGTTTTACATTTGTAACATTGCAGCAGTTGAGTATAGTAATCAGAAATATTGGTTGCATGAATGCAAGTGCAAATCAGGGGCATTTAAATAGTAGATAGAGTGTATTTGAGAGGGTTTTATGTGGTGACCCAAAAAGTCTCAGATGGAAAAAATTGTAGATTAAATCCTTCTGTGTGCAATCGGCTTTACTTAAACCATATCATAAGATCCACTGCAGACCTTAACATCCACTCCAGGGATGTAGAAGATAGTGGTTTCAATGTCACTGGTCTTGCTCTGCAGAGAGGTGGGTACTCGCTTAGCATTCAGCAGATGAGAGCTCGAGCCTAAACTGTGCTGCAGCTTTCGCTTCTTAGGAGGGGAGTCCTGGTCCAGACTCCTTGAGCTCCGCTCACAACTCCTAAACAACAGAGAGATATTTTAGACACACAGAAACACTTCACAGCCCTGATCAAGATTAAATCCAGAAGAATGGAGCTCTGCATGGATGATGTATTCTTGTAGGCCAAAACTTGGAAACGAGTTAGCATTTTAGCACTTACAGTTCCTGAAGTCAATGTTTGTTTTTTTAATAAATAAGGTAAATAAAAAAAGTTTTATTCTACGACATTTTGTTGATCTGGAAAATCCTATTGGGTTTTTGTTGAGGGAACCAGGGTAATGCTAACTTTGCTGTTGTCCTACAAAATTATGTCATTACTGCAGTGCTACAGTCCATTTTTATTCTCAAAATGTGATGTGTGGGCATTTTGGTGTGTCTCTTGTCTTTACCTCCTCAGTGCGAGATCTTCATGCTCAGTTGGCTGGGTGCTGGGGTGCAGCACACACTTGCCACTGTCAATCTCGACACGCACGTCCAGCTCAAAGTCAATGTTTCGTTCAGTGGGCGGAGTTAATCCTCCACGCTGAGCGGGTGTGTTGGGCCAGCGCTCACTGAATAATGCAGAAAGTGCAGATGACTTCCTCTGAGAGCCCCTGAGAAACACAAATATATAGACCATCAATTTAGGGAGCTTGTAATTGTGTTTATCAAGTGTTTGCATGCACTGCGTGTTTAACGCACCCTGGTCTGCGATAATAGCTCTGCGGCCTTTCCCTGTCAAACTCATCATCTTTGTCCGAGTCCTCTGACGAAGTCGAGGAGAGGTCGTCACGGCGACTGTCCTCAGGCTGGAAGGGAATGGTTGGTGAAAAGACTGCGGGTGTGCCAGGGGCACTGAACACTGAGCATGATGGGTAATGGGCAGGATCATCAATGGTGACAGACAACAGGTCCACCTCTGTCTCCTCCGGGAACTTCAATAATCAGTGAAAGCCAACAGTCAGAAGATCTGTCTATGCATCTATCCATCTATTCATCCACTTCTCTCCTAAAGGATTTACGTCTCTTCAACTACGTTTATTGGCATTTCCAGCCAGGTCACATTTCACCCCCCAAAAAAATTAAGTTTTATATTTTACATATAAAATATTTTTAGGCCCTTTAAGATGGCTGATTTTATTGATTTTTAAATGTATCATTATTGCCCAATACTGGAAGAAAATCTTACATTCATTCCTTCGATTATAATGCTAATGTTTTGATGCCTAAATTCACTTAGTTTTTAAAACAATTGATTTTATTTTTTCCTGTTTTTTATTTTTATTTTTACAAAAAGTAACCTTCAACCTTTATGTATATTATAATGCATTATATCTTTTCATAAATAATCATAACTAGCAGTATAAATACATTTGAATATTTGTGGATTCCTGGTTACATCTACATTTTGGTTATGCGTTTATACTTTGTATATTTTATTTAAAAATAATTCCCTCAAATTTTTGGGTGAACTATCCCTTTTAATACTTTAATGTTACCCAAAGTACAAGTATGGAAAAAAATATACTATGGAAGTCAAAGGGGTCCACTTAACTAACTGTTGTGGAAATATTGTACCAAAAATTGTCCTAAAAGTAGGCTTCATATTATAATTTCTATTACTTTTCATGTGACTGGTGAAATATAACCCTGACATGTCTAAAAGCTGAATGGGCACTGAGCTATTCTATTGGGTCAATACAGATTAATGCTAATCTAAGTAACTGAAAAAGAATCTGATCTACCATACAAAATAGAAATCCCTTTTTCCAACTGCCTAACATTTACAAAATCATTTCCTCAAATCTTACAAATCTTTTGGTCAATTAATCTATTCATCCATCCATTATTCTGTCCCTGTATCTGTTAATGTGCTCAAAACCCAAACTGATTCTGACTCAATTTAAACTGTATCCTTTGGCTGATAGCTCATAACCAGTGAGCAATTTGGAGAAAGCTTTTCCTTTTCCCAATTCATGCTTTCCACTAAGACCCAGCGGAGGAGAGAGGGTGAAAGATGAAAAGATGGACAGATGACAAGACATTATGAGAAATGCAGTGAACTAAGATCAAGTTCCAGACATGCTGAGGAAACAAGAGCTGATTAGTTATACAAACACAACACAAGAGCAGCTTCAACATATGGAGCGAGGGAGTGTGTGAATCAATGTGTGAGTAGAGAGAGAGAGAGATCAAGAGAAAATAAGACCACTTTCTAGCCTAAGACGGCAAAAACGATTTGACTGAGAAAGATGATTTTTGATTGAGTTTTGAAAAGCAGATTTAGATTAGCACAATAAGATTTTCATGCACAGAGATGATTTTAAGAATTTGATTTTGATTTTCGTTTCTCTCTGGTACCTTAAATACAGAGCCAGCTGGACTTGGGATTGGGGTGTCCATCTTAAACACAAACAGACTTATGAAAGACCCTTCTATAAATTAAACCGGTATACTGAGCTATACAGTACATGAACATACATGTTCAGCGCAGTATGTGTACACTATACATGTGGCTTTCATTAAGGCAGGTAAAGCCTTAAAGGGATAGTTCACCCAAAAAATGAAAATTCTGTCTTCATTTACTCACCCTCAAGTTGTTCCAAACCTGTATGAGTTTCTTTCAGATAGAGCAACCGTTGACTACCATAGTAGGGGAAAAAATACTATGGTAGTCAATGGTTGCTCTCTCTGCTTTGTTACAAACATTCTTCTAAATATCTTCTTTTGTGTTCAGCAGAACAAAGAAACTCATACAGGTTTGGAACAACTTGAGGGTGAGTAAATACTGACAGAATTTTCATTTTTGGGTGAACTATCCCTTTAAAATCACTGAGTGTGTGTGTGGAAAAGTGTCTGTTTGTCCAAGTACACCACCGTTCAAAATTTTTAAAATGTTTATGCTCACCAAAACTGCATTTATTTGATCAAAAATACTGTAATATTGTGAATTTAAAATAATAATGTTGTATGCTGATTTGGTCCTCAAGAAACATTTCTTATTATCATCAAAAGTTGAAAACAGCCGTGCTGCTTAATATTTTTGTGGAAACCATTTTTTCAGAAATATTTACAGTAACATTTGATCAATTTAATGCATCCTCACTGAATAAAAATATAATTTTTGAATGGTAGTGTATGTACAGCAAAGCTTTATTCAACATGTAAACAATAAACATGAAGATGGAACATTAAAGTGCGTTCAAGCCTTGTCAATTACTGTAACGATTTGGAACTGTAAAAAACCTTCACATGCTTGTAGAACTTGTAATTACAACGTGTAAACACGTAATTTTTCTGAGAGCTGTGCAGACCGATCAGTCTATGCCATCAAAGAACCGCAGAGCGATTCAAAAACATACCGCTTTATTTACTGTAATTACAACATGGTGTGAACGCAGCATTAGAATGATGACAAAAAGACGCATAAAGCATTTCAAATGAACAAATGTACAGTCAGAAACACAGATGTATGCATGCACACTACCGTGTCGATGTTGAAGGTAACCCTTGGTGCTGGAGATGCTGCATCCACTTTAATATCTGGCAGATCCTCCCTTTAGAGAGACAAAATTAAAGAACAAAGTAAGGATGTGTAACTGAAAGAC
Source organism: Gobio gobio (assembly GCF_949357685.1). Lineage (NCBI taxonomy): Eukaryota > Metazoa > Chordata > Actinopteri > Cypriniformes > Gobionidae > Gobio > Gobio gobio. The sequence goes on along the minus strand of NC_137111.1, from coordinate 36,648,285 downwards.
ATTAACCCATCTGCAAATAATTGTGCATGTGTGTACATGCGTGTGAATGTGTGTGTGTGTATACCTGGGTCTATCCGACCTCTTCAGTGGTGGTCTGCCTGTTGTTGAGATGCTCTTTGACCTGCTGTTGCTGTAGCTGGGCTTGTAACCTAAACCCCATTTGTCTTTCAATGATGCAGCCTAAACAAAGCATAACCATTTAATCTCCACCAGATTTACAGTGTAGTAAGACATTAATAAGCAGTAAAGGAAAAAGCTGAATCAAAGCGATTCTTACCCGCATGCTGGAGCGCCGCAGCTTCTTGCGCACATCTCGGCGGATATCATTGACAGCGACAGATTCCAACTGCTGATAGCGCTGGATTTCCTGGTTAATAGTGCCTTCACTTGCTCCCAGTTTCCTTAGAGAGAGAGAGATTTATTTTAGGCAGAGGACAATTAAGAGAGGTATTTTGGTTCTTAATGATAGGCTGACATTACTTGAGATCGTCAATGACTTTGGCCTGCTCATTGAGTTCTCTAATGTCCACCAGGCGCTTGGAGAACTTTCGTCCACGAGCGTCGATTATCTGATTGCTCATAACTGCCTGTCTGCGGAGGTCAACCGACTCCTGTAAGAAGGAAACTACTGTCAAATTAATGCATTTAGATGCAAGACATACTTAGGGGTGGGCGGTATGACCAAAACATTTTCTTTTCTAATCACGGTATGAGCAATTCAGAAATGGCATACACCACCATATATATTTTTTGACAATTATTTAAAACATAAATTTACACTTCTGTTCAAATGTTTGGAGTCTGTAAGATTTTTACATGTCAAATGAAGTCTCTTATGCTCACTAAGGCTCCATTTATTTGATCAAAAGTAAAGTAAATACACTAATATTGTGAAATATTATTAATTTTCAGCATCATTAGTCCAGTCTTCAGTGTCGCACGATGCTTCAGAAATCATTCTAATATGCTGATTTGCAATATGCATAGATTTCTAATAAAATGCTCACAAGAAAAAGCATACACTAACTACAACATAATCAGTTATTAATATTTTGTTTTTGCATGCGTTCATAATTTCTTTGTATGACAGCCTGGCCAAAAATGATGTCCGCACAATTTGGCATGTTTCATTGCGTTATCAGAAATAAAACAAGTGACTCCAATAACAATAATTTTTCATATAATATTTGAATAGAGGGCGAAGATGTCAATTTTCTTAGGCCAGACATCACTTTTGGCCACTATACATATGCATATATACATAAATGGTATATCATGACCTGTAGGCATATTTCAACAGTCGCGCAGTATTTACCGTCATTCCGCCCAGCCCTAGGCACAGTCATGCATAATAATCTATTGCAAAATCACACAGAATACTAAACGGTCAAAACAAGTGTGGATCATTGCAGACAAACAAAATCAAAACACCACCCCAAAAAACTGATTACTAAAGCAAAGCCAATTTACAAGAAATGCATCCTTTGGAAATGGGAAATGAGAAGATGCGACTGGCCACTCATTTCTCATGAAAAGGAATCAGATGAGACTAAAAAGCAGCAGGAAACTGTAGACTCCAGACTCGCTCAACATATTTCAGTTGCTCAAAACCAAGAGTTCTAGGCACAACTCAACAAGGTTTTGAGCGAGTTGACTGATCTTAAAAGCAACTTCCACCCTGAGAGTATGAACAAAATGGAGAGAAAGAATGTGACAGAAAAACAGAGAGGATTGAAAAGCAAACGGGAGCTCTGATGTACATACACAGCCCCAGGACAGGGGTCTGGGATGTCTAGTTCGTTCTGCATTGGCTGTGGATGGCAGGCGAACACTTCTCGACTTTAGCCGAGTGATTGTGGATGATGGAGAAATACTACGACACTCAGAAGGTGAGAGGGGAGGGGGGCTGGGGCTAATGCCCAGAATGCTGTTCACCAGCCGCTTCCTGAACGAAAGTCTGGGGCTGAGATCACCTTCAGGACACTGCAAACATGGGCCGGTTTAAAACAAACACAGACGCACACCACTAGACAGACATTGAGTGCAATGAGCACAATTACAAAGAAGAAACTTCACATTTCGTGAAAATAATACATCAAATAAGACATCAATATTCAAACAATAATAAAATCAAAGAAACAGACAATGGTGTAAATTAAAAATAACAGCCACAAACACTGACACTGACAATAAAAGTGAGCCAACAAATGTTAGTGACATAAAAAGTGCGAGCTCTGACCATGTGTATGGGGGGAGACATGCCATCACTCTCGTCCTCGTCTGACAGGTCGGCCATGTTGACCGAGTTGAGGTCTGTGATGTCATCGTTGTCCTCTTCGCCAGTCAGAGAGGTGAGCGTGTTACCCAGAGCATTCAGACGCTTGCCGATGTTGGGATCCATGTGCACATCGATACCACACATCTTCCACAAGACATTAAGGGTCCACGTCCCTGCGCTGCTGCTTTCTGGAGTATTGAAAAGTTTTGTTATTAAATACAGACAAAAAGTCAGCATGAAATCAACATTGACATGTTAACTTTCTTAACGTATGGTCTATATAGTGTTGCTGTGGTCATTTTATCAATATACACAACAGCAGTGTATGTTAAAAGTGTTCTTTTTATTGTAGAATATACCATTTCATTCAGATGAAAGTAAAATGAATTCAGAAGATTATTTCACACATACCTGCCGATGCCTGGCCTGTCGTTCTGGAGCAAACCTCATAAGTACCATCAGGGACAACACCTGAAAAGCCACATTGAGCATTTCAAGAATAAGGCAAGCGTTATAGGGCCAAAAACAGACAACCATGGTGACATCAAGTGTTACTCACAGGCATTCATGACCAGTTCACCTCTGATCTCAGGTTTCCAGTCATCCCATGTGGTCTCAAATCCCTCAGCAAATCGAATGCAAAAGTTCTTAAAATGGCCTTTGCTGACCAGAGACTCGGAGGAACAGGCTGTTATTAGCGTACTCTCGATGGTTAACACCAGTGCTGAGCCAGTGTCAATATCAATACTGTGATTGGTCTAATGTACAGTAGAAAACAGTAACAAATAATTAACATCAATCATTTTGACTCATAGAAATGGAAATATTTCAAACAATGCACGTGCAAGGGGTGAAATACAAGTAGGCAGTACGGTATACAGCTAAAGGCCTGTTCACACCAATCTGATGAGTTTAAACATTATTAAGAATGAAAAACAGATCTATGAGTGAGGATGCACCTGTGAGGAGTTGGTGATAGGCAGGCAGATGCCCAGGTCATTGACAGTGAGCTGTAGAAAGAGAGTGCTGAAGGCCTGGGCGCTGGTCTGCTGTATTGCTGGTAGCTTGTCAACCACTTCTTTTGTGGCCATATGAATGTCTGAGTTGAGAGCCAAGCGCTGTTCCTTCCAGTTATCATAGGCAGCCTTATAGTTCAGCCAGAACAGCACAGCTAAAAAAAAAGACATACAATATACAAAAATACACAATTACAAAACAAAAAAATCCCCCAATGGATACACATGAAAATAAGCTAAGTGTGGACTGACCTCTGTCAAATGCCACTGGCTGAGCAAAAACAATAGGACGGTTGAGTGTGATCAGGACGGCCTCTTTGTCAGAGCTGCCACTGATCTCTTCCTGCAGAGCATTGCGCAAACCGATTCGAGTGCGGAAGTACGCCACCTGGTGGAAATCTGACCCCGCCTCCTCATACACCTGCAAGAGAAAGTGTTACGACAACACTCATGATTTATCAAGATTGATCAACTTTTCATAATAAATCAATAACAGAGCACAAAGAAACACTCATTTCTGTGACAGTGGCTACCTGATGTTTGACGATTTGCCCCAAAGCCAAGTTGAGATCCACTTGACATTTCCCAAAAAGCTTCAGGTAGTTACTTCCTGTTGGAGTAGTCTTGCACTGAACCCGATTGGACAGCTCAAGCTCAATCCAGCCAGTCTCAAAGCGCACCGCCCTCATTGAAGGAGTGGTGGCCGTCATTTGAATCCCCTACAAAAGAAAAATTTTTTTTTCCAAAAGTCTGCAGAATTCACCGTAACAAATAAACACACAATTTAAGGAAGTCCAAACCTTAAACGTCAGATTTAGAGAGTAAAGCAGGATTTTAGGCTTGTCGCCATCTGTCGACACATCGTGTTCATTCCACAGGGGGATTGGTTGTTCCCCTCCTACAGAAACACACATTTCACACAGCTGGTCAAGTAAAAGAATAAAAAAAAACGCATAACAAAAAGCAAAAACTAAAATAAATAAAATAATATAATACTTGTTCTTCATCACACACCTGACACTTTCTGGATGACCTCATTGACCTCCTTCATGAAGACCTTTTGTAGGAAGACTAGGTGGTTGAGCAAATCTGTGGTCAAGTTGTGTTCGAAAGATCCGATCTAAAAATGAAGAAAAATGTCCTAAAAATGCTCATTTTCGACCAAATGCATCCATCTGTAATGCTAGAACAAACTGATAAATCAAGCACAGCATTTAGAACAATTTCTCATTGAAAGTTCAATGGCACACCTCAGCTACACAGCGCAAGTAATTTCCCTGCAGATAGTTGCTGTATTCTGGGGCCCAGGCTGTATCGCTGTGGCCCTCATGCTCCTGTATAATGTACTGTCCTGACATGGTGACGGGAGGCAGCGTCAGGCTGGCAGTGGGGGGCATGGCCGTCACGTCCACAGGCGAAACCTTTGACTGGAAGCACAGCTTATGATTGGGCAGTTCGAAAGTAAAACGCGTCTGAGCACCTGTGAGAGGGAGAGAGCAAAACGTTAATTGTTTGTAATTGTTATATCTGTGTTTTCCAGTGCGTTTTGGAATAAATTAACAAATGCGTACCTGTCATGCCATGGCTTTTCATGCGACCCATCTTGTATTCTGCTTTAAGAGAGGGCAACAGGGCTGCACCAATAGTGATCCCATCCAGCATAGCGCTGAATTTCAGCACGATTGGCTTCTTCTCCAGTCCCTCGGGCAGCTGAGGAAACTCACTGGCCTCCACTGGAGTTTGATTGACACTCACTTCAGAGGGCTGCGGAGTAGGCGTCTCTTCTCGGTTGGGAGGCGGGCTGATGAAAACAGGAAACAGATTTGAATTTAATATCAGCAGGGGGGTGGGGAAATCATTAGAGTTGTGAAAAGAAAGTGCAGAGGTTTGCCTCACATGTTGGAGGGCTGACGGATGAGGTCGGAAATCTGTTTTGAGAGCTGATGGGAGCTGCGGACCATCATGCTGTGCAGCGTTGCAGGGTGTTGCGGGATGTTGATGAAGATAGCGCCCACTTTAAATACTGCAGCATTATTGGTCTTCAGCCCACGCTGTGCACTATATAAAGCCTGGGACTTTGCGATGTTACACTTCACCACAGTCCTGAAATACAAATACACAAAGCATTTGTAGTAAGTTCCTTTTTGTTTGTGTGTTACTGCTCGGTGTAACATGCAGCTGTGATTTCAATGTCTGTGAAATGTATAGACAGACTTTGGCAAAATGTACAAGTGAAATGTTCATGTGACTGGAAACGAGGCCTTGCGGACATGGGAACTGCAAGGAGAGAGAGATCTAGATGGTTTAATAGAATAGAGGAACGGGAGAGTTTCAGCCCCTGCACACAAAAACACTTGCCAAAATGACAAGCTCCAATCAGATTGCCTGACGGGTCTGCAACTAGATCCACCGGGCTGCTGCAATGAGCGTCTTTGAGGAGGAAGTAAATCACTGGATCTGACAGCTTTTGCCAAGTTTGAAGCATCACGTATTTAAAAGATTTTCAGAGTTTTGTATGAGGCACACAGCAGCATATAAACTCAGCAAAACTTTATAATCTGTTTTCTGTTCTGAGTTATGAGTCTGTGAAATACTCTGTACTTATTACTTTTAGAAGAACAGGGTAAAAAATGTCACATATTTCTGGTAAAACTGTTCTCAAAGACCTCCAAGCCAATCTATTACTATTGCATCATTGATCTCAGATAAAACTGCACATGAACATCAATAGAGTCGCGATGTAGCAAAGTCACTTTCAAACCAAGCAGATTTCTGTCTGTGAACGCAGCAAATTCACGTGACCAACTTGGGGCACGTTGCGAAATCCTCGTGGGGAAATCTTTCACCCTAACTTGAAATTCCCAGTCAAGTGAAGTACTATTGAAATTACTGGATTCTCCCCCAAAAAATCACCAATCACTGGTAATTATGACTGCATTAAGTGGACAACTCTAGGTCAGAATAACCTGTAAAGTGGACTAGATTCATGCCGATACTCAAAAGCCTGTCTCAGTGATACTAGGTAGTAGAAAACCACTCCCATGTAACCCAAATAAATATGACTCAAAAAATAGTGTCATGAGGATGATATGATTTCACTGACCACTGTTTGAAGACACTATATGCTGTGAAGCCTTTATATGAGAGAACTGTGGAGGGTTAGAAAGGGTATGAAATGTTATGATAGTAACAGCATGTGTCATATGATGACGACATATGGAAGGGACTGTGAGATCCAAATATTATGGAGATGTTATGAATGGTCATGGAGAAAAGGACAGGGTTATTGAGGAAACTTAGACATACAGGAACTCCTGCTTGGTTGTGCTGGTAGGTGAGGTTGGAAAATCCTCTAGTCTGCCAGTGAGAGAGGCAGAAAAAACAAAACAAAAAAAATGACAGATAGAGAGAACAGAGGAGAGTAGAGAGGAGGAAGGTAGAAGAGGGGAAAGTTATCCACAGAGAAAACATTTTATAACTGTCACACATGCTGTGATAAATCTGTACTCGTAAAAATACATTGGAAAGAGAGACCAGCAGAACAAAAACAGATCCAAGAATGACTTTAAAATATGACAATAGTAGAGAATATTCTAGGAATTAAGTGCAATTCAAATCAATATTCAGATGTTGCATTACAAAGGCTGCAAGGCTGAAACTGGACACGTATTTTACATTTCCTGAAGCTTGTGGGTTGTTCCAAAGGTGCAGTTTCTAAATTGTGTCTAGTTTTTAAATTTGCTGCCATGTGGTTACATGGTCAACTTTCTATGACAATCGTCTCTAAATACACTATTACTAAAATTGTGGGGTCAATAAGATTTAAAAAAAAAAAAGAAATGAATTGTTTTTATAGTATATAGCAAGCATCCATTTCCATTTCAAATTAATGCATGACAATAAATGCAACATTGATAATGTTTCTTGAGCAGTAAATTATCATATTAGAATGATTTCTGGAGGATCATGTGACACTGAAGACTGGAGTAATGATGCTGAAAATTTTGCTTTTCCATCACAGGGATAAATCACATTTTAAAATATTCATGTTTTACTGTATTTTGAAAAACTAAATGCAGCATTGGTGAGCATTAGAGATTTTTCATTCAAATCATTAATATAATCTTACCGACCCCAAACTTTTTAACACTAGTGTTTGACTCAGGGCCCTCATTCAGCGAAAGTATATGGAGTCTTAAATTTTAGTTCATGTTAGTATTTGGGCTGCAAGTTGATTTGTTAAAACCGTTCAAATAAACAGAACAAATATTAAGGCTGCACAGAGATACGTTTACATTCAGGAAAGTCAACCTACCAATGGGTTAAAGTGTTTTGCATGTGAAACTGGGACTGGGCATAATTATAAAAAGAAATATTGGTTACACTTTATTTCGATGGTCAACTTTTGACATTCTACTAACTATGAGTAACTTTGCAACTAACTATCATTAGGTTATTAGTAGACAGTAGTAGACTGTTAGGTTAGGTGTTAGGGTTTGGGGTTAGTAGAATAAGTTGAAGTATTTGCAAAGTTACTTGTAGTAAGTAAAATGTCTAAAGTGGACCATCAAAATAAAGTGTTACGAAAATAACACATTTCAAGGTAAATTGATTCATATAAAGGTGGACAATGATAATTGATAGAGCACTCAATAGGTCTTAAAGCTTGGTGGTGAACTACTGACTGTATGTCTGGTGAGATTCCTTCCAGAAGCACAATGTTCACACATCCGATATGGGCCGAGGCACAGGTCTCAGTCATCTTCTGATGGAGAATGTCTACAGCAAGAGAACAGGAATTACAGGGTATTTCATCTGCAAGGTTTTAGTTAGTGTACAAGATATTTTAATATTTTAAAGTGTGTGAATACTGTTTGCATTACCCTTCATTTTCTCCTTTAGAGTAAAACTGCCATGTATTTTCTTAAGCTCTGCCTCCATGGTTAGTCCTCCAATGTCTGCTTCCAGATGTGTGCGGTTCACCATGCCAACACCAAACACGATCAGCGTCACATGCTGGGGTTCAGAGCTTACCAAACTCCGCCTGCGACCCATCCGACTGGGTGGCGTTTCGCCCTCCGTTTCAAACACCAACCGACATGGAGGATCCGCAGGGCTCCGCCCACCCTCTGAAGAGCAAAAATAAACAGCTGAATAGGAAAATTTGGCCAAAAGCAAAGATTGTTATACTGGCAGATATTTTTGTAACAGTCAGATGCATTTTAAGATGCTAAAATAATATTTTCTGCAATGGGACATTATTTTTATTACAATATATGACAGTTTTTCCCCTCTCTTAATCTCATTACCACAATAAAATAAAATCCTATTACCATAATGTATAATAAAATAACATATTTGAAATGTAAAATATTCATACATCATGGTGCAATAATCTGCTGTAGTGCCTTTTAATATACATTTCTTGTAATAAAAATCACTGTATCCACCAATTGTATTATAGAACAGAAAATGTAATAAGAGAATATTGTAAAATTAAAATAAATATCTTTACTAATTTAATTAAATATTAATTAATCTGTATGTTATATAATAAATCATAGCCAAAAATAGGCTTTATTTTCTTTTAAACTATTATACTTTCATATATTATAATTTTTTTCTTTAATAAATTGAAAATAATTCAAATGCAGAGCAGGAAGTCCTACCTGAGAGGGCATTGTCTTGGTTCTTCTCCAGGATGCCTGTGGGATCTGATATGAGCGAGTAGAAATTAAGAAGTTTGTACATGTTCTGCCAGCACTCGGCCGACGGCTCGCTTTGTTCTGACACAGTGATGGAGTCCGAGTCATCCATCTGAATGGTCATGTGGTCCGCAACATCGCGTGAACCTTTCCGAGATACTTTTGACGTCCTTCGCTCTGAACGTCCCAGCGTCCCTCTTCCACGAGGTTCTCGATTCCTAGTCAGTGTGTCCAGGCCTGGCCCGACCACTGTGCGTTTGCCCTTTTGAGTGCCCAGTCGAGCAGCTCCGTTCAGGCTCCCACGAGAACTACGGCTGAAATCAGACGAGCGGAATTCCCGATAAGGCCGTGCCTTGGTGGGCGTGGGGGAAGAGGAGCCGGCAGTGTAGCGGTTGAGTTTGATGTCAGTCTGTGTGGCTTTGATGTCATCAATCATCGTGCTGAACTGGTGAATGAGGCGGACCAGGGCCATATCCACATGCTGGCGAATCGCCTGACAGGCGAGGGTAAAATGACAGTGCACGCTAGCCTGGGGTCTCCGGCTCAGCTCGTGGAAAGACAACGCGCTGGCAGAGGGAGGGGTTGACATGCACTTCTCTAGCACGACTGCATTTAAACTGAATGTCTCAATCATCAGGGCAGGCTTGAAATCAAGAGGGGGGAGATTTACCATCCCCTGCCTAAAACACAAAAAAATAATCATAAAATTAGCAATATGCAACATTATGACTGTTTGAGTACTCCAACAGCAAGGGAGAAAGAGAGCAAGAAAAAAAACAAAAACAAACAATGAATCATGATTAATGAATGTATAAATATATCCAGATAAAATTAATGGCCGCCAATATGTTTGAAAGAAAAACAAAATCTAATTAATGTAAATATTTATGTAATAATAATAAAATTATTATTTCACACATAATTAAAAGAAATACATTTGCAATTTTGTTATATTTTAATATTCAGGCTATATAATATAATATATTGTATTGTAATGTAATATAATGTAATGTAATGTATAATAAAAAATTACACAAATGAAATTCTGAACAGGGGTGGAAAAAATACTCTTTCTAGGATATCTCAGATTAACATGGGATAGCTGTGTGTTACCTGTGTGCTCGTTTGTTCTTCCTTTCTTTGCTGGTGTCAGAGTCGACAATGTCAGCTCTCAAGCACTCAAGAGTGCCGCTGAAGGAGAGGTGCTCCCCAAAATACATCTTGTAACTGAGTGGAGGAGCATCTTGGGGCTGAATACCAATGTGACTCAACAAAGGCTTAAAAACAACCTGTATAGATAATCCCATGACAGACACACACACACAAACAGAATGAGAGAGGCAATAACATGTGCATGGTCATAAATAAACAATAACAAATGAATAAGTATTCCTGGTACACACACCTGTGCGTCGGCTAGCTGTACAGCTGCAGGGCAGAGATTCGTCTCATCTTGGTCAAGCAGGTCCTCCTGACTTGTGCTGTGCTGGGAGTGTGTGTGCTGAGAGTGTGTGTCCAATGTATTCTGATCACTGGACAGTACAGTGTTAAAATCTGATGCAGAAGGAATGGTGGGGAGCACTCCTGTATGCAAAGAGTTAAAGATATTCAGTGCAAAACGAACACACTCCAATAAACAAGTCTCTAATCTAAGCCACATGAACAGATATAGATGCATGTTTACACACAGTCAAAAGGCTTCATACTCGTATACTTCTGTCAGTACACTGATCGCTCACCTCCGGTCTGCAGGCTGTTGTGTTGAGAGCGGTTGAGGGGAGAGTCCTGCACATTGCCGCCTGTTCGGTTGCCAACAGCGTTTGACATCCAGTTGTAGAAGCTGACAGAAAACGGCTCTGATAGAAGAGGATGTTCTGTCAACACGTCCGCACCCACACTGTTGCCTACCCAAAAACACGAGAAATTTAACGCCAACTAGATGTTGTACTTTTTCCTGAAGAAAATGAGAGCTTTGTGCTTTCCATGCCCACCATGCACCATGCCGCTAGTGTATAGTAGGTGGTTTCCAGGGCACGGATACGTGCTTGCTAATGTGTTCTGAGGGGGTTGTTAGCACATTGTCATATACACATTGTTGTTATATTGGTTATTGGGTGATAGTATTGTTAGCTAAAATAAACTGTTAAAATTTGTTTTCATTAACTGGAGTAAAGCTGAAATAAAATAAAATATAAATATTCAATATAAAAGTACAAACTTAAACTTAAAAATAAGAAAATTAGTCAGAGCTACAGCCGTGTGGACAAGTTCTCCGACATATGGTGCAGTTGCACTTTGGGTGACCCGAGGTTGAGTCCCGACTCAAGGTCCTTTCACGGTCCAATACCCTTTTTTTATCTCTCATAATTTCCTGTCTGCCCTTATATTGTCCTATCTAAAAAAAGGCTAAAGGGCAAAAATATAACTTAAAAAAATATATATATATATATATATTTTTTTTTAAACTAACTGAAAGAAAATTATTTAAAAGTAATAAATTACTAAAATTTATTTAAAAAAAGACAAATTTTAAAATGACAAAAGCACATAAAAAAACTAAAACACTAAAATCTAGATCACCTTTGCCGTCATCTAACACTCAATAAAGTTATATTTTAATTACACTAATAATTTATAAAATAGTATTGCAATTTATTACAATAATCTCAAAATGAATACCCATTTTTCATCATGTACATTTAAATGGTGTTAATCCTAAATTCACTTGTAAGTTAACAATTAGAACTATTGAAGTTTAGTTTTCAACCCAGTTTGGTTTATCTGTACTTTAATGGTATTTGACATGCAGACACTTTCTGGGCAGAAAAATAATACTACAAATGCCTTGTCCTCCTAGTTCACATTTTCAGCTGTCTAATATTAGACTGCAAAAAGCAATAAACTCTGAATGAAGAAAATCATGTACCTGTACGTGTCAGGGAGCTGCTCTTTGGTGCGGCTTGTTCGGTTGCTCGAAGGGGCGTTGCTTCTAGCAGGTTGTGCAGACTGTGGATGCTTCCTGTCAAGTAGCTTAGCAACGATTCTTTCCTAGGGCTATGAGTGGACTGCAGCCCTGTCCGACTGACATGAGCGGGAGAATCAGCTGCTGTATCTCCACTCGTGTAGCTCAGGGACTGGTAAGGGTGGGAACCCTAAAAAAGCATTTCATTTCCAGCTTTAGATCAAGACATATCATACATTTCTACACAGTACCAACAAAGTAGACCCACACAAACCTTGATCCTGAGGGCAGACTCATTGTGTGCGTGAGATTTGGACAGTTTTCTCATGATCTCGACTCCAGTCACAGGGGCAGAGTTACCGGTAGGAGCAGGACGACTACATACTCCCTCTAACAGCATTGTATGTTCACTTACAGTGCCTAAAATGCACAAAATAAAGACTAAGTATAATGTTTTTAAAAAAGCTATATAAGATTTCAGATTTAATATAATTACCCGCATCAAACTCAAACTCGGCTCCATCAGCGCTGGTGTCACTCTGCAAGGCAGTACCACTATCCGGCCCCAGTGTCTGATCAGGCTCAATGGGGTCTGGCTCTTTGGGCTTAGGAAGCTGATTGGGTCGTGGCAAACCAACCGCCTTAAAGCCCTGAGTGACAA